>NC_050077.1:23195411-23521537 GCF_009764565.3 Dermochelys coriacea
TGCTAGCTCTGAACTGAGGCTCTTATGAACTTGTGAGCTTGGAAGAGACTCCTTTGTGGGGTTTTGAAGGATTGCTCCTGCCGGAACCCATGTTAGAATTGGGGTGATCTCTGCTT
Source organism: Dermochelys coriacea (assembly GCF_009764565.3). Taxonomy (NCBI): domain Eukaryota; kingdom Metazoa; phylum Chordata; order Testudines; family Dermochelyidae; genus Dermochelys; species Dermochelys coriacea. Next base: position 23,195,528 of record NC_050077.1, read on the forward strand.
AGCTTATTAGCATGCGTGTAGATTCTTTTATTGCTTTTAATGTCTTATTTGTAATGCGTCACCATAAGAAATAATGTAAATGTGCATAGGTAACCTATAGCTGTGGCAATCGCTCTGTTGTTAGTCTCTGAAGAGACAGCAAGCAAGTCTGCTGAGGCAGTCTGTCTTTTGGTGGGAGTAATGCAGTGAAGGCAGGGAACTGTGCCGCCTGGCAATACCCTGATCAAGAGGGGGAGAGACATGAGTCTCAACCCAAGAAAGGCAACAGCTGGCAAACTGGAAGCCTGGCAGGAAACCAACAGTCATGGGAACCCCAAGAACTGTCACAAATGCCTTTAACATTAGTGGAACTACTTGTGCTTAAAATTAAGAGATGCATAAGAATTTGTAAGACTAGGACCAACACCCATAACTTCATAAGCAACCCTATGAATATTATAATGCTGTGTCCTTGATCCATCTGAGAAAGGTCATGGGTTAGTTCTTTAGGAGGACTGAGCCATGACATACATGCTGGCATACACAATACATTTTAACATGATAATGTGCATGTGTTCTATTTGCAACTTTCAGGGCTCTGGGATTCTGGGAGTCATGATAGAACTGCCCGTATTTTAAAAATCGCTATAAGAGGGTAGTTTATAAAATAGTCAATCTAAATAGGTGTCCAAATACTTGTATCATGGCTCTCTACAATCAATGCTGAAGTTCAACTACAAATGTATTTGGTTTGATGCAGGAATTATTTGTTGTACTCCCATCCATAGTACTCTGCTCCCTAAACTAGGCAGCCTTCCTTATGTTTAAGGTCACGAGATCATTAGATGATCATAATCGTCTCCTCTGGTTTTAATAGCCATGAATTACATTTGTTTACATTATTACAAAGATGTGTGCAATGCAGAGACTTTTTTTGGGAACATTTAGAGATTTAATTGAAGAAGGAAGAGGAAATAAGGTAAAATTATTGCTCCTTTGAGAGTGACACAAAGCCAGCTAGACAAATAACTAGAAATGTTATTTACAGTGTTGCTAGTCCTGCATACTACCCTCCAGCAGAGTCTATGGTGCCTGGGTTAGGGATACAAAGCAAATAACACTAATTTTGCCCTGCTCCAGCAAACCACTTAAATTAAGTACTTGCTTAATTTTAAGGGGAGTACTCCCATGCTTATGCATGTGCTGAGATATGTTTTGGTGGCTCAGGACTTTGCTGCTATATATGACATCAACATACGCTTAAAAAAAGAAACAATAATTCCTTTAAAGACTAGCTTACATTGGCGTTCCTGATGTGTCTCACATGTTCTCTTTACTATGAGGGTTGGGCTGAACAACCTGAATCCAATAAACAAATACTGCTGTGTACATCCGGCCATGCAGGTTTTAGGAGAGTCAGGCTAATGACTTCTGTGAAAGTTTTTGCCATGGTAAAGTATTCAGTAACGCAGCCTGGATCAAAGTTATTAAGTAGATTTTTTTTTTCATTATATAAACACTATGAAGTCAGACTATTGTGGAGAATTGGCAACATCATTAATTTGGAAAAGGCAGAAATTGTTGTCCTAGTAAAACAATTCTGCTGCAAATTCAGCCTGCTAACACAAACACACACCTCCCCTACTTCTATTGCCTCCTAGGGCTTCTGAGTGCAGCCTAATTCCAGAGGTAATTGACTACTAGGAAACTTACTACAACCTTTTTTCATTGAGTCCAAATGAATTGGTATCATATAAAGTGTGCAATAGTTTTGTGCTTTCAATTCAATAACTCACAGCAGATTTGAAGAAAACACAGTTACTAGATCACTATAATGCAGTTTGAGTGGTTTCACAGCCAAGCTCTAATGTTTTCCAAAAATTCCATTAGGAGACAGAACTGGTCTTTCTCTCAGAAGATTTGGGATTAATTATAAGAAATTCCAACTCCAGGTCCAAGCTCTCCCAGTCTTTAGGCCCATCTCTAATTATAGCTGATTCTGTCTAGCATAGTGGACCTGATTCTCCACCGTTTCTCATTGGCCTAGCCTTTTACACCTTCAAAATACGCAGCAAGATCTGCCTTCCCCATCATTAAAAATCGTGGAGGAAGGGTGGGTGTAATCCTTGCTGCTCTGAAGATACTACCTACCGCGTGGAAAAGCCTAACTCCAGTGACTTGAATTGTTATCCCTTGTGCAAAAGCAGCACCAGGCTGCCACATATATGATTGTTCAGAGGGCATGAGAGCTTAGTGCAGAGCAAAATAATTCTTTGCTGTTCTAAAGTAACTTCAAAGTGCACGAACAGGCCAAGCCTCCCAACACCTCTGTGGTGCAGGCCCTCCATGGGAGCCATGTTTTACAGCTGGAGTTAGGCAGGGCCAAGACCTAGCACTGTTGATAGTGAACTTGGAAGCAGAGCCCTGGACACCCATCCCTGGTGCTCTGCTTGCTAAACCAGGCACCCTTCCAGCTGTTTATGATTGTGCCCTGCTACACGGGGCCAACCCCTAGAGGTCCTTTCCAGCTTTAGCTCCAAGGAAGGAAGGGTGACAAGGAAGTGCAGAAACTCCTAGGCTGAGTGCTGCATGCTAGGCAGAGCGGGGAAAGGGCCTGGGTGGGGAGCAGAAGCTGAGGAAATAAAGCAAACTCAAGACAGCTGCTTCAAGGGAAGTCTTTAGGCTAGTGGACACTGGAAGCCATGTATCTGGCATATCCTTAAACCACCATAGTTATCTTCAGGGCTCTTTTTTTTTTTTTTACATGCCTGTCTGTGTGCTTTTAGGCACACATTCAGTCACCTGAGAAGTGTCACTTTGGCGGAGAGGATGTTGCTACCCTGGGTGAGCATAGAGGAGAAAAGCTCACTTGTTCGCTTCCCACCATGGAAGTACCTTCCTTTCAGCCCCAAAGCATTCCCCCATTCCCCCATGTGGCTGTAATTACTGAAGCAAGAATGGATCACCTGCAGGGCAATCACTGCCCAGGATTGTTCAGGCTGTCTGAACTTTTTAGATGCCGAACACTCCAGCTTCCTCCGGGGTGACTCTTTTCCGATAGGTTAGAAATGGTCCTTGTTGGGTGGGAGCCATGGGTCTAAAATGTTATCAAAGAACTCTGAGTGGCTGAGATGTTCCCCCTCCCTTACTCTTCCCACCCCCCCTCCCATCCATACACACACCACCACCCGCTTCCCCGTCAGCCCCTCCTCTGGCTGGAAGAGGGGAGTTGAAATAGTCAGGTCCTGCTTTGTGAAGAAAGTTTTCTTTCACTGCCTGGCTCAGAGCTGCCTCTGAGAGGAGGACTGATGTGGGTTTGTTAATGCTGGGCTAAGGAGGCACTTTGGATGGTCATGGGGCTGCGTTCAGTCCTTTTATTCTGCGTGGTTGTCGCAGGAGTGCCTAGGAGTAAGTAGAAGAAAATATTGTTTCCTCTGCTCAAATCGCAGCTTGCTTGCTCGCCAGAGCACAATGTTTCTGCACAGCAATGATCTCACTTGCAAAGCATCTGGGAGAGTGTAAATTATGTTGGGACGTGCAGCTCTTGTAGGAATACTTTCTTGTAGTAACTTTGTCTTGGCTTTCTGTACATCAGTTCTGTATTAGTGGCCTGCCTGGGTGGTGCTTTTGCAGGTGGGAGGGTATCCTGCATGTTAAAGAGTACAGTATTACTGTATCTTCCTTCTTCATTAGTTGGGGAAGCCCAGGAAAACGATAGAACTGCTGTAGTGGATACATGCACTCATAACAGAATGATTGGAGTTTGTAAAAGGCTGCATTAGTTTGATGTTTAAAAATGATGGTTACTACAATATCTTGAAAATGAAAGGTCCATAAACTAGCTGAAAATGAGGGAAACTGTAACAATATTGTCCATTTTTTTGGCTGAAAACAGATCTAGACACGTGCTGTTTCCTAAATCAAAAACAAACAGGATAACTAATTAAAAACAATAAAATAAAATATTCACAAGACTCTGCATTGACCAGCTCCCAGTCAGGGACCTAAACTAAGTGGCCAGATTTTCCAAAGGGGTCAGCACTCCTCAGCTCCGTTTGCTTAGCTGGGTGCTGAGCACTTTTGAGAATCTGGCTGTATGATTTAGGTGCTGAGAGCTCTTTTGAAAATCTGGCCCTAGCCGCGAGTGCTGAACATTCTTGAAAATCTGGCCCTTCAGATTAAGTGAACTGTGTGTGATTTTTGGGTGTTGCATTTATTTCAATGCCCTTGCAAAGGAAATTGCTGATTTATTTTCTTTAAAGGCTATTAACTTGATAATGAATCTTTCTACGCTTCCAACCAACTATTTCAAGAAAGAAGAAACCATTTACATTTTCCAAAGAATTTCTAGACCCAAACTTGGTTATTTAGATTTGTACGGCTGCAATTTTTCTTTTTGTGTATTTTAAATTTCTAATGGGATTATGAGAAAATGAATCAGAATAGATATATTGCTTTCCAAATGCAGTGCAGTTGGAATTTAAGGTTTATTTTTACAGGTCTATAAATTTAGCAAGATTTTGTAGTCCTAGAATGATATTACCAGGTGTGGTCAATTAGACAGACAATCATCATTCTAGAAATCTTTTTGCTTTCTACTTACTGATTGAACTGAGATAAGTTTATTTAGAACAACAACAACCAACTCACTTGCATTTTGCTCCTTTAGTTCAAGTTTGTACTTCCATAAAGGAGTTCAGTTTCTGCAAAGATGTAACAGAATCTTGTATGGGAGGAAAAATAAATAAGTGGTAAATGTATTTTGACAGAAATGTAATTTTACTCTTCTGAGGATTAAGCTCTCACTCTGCTTCAAGAATGATACAAGAATAGATACCAAAGGGAAAAGCTGCTCACTTATTTTTGTTGCAAAAACAGTGAATCCCTCTCCCCCTCCCCCTTCCCCCCCCCGGTTTTAAAGTCTATGGGAAGAGAAGAGAAAATGTGGTTTCAATCAAATAATCTGAATGGGGTTTTTAAATGGGCTAGTTTGCCAAAGGATTTCCTTAAGGCAGATGGGACATATGAAATATACAAAAGCACAGCAATGGCAAGTAAAGAGAGAGGTATTGTTAACTGTTGTCTCCTGTAGGAATAATTGACCTAAGGGGCACAGAGGACCTCGGTTATAACTGGAGGGCATGTTTCATTAGCATAGAACTTGTGGAAGAGGCATAAATACTGCTGCTGTTCTTAATACTGAAGAGAATTATCTTAAACCAAGCTTTTTATATATTATAGCAAGCTAACATTGGGTGGTTTTTAAAGAGGTTTAATAGTAAATGTTTTATTATAAAAGCAGCAAATTCACCTTTGTTTCTGTCCAGACATGTGAAAGTGCCATAAACAGTAGGGAATCTGCATCACTCATCTGATTTTGGCTGTTTTTACTGTATCGGTGTGACCAAGTTTTTGTTAATAGAACACCTGGGACTCAATCCAACACCTTGTGTTCCCAGTGAATTTCAAGGAAGTTTGGTGTGTGCAAGGAATGCAGGATCAGGTCTTGGATGCAGGTTGTGTCTTAGAAGTATCCATAAAAGGACTATTCTCATCACAGTATATCTAGTTAACTCCCACTTATTATAGCAGTGGAAAAGGTCTATTGGGTTAGATCTTCAGAACTACAGTATATTCATATAAGTGCCCATGGGATGGACAAACAACAATAAAAAATCTATGGACCTTTTGCTCACCTGATTTTTCTATGACGGAGCCTAACTGGCTATATGAATGCCCAGTCCCAGTGTTTGTGCATGCAATTCCAGAAATTGTGCAGGCAATTTGCACACATGTGCATGCCTAATAGACTATGAAAATATGACTCTGTGCTGTCACTTAATGGTTCTTGATCTAGTGCTTTGTCTAGTTGTGTTTGAAACAGATCTAGTGATGGGGATTCTGCCACGTCCCTTGGAAGATCATTTCAAAGTTTAAACATGACAGTGAGCTATGCCATTAGTTTTAACGGACGCTGTATGTGCATTGAGATTAAAAAACAGACTGAGTATCTTTATATAATGGGCCAAACTGCTCTCTCATTTATGCCTGCGTAACTCTGGCATAACTCCATTCATTTCAATGCATTTGCCCTCAGGTCTCTAGAGAGTCACTGCCCTCTCCTGAATGAAGCCTGAATGAAAATCAGGAAGGAGAATAGACTCTCTAGTGTTTAGGGACTGATGAAACAACAAAAAGTCCTTGTGACGCGATGTTTAGTGTTTGCTCCTCAGTGTGCTGGCGTTGGGAAAAGAACAGTTCTAGTGTGGAAACCTGCTGCTGTTCATGCTTCAAATGACACTTGCATTCTGTCTTGTGTAACCACTGGCAATGAAACTCTCCTGCTAAGCAGATAATGACTTGAAAGGCAATTGATTCATGTACAAATCTGAACTTAGGGAGGGAGTTTGGGGGATAAAATACAGTGTGATTCTTCCTTGGGTTAGACACCCCATTTCTACTTAGACTGGATTCTCAGCAATATGGCAGCAGAATCCTTCACTGAGTGCCTAGAATCCTTCTAGGTGCTGCCGAGTACGGGCAAGAATGGCAAAATTAGGACCTTATCTAAAGTCTTTCCTTTCCTCTGTTGATAAGAAACATAATTACATTTTCATACCCACCTGAGCAAATCTACCAAGGGATTGTTATGTATTTATACTACAGTAGTATCCAAAATGTGCTCGGTATGGTACAGACATGTAGGAAGACATGGGCTGAAATCCTAGCCCCATTGAACTCAATGGCTAAACTCCCACTGAGGATTTCACCCATGAGGCCTGCCCTGAACAGCTTACATAATGGCTGATGGTAATAAACAAAAAGGACAAAAGAGAGCATCAGAGGATGAGGGTAAGATGACATATCTGTTGTTCTATTTAAAGGTAGCTACACTCAGAACATTAATGTAATTTTGCTTTAGAATAACTTGGTGGTTCTCAAAATTTTTCATATTGTAGAACACTTCCCTTCTAAATCCCATACCTTCCCCCCCCGCCCCAGCAACTACAAAGCTTGGTTAGATGAAAGAATAATATGAAGGTTTTAAAGAGACAGTGAGTACCATTTCTGAGGTTGCTCTGGTAAATCTATCTCTTATTCCCGCCTTTTATTTTATGTTTGTGGTGTCTGTTTCCTATTCTGGAGTATAAAGACTAATTTAATACTCTCAAATCTCTCCTCTATTTGGTTTTGTTTATCTATGTTTGCGCTATGCTGGTACTCCTCTAACTTTGGAGTTATCAGAAAATTTGGTGTCAGCCACCTTTATAGCAAAGGAGTAGACATGAGGGGGGCGCAGGGTTTTTTTTTACTTTAGATGGTTAGAAAAGTCGTCTTTAAAAATAAAATAAATAAATAAAAATTCTGGTTGGTTAGCACTATTTACTGATGCTGTGCTGATTACCGCCAATAGAAAAGAATGAGAAGGCACCATTTAGCTTGAAAAGAAGCTCTTTTCTATTCAGCAGTCAGCTCCACCACGGGTGACAGGAGAGATGTATCTTGGCCTACAATGTCTTGTTTGACCTTTTGCTTATTAGGCCTTGTCCAGTGCTATTTTATGTGATTTATGTCAGACCTTGGACAACTTAGCTCGAGAACAATTTTGGGTCTCAGCAGCCTTCCATGAGCTTTTTATTCAGAAGGCTAAAGTATACTTGGTTTGTCAAGAAGATTAAAAAAACAAAACCTGATCTGAGAGTTCTGGGGAGGGATTTTTTATGGCTGACTGTGAAGTCATTTGTTCTTTCCTAAAGGCTGCAGAATGTCTAATGCGTGCCTTGAAAATATTAATGGTGACGGTGGAATCTAGACAATAAAAATATAATCCCCAAGACGTTTCCAGGGTATAAATAGAAGGCACTTATTTAGATATGGTTAGAATGAGGCATGGCAGAACTTGTAAAGAGGAATCTTGCACTTTGCTTCTACCCATCTAACCAGGGCAATTAGTCTCTCATTCAAGCACTAAAAACCAAGCTAGTCAAAATATGCTGGAAAAGTTCTAGTGGAAGACGGGACTTTTCTCAGCTTATGGGAGAGAAACAGGAAACTTGTTAGTCATCTCATTTATTTGCTTGTGTTTTCAGAAAGTGTTAATCCTCTTTTGAGCAGAAGAAGGAAGAAAGGGAAATCATGAGTGTTAATGTGCACATAGTTACCGATGGTTTAACATCAGTAGAGGTGGACCAAAACCGCCACTTCAGGCCCTCATCAGAACTTTGACTCCTATCTCTATAAGCAGCAGCACCTAAACTCTAGCTATTAATACCATGCACAGATCTCCACTTTGTTGCTCAGGCCTGTAATAATGCTGGTGGTACAGAGGAGACAAGACTCTGTTGTAATGCGTACAAAAGTGGTTCTTCTTGAAACTGCCTGCCAGACACAAACTGTCCTTCTGGTTCTCCTGCTCCCAGAATAACTAGGCAGAACCTGTGCCAGTGGGTCTCAGAACACAGAGTCCTGGCCTGGACTAAACAGTCATAGAGTGAACTTCTGACTGCATTATGTGGCCCATTTCACTCACTCACATATTAAGGCTTCTGATCTGAGGGTTGTAAGAATATTTTATATTGTGAAAGATGTTGGCTTCTACCCAATTTAGAAAAGAAATGATGTTCAAGTGTTGGAGCTTTTATCCTTTGCCAGAGAAAAATGCAAAATCATTGTTGCAAAATGACTGTGTGATAACAAGTTCCTTGCTGCATATGGTGTTTCCCCTAATAAAGTCTTTTCAGTAATTGCTATTAGAGGATTTTGCAATGTATGTTGCTGCTTTAATCTCAGTGTTATTGTAAATGAACAGTTATGGTATCAATCACTGAAGCTGCACATGGGTTTTTTCTTAGTGCATTTCTACAATTACTTCTGATTTGTTGTTGCAGGATCTCAGGAGAATTTAGGCCCGGAAGCTGCCTGTGTGACTGAGTGTGCTGGTGAGTAAGGCCAAGCTGGTATTCAGAGCAGGTTTATAGTCACAACGCACAACTTTGCAGTTTGTAACGTGCTGGACTTTTCAGTGGGTATTGCTTTATTGGAAGGATGATAGTGATAGCTGAGTTAGGATTTACTGCTGTTGAGCTAATTTATATTCCTGGAGGAAACTGCCTAGCATGGCTGTGTCTTCTGTTGCACTGGGTTGCTCTAAGTTAACATTCTATGGACTCAGATCACACAAAAGTTAAAACTAGCCTACAGTGTGCTCCAAAATATGCAACACAAAATCCTGCCCTGTCCTGAGTCTCTTTTTCCACATCCCAGCGTTACCTGCACAGTAGCAAGGTAGGAGAAAGACCCAGTACTCCATCCACAGAGCCTGGCTATTGCTCCTGGGAGTCCTCCACAGACTCAAGGTTTGGTCACCTAGCTTGTGTGCATGCATCAGTAACCAAAGCTTCCTGCTCACCTTGGCAGCAGGTGCTTGAGTGCGCACTGCTCCTTTCCAGAACAACAATAGGAGAATCAGAGAGCGCTCCGATCCCAGGTCCCCCTATATGCTGTCCTGAACAGCCTGTGTGGCTCAGTGTCTTTTTGCTCAACCATCATTGCTCAGCTCCAATCCAACCTCATAATTCCTAACAAAAACCTGTTTTTTTTTTTAAAGGGCTTTCAATTCCCCACTGAGCCTGCAGGTGGAGCTAATGAAGAGTAAGCATGGCAAATGTTGTAGCCATCTTTCCCAGGCAGCACCCTCTTAACTTGATGCAAGAGAGAACATATTAATCAAACTCTCCTGCTTCTACTTTACAGTAGTTCCAATGCTAAAATAATGCTACAAATTTGTGATCTTTTAGGGATTTCACCACTGTCATCATAAGTGTCACCGTGGCATGCCCTGGCCACCAGAACTCATGCTGGTGGAAAGGTTACTCTGATCCTCCAGCCCTTAAAGCACATTTTACTATCATCTGAACTAAAGGAGAATCTTCTTTGACAGGAGCAGTATAGAGTCTATGGCACACATTAGCATTTCTGATTTTTTTCAGTAGAGGGCAGCATGGGACATATGCACTAGCCAGTTCATTACTATTAAGTTGCTGTTTTAAATGACCTTTCTTGTAGGGGATTGTAGTGAAAGAAGCAACATTACTCTGATTATAATTCAGTGGGAGATAATTCCATGGGCTGAAAGCCACGTCATGCAATCAGATCACAGTTTACATCAAAACCCCTTGATCATTTAAATTGAATCATTCAAGTAACTGTAAAAGACTTTAGATGAAGACATTTTGAAAGCAGCAACATTCCATGTTTCCAGGATACAGCAAACATATTAATCCTTGCATAGCCACTAAAAAGGCCCATAGGTGCTTTAACGATGGGTGCTGGGAGAGCTGCTGCACCCTCCTCACTTGAAGTGGTTTCCTTCATATACAGGATTTACAGTTTGATTCAATGGCTCTCAACATCCCCATTATACAAATTGTTCCAGCACCCCGGCCCTGTTACCTTCTTTTGCTGTTTGCTTTTTTCAGTGTTTGCCAGCTATTCTCGCTTTCTGAAAGAGAGGGTAGCATTCTACCTAATAAATAACTCGCTTATCAGTAGTAAATCTATTAAAATACAGTTCTCTTGAAATCAAAATGCTCTGTAAAATCATGTGGATTTTGCCAACATTTTATTCAGAAGAAAAACCGGTGGAAAAAATTCTGACAGTGTTGAAACAAAATGGTTAGATTTTTCATTTTTAAATGGCTTTTTGTTTTATTTTTTTAAAATTTGTATTGTTGCATTTTAAAAAATAGAAAATGAAATGAATCCTTTCAATTTTGACAAAAATTAAATGTTTTCATTGACCAAAACCAAATTTTTGTTCAGAAAATTTTGAAATGTTTGGTTTTGGTTCTGATTTGGGAATAAGCTACATTTTGAAATCTTGAAATCCTTAGCAAAATAGAGGTTCCATCATGTTTACAGCATCTAATTAGTGGTATCCAGGGCCCTTTTAGGGGAGAGATGTACCGAACACCATGACAGGAAGACATCTAACAGCATATATTTCAAAGCATGATTTATTTTCCAAGGCTGGTTCCACTCAAAAGAATACAGTCAATAGCTCAGCGCAGAATACAGTCAGGTTCGAACTATTATAAAACAAAGATTGGACTCATCTGCTGGTATGACATTACCCTGAGCTTGGGATGTACCCTTTTGAGCTACATGCAAAAGAACTAAATCTGTGTGATTTTTTTTTTTTTTTTTTTGGGGGGCAGTAAAGAATTCCAGTGAATGTGGAATGCCTGAAATTTCAAAAGCCTGAAGTTGTATCACCGTTTGGCCCTATGGTTCAAATCTAACCTCCAAATACACTTTCTATGCTGTCCCCCTTCAAGAGACACACGTAGTATGTTTTTCCTAACAGCACATCACTCGTGCAGTTCATGTGATAGACGTGAAAGGCTGTAGCTGTTAAAATTTGTTATTTTCTAAGGTGCCACAAGTACTCCTTTTGTTTTTGCGAATACAGACTAACACGGCTGCTACTCTGAAAGCTGTAGCTGTTGACATCCATGTCATTGCTTCGAGCTAGGATCAGCCAGTGCAAACTTGTTCTGGCAAAGTGTTGGCTGTAGTGTCTGGAACCTGAAAACTTGCTGGAGAGATTGGGTAGGGGTGGGTTTTCCCTTGGGACTAGACAGAACAGGGATTCTCTTTCCTTCTGGCTTGTTCATGAAGCTGAATTTGTCTCGAATAAACTGAATTGTTGTTTTTCTGCCTCGCTTCTGGACTCTTACACTACAGTATAACCCCAAAGTGGACAATGGAGATCTGGGGAATGATTTCCAACTTCTTTCCTACATCACTGTCACTCATTGATAGCAGCAGAGTTACCCCAATCGACAGTTGTGTCAGTGGGAGGAAATCAGGCCCCTTTCTTTTCAACAAACTTATAGAAGCTTCATCCCCACGAGTGGAAGATAGAAAGGACCAAACTGATCAAGTGTCCCTAATCCAAACACAACCACTGCCTTCCCTTTCCCCCTCCTTTCCTCAGCCCAAACCTTTCAGGGTGGTATTTCAAAGTGGCAGTTCTGACGCAAGGCTTGTCTACACTTACTGCGCTGCAGCTGTGCCACTGTAGCACTTAGTGTCAACACTAAGTATGCTGATGGGAGAGCTTCTCCCGTCAGTGTGGATACTCCATCTCCCCACGCCCGGGTCTACACTACACATTTATGTCAGTGTAATTATGTTGCTCAGACGGTGGAAGCTCTCTTGTCAGCATAAGTAGCATCTTCACTAAGCGCTACAGTGGAGCAGCTGCACTAGTGCATTTACACAGCTGCAGGACTGTAAGTGTAGACAAGCCCTGAGAGGTGGTAGCTGTGTCAACAGGAGAAGCCCTCCTGGTGACATAGCACTATGTACATGGGAGATCAGTCAGTATAATTGTGTCACTCGGATGTGGATTTTCCACACCCTTGAGCAATGCAGTTATACCAACATGAGTTTGAAGTGTAGAGCGGGGCATAGAAATCATCCACAGTTCATCTGATAACAGATGTGCAGTTAACAGCACATAGAATCATAAAAGTGTAGGACTGCGAGGGCTTATCTATACTTCTGGCTAAATCGGCACTGGTGTGATTTAGCAGTGTTGATTTAGCAGGCCTGGTGTAGACAAACTAAGCTGATGGCAGAGCATTCTCCCGTCAACAACATCTGTACGCCATCATCCCGAGAGATGGAAGGTAAGTTGGCGGGAGAGCGTCTTACAGCATTAGTGTGGACAAGCCCTAGGAGACCACAATTGGTCATCTAGTCCAGCCCCCTGCACTCAAGCCAGGACTAAGTCATAACTAGACCATCGCTGGCAGGTGTTTGTCTAACCTGCTTTTGTTCCAGTGCTTAACCACCCTGACAGTTGGGAAGTTTTTACATTTGTGAAATGTACCTGGAGAATTGTAAAGTCTTGGTTGTCTCATGTTGCTATCATCAAAACATCCAGCTTGGGTGGTGGGAAGACTGCTGTGTCACAACACTCCTGCTCCACCCTGCTTGTGGTATATTAGTCTCTTAACACTACAGGGCCTTCAATGTTATGGATCACATTGTGCCCGGGCCCTGTATGAATGTGCCGTGGGAAGGAGGGCACTCGTCTTCCCTGCGTCCTCTGTGCAGGCGCTCCTGGGGGCTTCATACTACTGAAAATCTGGCCACGTACATTATGAGCCTAAATGGGAGCAGAGTTCTTCTGATAATCTGGCCACTTGCTTAGGTGCCTAAATGGCCTAAATCTACCAACGGTCTCTTGATTTGCTGATAAAATGTAGAAGTGCACACACAAGTTTTTGGTTTGTTTGTTTGTTTCCTAGAACACAGGGGGCTGAATTTCCCCAAAGGATCCAGATATAGCTATAGGTATTCAACAGCTACCAATACATTCCTGCAGGGAAGCATCTACAAAAGGAGTGGTATGTCTCTGGAAAGCACAGTGATCATTGAAGCCCTAGGAAAGTGCCATATGGTCTTAAAAGTGAGTATTGTCATGAGTTCAACAAGTGCCTCCATGACTGACTGCAATTAATTAACACAGGATAATACCCCTCCATAGGGTGACTGCTCCATTTCAAATATTTGGTTTACCTGCAAGTAAACAAATCCCTAGGGCTAATAATTAGAATTGCAGAATTGCTTGGATGCGTCACAGCCTTTAAAGTTCTTTACCACTTAATCTGAAGCTAAGTTACATAAATCATTCCCTTCCCTGAGTAAAACTGCTTCTTTACTGTTGTGCCAAGAGAAGTGAAGGAGGACATGAAGTCAATGCCCTTGAAAGAAACTAAGATGATTTTTAATCACTTTCAGATCTGTATCAGCAAGTTAAAAATATCCATGATTCTTTCTTTGAGAGAGAACTTCTGAAAGGTTTGGGATCTGTTGGGACTAAGGCATGGCTAGCACAGTATAAAATTCACTGGGTCACATAATGCTCCCATTGAACTCAATTGGTAAATTGCCACTGACTTAAATGGAGCAGCAGCCCAAAGACTCAGATTGAATGTTTTATTCAGGCTGGGCATTATGCATTGAAGCCCAGCAGGGGGAGCATGGAGAAATTAATTGCCTGTACCAATTCTGGCTTCCTTTTAGACTCACAGAGGTTAATTCATAGATTCTGGGCACAAAGATCCACAGAGACTCTAGGATGAGCCTTTAGGTCAGGGGAAGGCCCATGCTTTGATGTGTATATGACGTCTGGTTTATTCATGAGCCCTATGCATATGCCCTTGCTCAGATAATATCTACTCAATATTCTATTTTTACACAGTCAGACAGTTATCTGAGCACCTAGGTCCTTGTGGGCGTGATTTGGGGGAAGATTCTGTATTCAGGGATGTGTGTGACTGGAATAATATAAACTGCTTTTATGGCATATCTGTTCTTTCACTGACGCAGACATTGGAAGAAGGCACAAAAATGTGCTTCAAGTGGAGACTGCAACTTTATTAACATATCTAACAAAAGACATGAGGATTGAGCAGCTCCCTACAAAATTACCAGCAGGAACTGGTCCAGGGCCGTACCCAAGCAGACCTCAAGAGAATAATGGGAAGCTACTTCTACCCCATCCATGCCAATTGAATAAAGGGGAGTGGCTGGAGCTACCATGATCCCCTGCCTACCTCACTTGATGGATAAGGGTCCAGATGAGGGGTCTTTGAGCTGCATGAGATGCTTAAGCCTACACCACCATCCAGCAACACCAAGAATGAGGCCCAGTGTCTTCCGATCTGTCTTGATTCAGGCCCGCTTATAACTTGGCATTTCCTGCCAAAACTATCTGCACTGGCCGCTCTTTTAGAATCTGCAACAAACATTAAAACCAAAATAAACAGTGACCCTGGTTCAGCCTCTTGGGTGCTGAGAGGCTGCTAGATAAACAGGTCACCACGTGGACTGCCAGTTCTGCCATGTGGGTCAATTCCTTCCTGACCCCAAACAGAAACTGGCCAAATCCCCAGACATCTAGGAAGTCCAGCAACCAACCCAAGCATACCTCTTTCCCCCCCCCTTGAGCCAATGAGGGTAGACTAAAGGCTGGGTGCTTGCATAATACCCAGCAGGCCAGGAGCCAGTAGTGTCTCCCTGCAACCGCTGAACCAGCCAGATAAGTGGGAAGGTATGTGGCCACCATATCCACTCCCCCCACACTAACTTGGGCCACAGGGTGTTTGGGAGAGGAGAGTCTGGATTCTTCTTCCTCTGACCAAGGGCTCTAGAGGTGTCTATCCCCATGCCTGATCTGTTCAATGCCCCACCCTAACTGGGAAGGTGCCCAGAATGTGAGTACTCAGAATTAGACTTATAATTGTTTTTGGTGGTAACTGGTTGACTTACGGATACTTCTATCTGCTGTGTACTCTGTGCCACAGGATACACGTAAGGTGATAGTGAGTTACAATAGCTTCACACACCGTTTTCTTACTGGCCTACCCACAGCATCTGCTTGCAACTGCTGTACAAGACACACAAATCCCCCAAGCATGGGAAAGGCAGCCTAACACATTTTGCTGTAAAAGTAAAAACAATGGGGGAAGCGTAATATTGCACCAAAGAAGGCTCAGACAATAGGCAGTGTTTAATCCATGGGGTGTTACTGTTCCCCTGCTGTATCTGACCCAAACAGGATACAAGCCTGTTAGATCCCCGACTGCAAAGCTTTAGGTCCCTGGTTCAGTTCATGGTTTACTTATCAAGTATTTTGTTCAAGGCATTGCGTGTAGCGAAGCTCTAGCTTTTCCCTTTCTGTTTGAAATCAAAATGTATCATGCATACAGTAGTCTCACCCAGGCTGGGAGGCTTGCTCCCAGATGCAGGTTAGACATGCCCTGTAAGGCCTGATCCTGCAACCCTTATTCATGGGGGTAAATATCAAGCAAGCAGTTTGGGGAATTAATCTGACTTATGAGTTGTCCATCTAGGTTCAGTGAATCTGTTTGTGTGTGAGTAGCATTGACTTACCTGTATAAGGTCTGGAAAATCGGGCCATTGCTTTGTATTCTATTTTGTATTTCATTGTTCTTGTGTGAATTAAAGCCCACAAGTTCCTATTGACAATGGTGTTTGCCACACTGTTATTTTCCCTCCTAGTTGCAAGATGTACAGATAAAGACGACCCTGGCATCCAGAGAGGAGTCTCTGAAGGAAATAGGTAGTTTAAGGTAACATGGCTTCTGATCTGGCTCAGTTCCTTTCTTTAGAAACTTTCTTTAGCAGCATCATATTACCATTCTCTGTGTTTCCTCTTTCATTTACTTTTTCACTGTCGAGCAAGCATTGATCAGGATTACAGCATTGTTAACAATAGTTAAGGGCCATGTGGTTAAAAAAGATCTCTTTGGGATTTTTGTGTAAAAACTGTACATTCATTGGATGATTACCACAATTGGCTGTGCAAAACATCAGACACCTAACTGGCTACTTGCATGTAGTGATACCTGATCTTGATCACAGTTTTGATAGTTTCATGAACATATAGGCCCTGGGCTGCTGAGGTTTTGAAAACCTGACACTTAAGGTATAATCTTGGAGTAGTTTATATTTTGTATGATGAAAATATGCTTTGTAGCCTTCCAGAATATTTAAAGGATATTTATTATTTTCCAAATGTCAGCTTGTTCCTTGTATGTTTCTTAGTAGCTCATTCATAGCATGCTGTTACTGGGCAGCCCTCTGGATAATTAATGTACAGACACTTATGGGGTGGGGATGACTATACAATAAGACCCTTACAAGCCTTGGAGGGGTGGTATTTTCCCAGAGAGCTGATGTTTCTTGCATCATCAAGAAAAGCTGTTTTGTTGTCTGGTAGGCTGAGCTGGCTAATCTCCCTGTATTGTCCCTCTGCTTGGATTCCCAGCCTTTAAACAACACAGAGATCTGTACCAGGCCCACAAAAATATAATTAGTTCAATACAAAGGGTCAGAAAGAGCACATTTTGAATAAATGCATTGCTTTTAAAAATATTCATTAGGAAAAGCTTTTGTTCCACAATATGAGCATTGATACTGGAGTTCAGATAGTTTCAGGCACAGATGCACCTTCCTCTGGAATGCTGGCTGTGGGGATTTCTGGAGAGATAAGAGCTGTTGTGTCTATTATTCTCTGCAGAGAAGCCAAAAATACAATGGCAGAAATGCTGAAAAAAGGATTAACTGAAGCTTGGGTACTAAAAATAATTATTCAGAACAGTGACACCTTATTAGCATTCTCTTCAGCCTAGTGTATCTATACTATGGTTTAGCCAGGCCTCCATACATGCATGCAACTCCCACTGAATCAAATGGGACTCAGAGGCATATCCATGGGAAATACCCTGTCTCTAGACACAACCATGTCTCCCTTGGCGAGAACTTGATCTGGATGTTGTTCCACAAATGACATTTTTCTCTGATTTCAGAGTAGCAGCCGTGTTAGTCTGTATTCGCAAAAAGAAAAGGAGTACTTGTGGCACCTTAGAGACTAACAAATTTATTAGAGCATAAGCTTTCGTGAGCTACAGCTCACTTCATCGGATGCATTTGGTGGAAAAAACAGAGGAGAGATTTATATACACACACACAGAGAACATGAAACAATGGGTTTATCATACACACTGTAAGGAAAGTGATCACTTAAGATAAGCCATCACCAACAGCAGGGGGGGGGAAGGAGGAAAACCTTTCATGGTGACAAGCAGGTAGGCTAATTCCAGCAGTTAACAAGAATATCAGAGGAACAGTGGGGGGTGGGGTGGGAGGGAGAAATACCATGGGGAAATAGTTTTACTTTGTGTAATGACTCATCCATTTCCAGTCTCTATTCAAGCCTAAGTTAATTGTATCCAGTTTGCAAATTAATTCCAATTCAGCAGTCTCTCGTTGGAGTCTGGTTTTTGAAGCTTTTTTGTTGAAGTATAGCCACTCTTAGGTCTGTGATCGAGTGACCAGAGAGATTGAAGTGTTCTCCAACTGGTTTTTGAATGTTATAATTCTTGACGTCTGATTTGTGTCCATTCATTCTTTTACGTAGAGACTGTCCAGTTTGGCCAATGTACATGGCAGAGGGGCATTGCTGGCACATGATGGCATATATCACATTGGTAGATGCGCAGGTGAACGAGCCTCTGATAGTGTGGCTGATGTGATTAGGCCCTATGATGGTATCCCCTGAATAGATATGTGGACAGAGTTGGCAACGGGCTTTGTTGCAAGGATAGGTTCCTGGGTTAGTGGTTCTGTTGTGTGGTGTGTGGTTGCTGGTAAGTATTTGCTTCAGATTGGGGGGCTGTCTGTAAGCAAGGACTGGTCTGTCTCCCAAGATCTGAGAGAGCGATGGCTCGTCCTTCAGGATAGGTTGTAGATCCTTGATGATGCGTTGGAGGGGTTTTAGTTGGGGGCTAAAGGTGATGGCTAGTGGCGTTCTGTTGTTTTCTTTGTTGGGCCTGTCCTGTAGTAGGTGACTTCTGGGTACTCTTCTGGCTCTGTCAATCTGTTTCTTCACTTCAGCAGGTGGGTACTGTAGTTGTAGGAATGCATGATAGAGATCTTGTAGGTGTTTGTCTCTGTCTGAGGGGTTGGAGCAAATGCGGTTATATCGTAGCGCTTGGCTGTAGACAATGGATCGAGTGGTATGATCTGGATGAAAGCTAGAGGCATGTAGGTAGGAATAGCGGTCAGTAGGTTTCCGATATAGGGTGGTGTTTATGTGACCATCGCTTATTAGCACCGTAGTGTCCAGGAAGTGGATCTCTTGTGTGGACTGGTCCAGGCTGAGGTTGATGGTGGGATGGAAATTGTTGAAATCATGGTGGAATTCCTCAAGAGCTTCTTTTCCATGGGTCCAGATGATGAAGATGTCATCAATGTAGCGCAAGTAGAGTAGGGGCATTAGGGAACGAGAGCTGAGGAAGCGTTGTTCTAAGTCAGCCATAAAAATGTTGGCATACTGTGGGGCCATGCGGGTACCCATCGCAGTGCCGCTGATTTGAAGGTATACATTGTCACCAAATGTGAAATAGTTATGGGTCAGGACAAAGTCACAAAGTTCTGCCACCAGGTTTTCTGACAGCAGGATTGTCTGGCTATGTAGACTCCCTCCTCAGGCCCTTCGTTACCAGCACTCCCAGCTATCTTCGAGACACCACCGATTTCCTGAGGAAACTACAGTCCATTGGTGATCTTCCTAAAAACACCATCCTAGCCACTATGGATGTAGAAGCCCTCTACACCAACATTCCACACAAAGATGGACTACAAGCCGTCAGGAACAGTATCCCCGATACTGTCACGGCTAACCTGGTGGCAGAACTTTGTGACTTTGTCCTGACCCATAACTATTTCACATTTGGTGACAATGTATACCTTCAAATCAGCGGCACTGCGATGGGTACCCGCATGGCCCCACAGTATGCCAACATTTTTATGGCTGACTTAGAACAACGCTTCCTCAGCTCTCGTTCCCTAATGCCCCTACTCTACTTGCGCTACATTGATGACATTTTCATCATCTGGACCCATGGAAAAGAAGCTCTTGAGGAATTCCACCATGATTTCAACAATTTCCATCCCACCATCAACCTCAGCCTGGACCAGTCCACACAAGAGATCCACTTCCTGGACACTACGGTGCTAATAAGCGATGGTCACATAAACACCACCCTATATCGGAAACCTACTGACCGCTATTCCTACCTACATGCCTCTAGCTTTCATCCAGATCATACCACTCGATCCATTGTCTACAGCCAAGCGCTACGATATAACCGCATTTGCTCCAACCCCTCAGACAGAGACAAACACCTACAAGATCTCTATCATGCATTCCTACAACTACAGTACCCACCTGCTGAAGTGAAGAAACAGATTGACAGAGCCAGAAGAGTACCCAGAAGTCACCTACTACAGGACAGGCCCAACAAAGAAAACAACAGAACGCCACTAGCCATCACCTTTAGCCCCCAACTAAAACCCCTCCAACGCATCATCAAGGATCTACAACCTATCCTGAAGGACGAGCCATCGCTCTCTCAGATCTTGGGAGACAGACCAGTCCTTGCTTACAGACAGCCCCCCAATCTGAAGCAAATACTCACCAGCAACCACACACCACACAACAGAACCACTAACCCAGGAACCTATCCTTGCAACAAAGCCCATTGCCAACTCTGTCCACATATCTATTCAGGGGATACCATCATAGGGCCTAATCACATCAGCCACACTATCAGAGGCTCGTTCACCTGCGCATCTACCAATGTGATATATGCCATCATGTGCCAGCAATGCCCCCTCTGCCATGTACATTGGCCAAACTGGACAGTCTCTACGTAAAGAATGAATGGACACAAATCAGACGTCAAGAATTATAACATTCAAAAACCAGTTGGAGAACACTTCAATCTCTCTGGTCACTCGATCACAGACCTAAGAGTGGCTATACTTCAACAAAAAAGCTTCAAAAACAGACTCCAACGAGAGACTGCTGAATTGGAATTAATTTGCAAACTGGATACAATTAACTTAGGCTTGAATAGAGACTGGGAACGGATGAGTCATTACACAAAGTAAAACTATTTCCCCATGGTATTTCTCCCTCCCCACCCACCCCCCACTGTTCCTCTGATATTCTTGTTAACTGCTGGAATTAGCCTACCTGCTTGTCACCATGAAAGGTTTTCCTCCTTCCCCCCCCTGCTGTTGGTGATGGCTTATCTTAAGTGATCACTTTCCTTACAGTGTGTATGATAAACCCATTGTTTCATGTTCTCTGTGTGTGTGTATATAAATCTCTCCTCTGTTTTTTCCACCAAATGCATCCGATGAAGTGAGCTGTAGCTCACGAAAGCTTATGCTCTAATAAATTTGTTAGTCTCTAAGGTGCCACAAGTACTCCTTTTCATTTTTCTCTGAGGTGACTTTTTGCTCTCAGTGATGGGGAGAGTGGTTCATTCGGTAGGAAGGGAGCAAATGAAATGTGTGTCTTCCACTGATTCGCCCATAATAGGAGCAATCCTTTTGATAGGAGTACAGTAGAACCCTCTTCACTGGGACACATCCTCGGACAAAAAGAAAAGGAGTACTTGTGGCACCTTAGAGACTAACAAATTTAATTGAGCATAAGCTTTCGTGAGCTACAGCTCACTTCATTGGATGCATTCGGTGGAAAATACAGTGGGGAGATTTTTATTTTCCGCCGAATGCATCCGATGAAGTGAGCTGTAGCTCACGAAAGCTTATGCTCAAATAAATTTGTTAGTCTCTAAGGTGCTACAAGTACTCCTTTTCCTTTTGCGAATACAGACTAACACGGCTGCTACTCTGAAACCTGTCATCATCCATGGACAGTGGTGTTGGAAGAATTTTGTAATGGGGAGTGCTGAAAGTCATTGAACAAAACGGTAAACCCTGTCTATGATGGAATTAAGTCAGGGGGTGCTGTTGCACCCCTGCACGTGGATGGCCTTTCCTTCCCTGTTTAGAGGAATTCCTGATGAATACAAGTCAGCATTTTAATGCTGACACTGCCTACAGAGCCCCTCATGGCCATGGAATTGGGCAGAAGCATTACCTACCCTGAGGCCTGGTCTACATTGGGGGGAGGGGGATCGATCTAAGTTATGCAACTTCAGCTACATGAATAACATAGCTGAAGTCAATGTACTTAGATCTACTCACCGCGGTGTTGTCACTGTGGTGAGTCGACAGCTGACTCTCCCTCATCAACTCCGCTTGTGCCTCTCGCTCCGGTGGAGTACCGGAGTCAACGGGAGAGCACTTGGCAGTCGATTTATCATGTCTAGACTAGATGTGATAAATCGCTGCCCGTCGATCCTGCGGGTAATGTAGACAAGCCCTGAGATAGGGACTGAGTTTGTTGCCTGTCCCACACTGGCAGCAAGGACAGATATATATGACCCCTGTTATGGTGGCCAGGCATATGTAGGCATCATGGAAGGAGCCATTAACAACAAGACTGTTGGGAAGCCATTCCTCCCCTTTCTGCATGTCCTACAGCTATCGAAGGGCAGCAAGGTATCAGAGGGACAGTATGTAACTGACACACACATCATGCATGGCCCAAGATTCACTGAATTTCCACAAATCTTCACCATTAAGTGGTATTACTGTCTTCCATTCAGCAAGAACTGTTGCCATTAAGTATACTTAGCCTTAAATGGGTTCCTTGGGAGCTGTCCTGATTATGTCACAATTAAGTGGACTGGGCTGTGCTTCACAGCAATTTGCTTGATAGTTGTTTTTTTAGAAGACTTGTAGGGTACTAGATGAAGTAAAATAAGAGGGGCTGTTATAAAGTGTGGGGGTATGTGACAGAGTGAGCCAGGCCCATTGGAGGGATGCTACCAAGTCAAAATGTCTGCATCCATGAAAGCTCTCAAATTCCCATTGCAGCCAGTGTCTGAACCTAGCAGCTGTGAACTCCTTTGTTGCAGGGAAGTACTAGAGCAGCATCCACTTCAATTTTCTTTCCATGATGGGAAAATTCTGAAGATCTGCCCCCAGCAGTACGAACAGACCTGGGTGCTGAACATCAAGCGGGGCATTCTCAGCGTTCTTCAGACGTCACCTGCAGCCGCTGGCGGTGGAACTGTTGAAGAGGTGAGCGCTGCTGGCTTTTAACTATCTCCTTTTAAAATGACCAAAAGTTGTTGCTGCTTCATGGCCAGTCAGCAACCTCTGATGGTCTCACTATGTTTCTAAGTGGACACATCATAAAACTGGCTCTTTTCGGCATTCTTGTTGGAAGTCTAAGCAGAGCTGGCTCAACTATTACTCTGCTACCCCGGAAGGTGGCTCCTTTTTGCTCCAGAGCAGAGCAGGGTAGAGTTGTGGAAGGAGATTTGTGCTGTACCTATTCTGTGGGTGAAGTGCAGACTTCCCTCACCAAGGGCCTGATTCTGCACCCACTGAAATCAACAGGAGCTCTGTCATTGACTTCAAGAGGCTGCGAAATCAGGTTTCAAGGCTCTTAGCTGAGCATTATTTGAACACTATGTTTGAAAACATAAGGTCAAATTCTGCTGTGTTGCACTAAGGTAAATCTGGAGTAACTCATTGAAGTCAGTGGGTTTGTATGAGTGCAATACAGCCATATGAAGTCTCAATGGCACTTAAGCATGTGCCTAATATTGAACATGTGGCTAAGTCAGGGGCAGGCAAACTTTTTGGCCTGAGGGCCACATCAGGTTTCAAAAATTGTATGGAGGGTCGGTTAGGGAAGGCCAAAGCCCCTGCCTCCTATCCAACCGCCCTGCTTCTCACCCCCTCACGGCTCCCCCAGGACTCCTGCCCCATCCACCAGCCCCTGTCCCCTGACTGCCCCTGAACCCCCCACCCCTGACTGTCCCCTGCCACCCCATCCAACCCCCCCATTCCTGACTGCCCCCCAGGACCCCTGCCTCATCCAACCCCACCTGTTCCCCGCCCTCTAACTGTCCTGATCCCTATCCACATCCCTGCCCCCTGACCATGACCCTGAATTCCCCTGCCTCTATCCAACCCCCCTGCTCCCTGCCCCCTTACCGCGCTGCCTGGAGCACCGGTGGCAGGCAGCACTACATCCACGCTGCCCAGAGCACCGGGTCAGGCTGCGCCTCTGCAACTGCGCTGCCCGGCCGCCCAGAGCATTGCGCCGGCGGCATGGCATGCTGAGGCTGCGGGGAGGGGGGACAGCATAGGAGGGTCCGGGGGCTAGCCTCCCAGGCCAGGACCTCAGGGGCCAGGCAGGAGGGACTTGCAGGCCAGATGTGGCCCACGGGCCATAGTTTGCCCACCTCTGGGTTAAGTCATGTCCTGAGTGGGAATGTTTTTCTGAATCAGGGCTTAAGGTACAAAACAAGTGGAGCAATATATAATATGTGTTTAAGCAATTATGTAATTAAAAATCTTTCAGATTGAAGTTAAACCCTCCAATCCGACTTTTAAAATGCAAGATCTTCTCACAATTTTAAATGCCTATGTGCCTGCCCATGGTATCTGTGGCAAAGCTAATGCATTGCAAGGGACAGTTCAGTTCCCTGAGCCTTTGCTACTTGAGGAAAGCAATTATAGTTAACAGTCATAATGATTGATATAGTCTGTTTGTATTGTGTGTGAGTATACATAGATAGGTAGCTTTATTGGTTTTGTATGTTTGTTACTAGATGGATATTCTGGGAAAATGCCCAACCAAATATCAGCGGAAAGGCCCTCTTATTTTGAAGACAAAAGACTTAAACCTGTGTTCTCACCGGTATTCAGGTTTTATTTCCCTGCAGTCCATAGCTCTGCCTGATATGCTGGTACGTATTGGAGGATTGGTTGTGGTCCTAACAGGAGTCTTTGCTATTTTCCTGAAGTGATTAAAAAGTGCCAGGCCTGCTGAGTATTTATAACCACATCCTGATGTCAAATATATTTAGTGATGTGTTGTTCTGCTAATCAAAATGTTTCTGATTATTGAAATAAAAGTTACTCAGGCCCAATTACACTTTATGTATGTCCATCCCTCCTTAAATCCTCAGAAATAAAACCATGTTAGATAGTCATTAGGTTTATAGTTTCCTTTGTTTTTGCTGAGATTTGCTGTTGTATTTGATGAACATTATGTGACATACAGCATGTTCCTATATGCTCATGCAACTTTAATTCTCATTCATAACACACCATTCCCCCTGTGTGGTGAGTATAATAAGGGTCTTCTGGACTCCTGATTCAGTCACTACATCCACCTGGCTTTTTGACTACATTCTATCTCTATGCGGTTGAGAATGGTCCTTTGGAATGGCAACACTTAAATAACTTGAGTAGCAGACAGTTTTAAAACAGATTCTGAGCTCTTCTGGCAATGAATACATGTGTTTTATTGATCTTCTTTTACTGAGTCATTAATCACATAACTAATTAGCAGTCAGCAATGTATGGAGGGACTGGATTGGTTAAAACTCATGGGTTAGCTAATCCTCCACCCCTCCAAATGTATGATGCTTAAAGAAGTGGTTTAAAACTAAAATTGGAGGGGAAAAATAGAAAGCTGTGGATAAAAAAAGGCGTATGTGAGCTAAATGTCATGTTTTTGGAAAAATCACTAAAAGTTGTTTTAAAAACTTAAGGCTTTCCCAAGCACAATCAGTGTTCATGTCTGTTTTTTACAAATACTAGTAACAGAAATAAGTCAACCACACCTAGTGTACGAGCCAGCTGTCAGCTATTTGACATGAATAGCTTTTTGTTGTACTCAAACCTTTGCTGGCAAAGTAGACCTGGTAAAATTGGTACCTTGTGGAATAAAATGAAATGAGTCCAGTTCATAATGAAAGTTGGTGTGAATTCCATTTCAGAAAAGGGAAGTGCAGGTTGGAAATTGGGACCTTATTAATGTATCCTTCTCTAGGAATCACAACAGGTCTAGACAGGAATGTCACAGAGCTTGGGTTCTCTGTGAAGTCTGTGTTTCCCAGAAGAGATTGTGTGAATGGACACAGGTTGCAAAGAGTTTTTCTGAAATGTTTGTTTCTCTCAGTCGCAGCAGCAGATCCTGTCCTCCAAACTGGAATGCGCTCAGAGCTTTAAGGATGGAATCCTGGCAGAGGCCAAATGCACTGAATCCAGTCTTGTTACACCTTTCTCTAGGAAGGGCAGTGGGGCAAAGACACAGACACAGTCCTCACTGAAATTTCTTCAAGTGGAAGCAGAGATGCTGTACAAAACAGGTTACTTGATATTTCCAGTAACAGCAAATTAAAGTGATTTCCTGGGGAGAGGTGGAAAAAAAAGTATATGGGCTGCCTCTTGCCCTTTAGTCTGCCTGTAGGAACTCCCTTTTTACCAGATCTTTCCTTTCACGTGTTAAAAGACATGGAACGGGAGACTATATCTGTGGATCTTGGGCTGTTGCCCATGGCCTGCTCTGGGAGACAGGGGCCCTGAGGTTCTATAGACCTGGAAGAAAGTGAGTCTCCAAAAATGGTGAGGCTGGTATCCACAAATGAGAGCTCGCGGATCTGACTTCCTCCATGGCTGGCTCCTGTTCTGTATCTTTCCTAACCCTGGACCTGTAGCACTGATTCAGGCCCTCCCCAATGCACATATCCCCCCTGCAGTGGCAGAGTGTGATGCTTAGCTTTCCCCAGTGTATGGTGCCTAAAATATCAGAAATTCCAATGAACTTCAAAGGAATATGCCAAGTAGAGCCCCTGTTTCCATCCATTTCCTCATCTTCCTGGGCCTGTCTTCATTAGCAGAACGAATCCAGTGAAGTCAGTGGGAAGTTTGCCTAAGTAAGGAGTGGAGACTTAAATGGTGAAACTTTTTATTTTACTGGTGTATATTTCCCTGTAAATTATTCTCTTTTAAAATAAATCCTAATTTCTCAGAATATTCATATACATATGCTAACGTAAGAAGACAAGGCCCCTAAGAGTTTATAGTAAGAGACCAAACATGTTTCTTTGGCATCCAACATTCCAGTTGAGTTGACTGGGAGTTCAGAAATGGAGGATCGGGCCAGTAACAAGATATAAGTAGATGGGGAGTGATGAAAACAGGCAGGCAAGGTGTGGGAAGGAGAGTATGTGATTGGTTTTTGTTTCATGTGTGTCTTCTTTGTTCCATGTCTTTCTATGACTTTTCCTTGCAGGTTACATGCTCCTTTAGGCAGTGTACTTAAACACATGCTTACTTTTAAGCATGCAAGCACATCTGTTGACTTCAATTTAGCATATATTTTAGAATTTTGCTGAACTGAAGCTGTAAGTGTTGTCCTCACTGCCAAAAAAGGTGTGTTTTTAATTGTGGTTTAAATAATACTTGTTAGCTGTCCTCTGTAAAATCCTAGTGGAGACAAAGCATGGCAGTTTTTAATGTGAGGTAGCTGGGCAAGATCAGCGCTATATCCCTGTCTATGGTTGACCTTATTTATTTAACTTGCAAAACTACAGTGCCTTGTCTACACTAGGATTTTACATACATATTAATTATCCCGCAGTAAAAACACACATTTTTTGGCAGTGAACACATAGCCTCAGAGCATAAGATTCCCTGGGATTTAGTGTTGGCCACAGAAAATATCGACTGCTGCATAGTTGGTTTTTTTCCATGTGTTTCCAGTGGACTCCAGTGATCTCTATGTGAGTAATATGCTATATGAAAGGGAAGAAAATGAGAGGCCGTCCACAGGAGAAGAGGTGGCTAAACTGGTGCGGAAGCTCTGCTTAGCACACAGCATGAGTTTTGAGGTAAGCCTTCTTTATACAACATCCACCTCATCTTCTTTAGTGGAATAACCAACCATTTGGTGCTATGATGTGTTTCACACAAGTAGTCCATGACTCCCAGAAAGGCAGGTTAATATCCTAATGTTGTTGTCCCTTTTAATCGTTCCATAGGAACAAAGCCTCAGTAGGAAGGGTGTGAACTCATCGGGGATTCAAGAGGCATAGGATGATCTTCTTATTTATTAAGATTAGGATTGTGGTAAGCATTGAGAGGTCCCAGGCAGAATCAGGGCTCCATTGTGCTAGGTACTATACAAACAGAGGAAAACGTGATCACTGCCCCTGGAAAACTTTCAATCTAAATTGAAACAAGGTATAGCAAAAAAGCGTAATAAACAATGGGAAGGAAGGAGGATATGGGTAACAGCAACAAGATTATATGGATGTGTGTCAGTTTTTGCACACATGGTTCCAAATAATTTGAAAGTATTTTTTTTTAAATAAAGAAAATCGCTACTCCTGACGGCTGCTCAAATCTACCCATTATTAACCTGCTGACTTTTTGCCGGATTCTGTTTCTACCCTGTCACAGGTTTCCTTTGTAGCTTTGGGCAAGTTACTCAAGCTTTCTGTGTCTCAATTATCCATCTGTAAAATAAGGCTCATAATATTTCCCTCCCTTAGTCCCCTGGAGAATTAATTATAGCTAGCATTAGTGAAGGGCTCGAATACTATGGTGGTGAGTGCCATTGTAAAGCTTGCTCATATATAGGATGAAATAGTGGTTGTTTCTTGCAGTGTAGTTGCCCAGTGCTTAATGTTTGTTTTCATCAGAGCATATACAGTGTTCAGGGTCATGATAAATACTTTTAAAATTGTTCCAGAATTATTCATGAGATGTAACAGGAAAGACTCTAATATCTATTCATAATTATAGCTCTAATGTAATCATATTACAATTGCTGGGTGAGATCATGCTAAATCACTTTAAAGCAATAGTGTAAAGGTGACCACAATTTCTTTTACTAGTTGCAAAATATCTGGTTTCCTATATCACACAGCTGGAAAATGATGAGTATCTATTTATTTAATATGCTGAATAGATTTTGGCCTAATTAATCCCTGGCATAACTCTTGCATTCATTTGAGCTACATCAGAGTTGAGATTTGGCTCAATTTGTCCCTATGAGAACTCTTTGGGGAGGCAGAGAGGAGAGAGAATGGTGTACTGTAGCTACCTTTCAAATCAGTTCAGTGTTTAGGATGTAAAAATTTATTCATTTATTTATTCTTAATTCTTTCCAAAATAAATATCTATTTAACTAACCATTTTAAAAAGCTGGAAAAATGTATGAGGTGCTACTTTATATGTAATAATTTTAAATGTCTCAGAGTTTCATTACTCTGTATTAATTTTAATAAAATAGGAGAGTGACACTTTCACATGGTATATAGCTGAGGACCCAAAGTGGAGTGTTTGGATTAGCAGTTAGCATTGTCATAAAGCACAGGCTGATGGGTTTGAGTACTGCTGGCATGATCTTGTGTTGAGATTCTCTTCTAGCCTCCAGAATTGAGATGAAAGATCCCTGTAAACAGATTTGTTAAATGCAAAGGATGTCTTGGGAGCCTCCTCTCACCATTTGCTGTCATACATCTTTGTTTTGGGGGGGGCAGGGAGAGGATGGCTTCACTCTCTTGCTCTGTTCATTATTCAGTCTAATTGTGTAACATAGGGACTAGGGTGATAAAGTAGTGTTGTGAAGGGCTTGATCCTTGAGGTCAATGGGAGTTTAGCCTAAGGTCTGTGTGATTTGTTGTTGCAATAATCCGGAGGGGCCCCGGTCAGGGATATAGGGCGTTGTCCGTAGGCACTGTCCATGCTTGAAGTCCAAGGAGGGTGGTTAATCTGACCCGTTACTTACGTTTCAATTACCATAAATATTATGGATCACATCCTGCTCTCAGCTGTGCTGGTGTAAAAGAGCCACTCCAGATTTACATCAGCACAGAGTGAGTGGAGAATTCGGCCCTGTCAGTCCAATACTGTAAAGCATGGATTTCAATGAGAGCTGCGGGTGCTTGATGCCTGACAGGACTGGGCCCACTTCCATGGGGCCTTAATCCGCTCAAGCCAGTCTAGCACACTTCAAGCAAAACTCTCTTGTCTCCAGTGAGGGAGTGTGGACCTCTCAGGCAATAATTAGTTCTGGTCAATGGTTAATGAGCTCAAAGGATGAGTATAGGTATTTGTTCAGTGTGGCATGAGACTTGGGGTTAAGGGATAGGGTTGGGGAGAGAGGTCACAGTCACAACTGGAACAGGGGGACTCCAAGTCAACCATGCTAAATTACAATCTCAGTAGTTACTCCTAGCCTACTAGGTGGCTCTAATTGTTTGACCCTTGAATCACAGGCCAGCAAAGGCCAGTGAGTATGAATAAGGCTAGGGAGAAGGAAGGAGGACTGCCTGGATCTTTGTTTGGCATGATAGAACGTTCTCTGAGTATTGGGTAGTTTGGCTGCCCCTTTAGCTGAACAGCCGGGAGCGAAATGTGACTAGCGGAGCTATAAAAGTAACCTCTCCTAGTAAATGAGTGATTAATTTTATATGTGTTGGACCTTGCAGAGGGAATGTGTGATGGCATTTAAGAACAGATTATGAGACTCTGTGTTGTTTGGAAAATGTCATAATACTGCCACATTGGACTCAAGAAGCTATTTCAAATAAGGTATGGAGTCTTTTTAAAATGCAGAATCTAGGAGAAAGTGTCCCCAAGGGAATGATAATAATAATAGTTTCCCCAGTAGCCGTTGAGTGT
The DNA here is from genome assembly GCF_009764565.3 of Dermochelys coriacea. NCBI lineage: Eukaryota > Metazoa > Chordata > Testudines > Dermochelyidae > Dermochelys > Dermochelys coriacea. The sequence goes on from NC_050077.1 coordinate 23,225,528, forward strand.
CATGTGTGTCTCCAAAAAGCTGACTTCTTGTATGGGAGGCTTGTTTTGTAAATTGCTAAGATTAGCACAAGTAGCTGTTGTCTGTTCAAATGCCCAAAAGAGAGTTAAATTATTCATAATATGCATGTCCCAACATTGGAGACAATTGGTTGTCAGCTGTTTTCACTGTTCCATGGGACTCCTTCTGTGTGACAAGAAGTTTGAAATGAGACCTGTATTATTCCCCCAGCCCCCTTTTTCTGTTTTTCATTCACCTCATTCCAACAAATAAAATATATCCTCTGGGCTAGGAAGAGAGTTATGGGAATGGCCATGGTGTTGTCTGGGAGACTTATTTCTTGGCATCCATGTGTTGCTTATTTGTCTCCCTATTGTCTGGCTCTGAATGAAGCAAGATTATGCATTTCATTCAGGAAACAAAAACAAGAATAAATAAATAGAGGAAAATCCCGCAAATCAGTGAAGAGTGCGAAGGAGGAGGGGGAAATTGTGTCACTTCCCAGGAAGCTGAGGGTTTTTAAAATGCCATTATGAGAATGGATTGAATTTCAATGTGGATGGAGATTAGCTAATGGACCGTTAATGAAACAAGCACAGAATAAAAAAAAAATCAAAGAAAGGAGAGAAGCAACTGTCACTTTCAGAGACGCTTGCCGTGAGACTCTGATGCAGCTTCTGCAGTGGCCTCCATTAACGTTGTGGTACCGGAGTGTAAGCCCTTGAGAACGCAGCCCTCTATTCACCAAAGTGGTGCAGCATGGGCAGTGGCACAGTTAGCTCCCTCCACCCCTAGCTCTGACCTGGATGGGTGACCTCTAGGATCAAGAGGTTAGTTTGTTCTCCATTCCCATTCATTCCTTGGCCTCACTCCTAAAGTGTTCAGAAAAGTTGCTAATTAGTACCAGTTTGGGTGGTGTCTATAGTGTGGACGCTTGTGTGCTGTGAGTTGGACTCACGGCTTTTGACTCTAGGGAGCAAAGCTGAATCCTTCCCGGTAACGTAAGTGTTGGAAAAGAAAAGATGATGGGGAGATAGTATAGATTGCTTTGCTTTTAGCAGCTACGACTGTTCCTTACCTCCTGGACCTGTCAGTACTTACTCTTAGTGTACAGTTGGCCTCAGTTATGAACAGAAAACGTCACATACCCTGAATGCTTAGAAGACAGAAATGGAACAAGTCTGTTAGGTCACCATGTCCCTCTCAATGCCAAGCCAGGACTGCACCCCACTAAACATCTACTGCTGTTTTGTCCAGTCTAGTTTTAAATATCCCAGGTGATTGGGCTTCTGCCACTTCCCAGGGGAGACTGTTTCACACTTTAATGGAGCCTACTGGCGAGCAGTATTTGCAGACCTTAGGTGGACTACTTTTGTATAGATCTAAATAATTCCTCTCCTTGCTTGATGTTTACATGATCCCCAATTCGTTGACAGTTATCATGCCTTCCCTTAGCTGTCACTTAGCAAAATGATTGCTTTTAAAATCTTCCATTGTAAGCCATCTCCTTCTCCCAGACATCAGCCAGTTTTGTTGCTTTTCTGTAAACTCCTTGGAGTTTGTCAATATCTCCTGGCAATGCCGTGCCCTGAAATGACTACAATATTCCAGGTGTTTGTGCATTCCAGCTGTTTAAGAGAGGGACCTTTACCCCAGCTTTTACATATGCCACCTAAAATTGCATTAGCTTTTTTTTACTACCCTACTGTGTTGTAAAGTTATGTTTCATTTGCTCTCTGTTCCCACTTCCAAGTCTCTAGGCATTAATACTTCCTAAGTTTCTCCTTCCCATTGAATATTGGTGGGTTGGATTATTCTCCCCTGAACAGAGATTAATCTGATTTTTCCAAGTGGAATCACATTTTGTTATTTTCAGGCACCTTTGTATTATTCCGCTGTACTCATTCGGGTTCACAGCTCCGCCCAGCTGAATATCTGCAAATTTCTTTACTCTTACTCCCTCTCCTAGATCTTTAATGAAAATACTAAATGAGACTGAGCCTAACAGTGATCCCTATGGCACCTCGCTAGGCATCTCCTTCAAGCTTTGGTGTAAATTATTAACCTGTATTTACTGTCCTGCTGGTTTTTAGTCTGAATCACATTTGTATCCCAGGCCATTTGAATTAATGTTATGAGTTGGACTGGCTGAAATTTTTTGTCTAAACTGTATTTTATCAGACTTTTTTTTTTTTAAATGAATGAATTTTTCCATGAAAAAGTACCTATGTTTTGTGAAAACCATACACTTTTTGGCTGAAAACTTTTGGTTTTAGATGAGAATTTTCAGTTTTTCAACATAGTCAGAATTTTCCACAAGAAAAGAGCCAAATTTTTCAACCAGCACTAGTTGAGAAAAAGTTTTCTGGAAACATGTTGGCAATACCCAAATCCATCTATTGCTTTCCCTTCTCCACCAATCCTTATTGCTCATGATTCCATTATCCTCTAGAAGTTTTATGAGTGGTTTTCCTATTTTACTTAGTTAGAAATTAATCATATACATGTGTAAAGCTCTAATATTTATCTATCTTAGGTACTTACATGACTCCCATTACCATAGTGATGGGAGGACAATCTTCAGTGTATTTATCCTCACAACTGTGAGTTAGGGAATTATTATTATCCACATTTTACAGATGAGAAATGGAGGCAGAGAGAGCCTAAATGACTTGCCAGAGGTTACACAGGAAGTCTGTGATAAAGCAGGGATTTGACTCCAGCTCTTCAGAAGTCCTAGGTTAACACCCAAACCAATGAACCATTCTCCCTCTCCATTGACACATCCATTGTGAATTCAACAGTATTGCGAGTGTTATAAATCAGCACTGAACTTGGCCCAGAAATATTCAAATATTCTTTCACTGCTTCACTACAGGATGCAATGGTCTTTTTTAACCTTGATGTTAGGTGGTATTGAGATGGGGTAGTCAGTTAAGCTGAAACCTTACTGAGGACCCTTCACTCAGCATTAAAAATGATTTGTTTTTCCTCTTACACACCACCTCAAGAAATTTTGTAATTCTAGCAAAAACATAAACAGTATTTCCCCCTCTTTGACAACATAAATATAAGCATGTATTTGAAATTGGGAAGTAATGTAATAAACTATGAACTGAAGAGGCGTTTAGTTTTTTCCAGATAAAAGTATTTTTGTTGACATTAAATACAAGCACTTACTCTGTTTAAAGCTTAATACCTTATTTGCTGCCAACTACCAGAGCTTATAAAGTCACAGGGGGTTCAGCTTGATTATTAGTGTATGGGTTTTATGCAAGTATGGTTTCCTTTTATCTGATATTATTAGCACGCTGCTTCTGAATTACATAGTTCCCTCTTCATTTTACTTACTTACTATTGAAAACTGAAGGTGTCTTAGATTTCTTTCTTAAATTGAACATGTGTTAGAAAAATATAACTTCCTTGAATTGAAGATGAGTGCTGAAATGAAGTGGAGTTGGTCTGTTGACGCCCCTACATTATCATTGCTTGGGGCATTTTTCCCAATCTCCTGACGTGCTTTCTTTAGACCCCAGTCATCAGCAATTCTTTCTTACTTTGATTGGACACTTTCATCCCTTTCCTTCTCTGTCTGACCTTTCTTTAGTTGTCACACATTTCCAGTCAGCTAAATCAGGGCCATAATAAGATTTAGCATTTAAACATATGCTTAATGTTAAGCCTGTGTGCGCTCCCATACCGTGTTCGTCAAAGAACTAATGCCCTGATTCAGCAAGGTATTTCAGGGTGTGCAAATCCCAATGAAGTCAATAGGACTTCAGCACCGTCTTAAAACTGTTATGTACTTGCCAAGTAGGGGTGGGATTAAACACATGCTTAAGTGCTTTGCTAAATTGGGGCCTATATAGTACATGTAGTTAAAGTTAAGATAGTGGGATACCGATATTAAAGATAGAAGAAAAGTTACAAGTCCTAGGTATTAGGCCCTGATCCAAAGCCCATTGAAATCTGTGGCAATTTTTCCATTGATTTCAATGGGCTTTGGATCAGGTCCTTTAGTTATTGCATTAGTTTAGAATTGAAACTGGGTAAAAGTTTCAAAAGTGTCTCAAAGACTTAGGAACCACAGTCCTATAGAAGGACAGTGGAGTTTAAACTCCTACAGGATTTATAAATGTTACCCATTATTTGTTATGTGTCCCTTTACAAAGAGCAAAATAAGTGTATTATTCAGTCTAAAATAACTAGTATTACAATAAAGGAAATAGCAACAAGGAAGAGACACAATAAAGCTTGGAAGAGAGAGCACAGTGTGTGTAGATGGGTGTATCTCCTTCTCACTGACTGCAGCACCTCTGAGAATAAAAAATGGCCACTCACATGCCCCAGTTAGGAGAGCATTTAAGTATTGTGCGTAAATCCATCTGTATTCAGCAAAGTACTTAAGTGCTTGAGTCCTATTGACGTTTTGTAGCTACAGTCAAGACTGCTAAAATGCATTAGACCAATTTGTGAACCCCTTACTCACACTGCTCAGCAGTTACTCACATAAGTTCTCCCGTTGACTTCAGTGAGGCTACTCACGTGAGTAGCTACTGGGTCATCACACTCATGCCTGTCGCTTGTACAGTAAACTTCTGACCCAGATTCTTACCAATGCTTTGGAAGAAGTCTATAGTATACTTGTCTGGATGTTGTGCTGGATACAGGATATCAATGACTCTCCTAAGTTTATAATGTTCAGGATTTGGTGGTTTCATTTTTGAAGGTGCCGGGAAAGATAATGCTGGAATTATCTTTTTCTTTTCTTTTTGTTGGTGTATTTTATTTTGGTAAGATTAATGTGTTATTGCTGAGCATAGTCCAGTTAGAACAAAAACATAAAGAGTAATACACACACACAGGTCTGTGAAAGTATTCTCAAAAAAATGTATATGGTAAGAGATTACTCCATCTGCTTACATAGTGCCAGCTTCTTTTTAATGAAAACCTCCTGGCAGGCTTTAATGAAAATCTAATTCTGGCATGGGATTATACCATGTTCTCGTTGCTCTTGGAAGCAGTTCTGGAGCTCTCATTTTCCACATAAATAGAAAGAACCATGTTTACTGAGGAGGCAGTTCTGTGTAGAAACCACTGCAAGTGTACAGGATCGCAGGAAATTTCAGGACAGCTAGAAGTTAGGGAGCCAAATTAGGTCTGCCCCGTTCTTTGGAGCTTTGATTTGGCAGAATTAAACCATTCTCTCTCTCTCTCTCTCTCTCTCTCTCTCTCTCTCTCTGTGTGTATATATATATATATATATATATATATACACACACACACACACACAAGACCCATAGTGATGTCTTTTGGGTAAGAATAATATTTTTACTTTACAGCCTTTCAAATCTGAAATGAATAATTTAAATGAATCAATTAAAGTGCAACACCAACTAAAGCTTGGACACCTTAAAATGTATGGTATGTTAAAAGAAACACACAAATCTCCAGGTGTAATAAAATATCATCCTAATCCTACAGGAGATCAAAAATACTTGGAATGAATAGGGTTTATCAAAATCAGAGGTATTATTGGTAAATAATTCCCTTCCCACCAGAGGACAGTCTGTGTGTGGTTAACAGGGAGTTTCAGATAATTGGGGTTTGGATAGATAAGACTCCTGTATAAAAATCAAAAGCACATTGTCTTTGTTGAGCATGCATAACTCTATTTACATTAAGTGAGCTGTGCGCAATATGTGGAGAATACAGACCTATGTTTGTTTAATGTGATTTCTTGATGCACAGTTTTCATTACTTTGACAGTTGTATGGTCTTTGAGGATTTGTTTTAGTGATTTCTAGCTTGGAGCATTTGTATGCGACAGCGGTACTGACATAAAAAAGGGGGACTAGCTCCGGTAAGCAGATGAAAAGAGAATCTACCACAAGTTTTTGTTTCAGAGAAAAGGTCTCCATTAAAGAAGGAGACAATCAATCACTTGTGAGTTTCCATAGTAAATCTCTACACAAAACTTGGAAAAAAATCAGAACAAGTGACTAGAACTGTACAGGAACCAGAATTTCCATTTTACAGGCAATTTAATTTTTAGATGTTTTTCTAAACTAAATTTAATCAAAATTGAGATGTTCCCCTGGAAAGATTCGATTTTGAAGACATCGTATTTCCTGATGGAAAAGTGTTCCATCAAAAAAAAATTTGACCAGCTCTAAAAGTGATCATGAGAACGACAGCGAAACATTTGCTTTTCTCCAAGTGTATCCATCTTAAAATATCACAGTTGAGTATTGGCCAAGATGAGCAGGTAGATTCCAAAATAAGTCTCATAAGGAGTAAGCATGGAATGAAGAGTACTAAAAAACTTTACCTGGAAAATGTTGTCTTAAGAGTGGAACTCGCCGCATCCTGAAGGAGGCACCTGACTGGGGAAAGAAACTATGGTCAAGGAATAGATGCTAGACCTGCAACAAACAAGCCCATAATTAGATACAAGATACTTGACTACGGTGGTGAGGCAAGGGAGTCGCAGCCCAGGGACACTGTGGGTGCTAGGCAGGGGACGCGGCTGCTTGGAGGGACGGGGGGGCATTGCAGCTCAGGGGCCTCCGCACTGCCCCAAGCCCCAGTTCTGTAACTCCCATTGGCTGGGGACTGCAGCTAATGGGAGCTGCGGGAGTGGTGCCTGCAGGTGGAGGTAGGAGCTGAGGGAGGGGAGTTGCTGTTGCCCTTCCGGGGACACCCCCCACCCCCAGTAAGTACCGCCCCAGACCCCAACCTCCAGCCCTGAGTCCCCCCCACACCCAAACTACTCCTGCTGGGGAGTGGGGGTGCCTAAGACTTCCTGAGCAGCAGTTGGTATGCCTGGCCCAGGGTCTGCCTGAGCTGCTCAATTGGCCCCCGGAACAGGCACACAGGCCTCTGCAGATGTCAGGGAGGTCACGGAAAGTCACAGAATCCATGACCTTGGTGACAAACATGGAGCTTTAACTATGACCATTCCTGGAAGGGATGGCTGTTTGCAAAAACTGGCCAACTGCACAAGATCTGCTTGTTTGGTTAAGCTTGTTTCCAACATTGGGCTTTAGAGAATGAAAGTTAGCACTAATAGTGCATTATACATCCAAAGGGGCCTTGGGAAGAGCAGCCCTTCACTCTTTATCAGTGTATCATGGACTTACACAATCTAGTACAGTCACTCTGCTTTTCAGTGCCTTCTTGGAAATAGAACGCTTGATTTAGTTCCAAGCCAGCGTTCTTTTCCTCCAGCTACATGTACATTGATGTGGCAATGAACTAAATACTAGAAGAGGCACTGTTCAATTTAGGCCCAAATTTTAATGTTTTAAAATAAATTGACATGAAATAAATTCTCTCAGCTTTGCATGTGTTATTTCACAGAGGGGAGATGTAACCATTAATAAATCACTAAGATAAATGATGTTTTGCATAAGTGCTAGGTATCATATAATATTATACTTTGTTATTGTGTTGTTTGTATTGTAGTAATGCCTAGGAGCCGCAGTCATGCAGCAGCACCCTGTTGTGCAGGGTGCTGTGTGCTAGATGTAGCTGCTGTATCTAAGAGCTCTGTGTAGTTCAAAAGCTTCTCTCTCACACCAACAGAAATTTGTCCAATAAAGGATATTACCTCACTCATCTTGTCCCTCTAATATCCTGGGACCAAAACTGCTATAAGAACACTGTAAACAGGTGCCGTTCAAACGCAGAACAAAAAGATGGTCCCTGCTCTAAATTATATTCAGTTACACTGTCATTGATTTGTATTGCAGTAGTGCCTTAAGACCCCTAACTAAGATTTGGACCCCATTGTGGTAGGGACTTTGCAGACAATTAGAAACAGTCTCTTTCCTGAAGAGATTACAATCTAAATAGAAAAGACAGACCAAAAGAGAGGCAGAAACACAGAACGGGGTAGCCAAAGATGACACTGCAGGCTCAGTGGCTAAGCTAAATCCTACTCCAGTGCCCTATCCACTGAACCATGCTTCCTCTATAACTATTATATAACCTGTACCTTGTCCTTTATTTCTAGACTGCAGACCTCTTCATGACTCTGGTGTTTGAGCTTCGAAGTCTCTCTGCTGACACTTTAATAGGCCTTTGGCTTAGATCTTCATTTAAATGCAGGGACAACTGGTAAGATCCCTTTAACAGTGATCAGCTGTATTCTTTTAAGGCAAAGAAATGTATTTCCTTTACCTTTATTTTGATCATATCATACGCCAGAATAGTTGTGTTAATTTCTGCTCTGCTCTACTGTGAGTCTCATTTCAATGACCAAAAGATGATGTTCCCCTTCAAGCATGCATCTCAATAACTTTCCAAAGTATGTATCAGAATGTCTTCAAGCAATTCCAAGACCCACTTCTCACAAAGCCAGATGATTTCTGTGACAGAATATAGTGGTAAGTTCACAAGAAGACTTGCATAGCTATCCAAAAGAAAGGAATCTGCTGGCTCATATTTGAAATAAGCTTCTCAAACGGTCAGTGGCAAAGCCCTGTCTTGGGTTCACAGGTATGTGTTTTGAGATGTGCTTTCAGACAGGATCAATGGTCTTGTAGTTAAGATGCTGGATTGGGATTCAGAAGATCTGGATTCTGTGACCAGTTTTTCTACAAACTCTCTGGACTCCTTGGTCAAGTCCCTTGATCTCTCTGGGCCTCAATTCTCCATCTGTAAAACAGGCATATCAATGCTTCCTTTCTCCCATTCTTTGTGACTTGTCTGTTTAGACTGTAAGTGCTTCGGGGCAGGGAAGATCTCTTACAATGTGTTTTTTGGAGTGACCTGAACAGTGGGGGCCCCCATCTCTGTTGGGGCCTTTAGATGCTGCTGTAATATAAATGATAACCATGGTAGTATCTCCTATGAGGCATCCGATGAAGTGAGATGTAGCTCACGAAAGTTTATGCTCAAATAAATTTGTGAGTCTCTAAGGTGCCACAAGTACTCCTTTTCTTTTTGCGAATACAGACTAACACGGCTGCTACTCTGAAACCTGTTCTATGAGTGGAACACTATACAGCCCCTGCTTATATTTTGCCACCTAGCAGGTCTGATTCTCTTCTCTTCCAAGGCCAGAGCGGACCATTGAGATAATCTAAACTGACCTGTATAACAGAGGCCATAGAACTTCCTAGAGCAGATCTTTTTAGAAAAACATCCAATCTTGATTTTAAAATTGTCAGGGATAGAGAATCCACCATGACCTTTGGTAAATTGTTCAATGGTTAATTACTCTCACTGTTAAAAATATATGCCTTACTTCCAGTCTGAATTTGTCTAGCTTCATTTTCCAGCTACTTGATCGTGTTCTACCTTTCTCTGCTAGATTGCAGAGTCCATTATTAAATATTTATTTCCTAGGTGGGTACTTAAATACTAATTAATTCATCCCTTAGCCTTCTTTGTTAAGCTAGATAGAGTGAACTCCTTGAGTCCATCACTATAAGGCATGTTTTCTAATCCTTTAATCATTCTTGTGGCTCTTCTCTTCACGCTCTCCAATATATCAACATCCTTCTTATAGTGTGGACACCAGAACTGAACACAGTATTTCAGCAGCATTTTGCACCAGTGTCAAATACAGAGGTAAAATAATCTCTCTGTTCCTACTCATAATAATCTCTCTGTTCCCTTGCTACGCACCCCAGGATTGCATTAGCCCTTTTGGCCACAGCATCACACTGGGGGTTCATGTTCAGCTGATTATCCACCACAATCTGCAAATCTTCTTCAGAATCACTGTTTTCCAGGTAGAGTCCCCCATCCTGTGTGCATGGCCTACATTCTTTGTTCCTAGATTAATACATTTACATTTAGCGGTATTAAAACACACATTGTTTGCTTGCGCCCAGCTTACCAAGCGATCCAGTTCACTCTGAATCAGTGACCTCTGACGTCTTTATTATTTACCACTCCCCCAATTTTTGTGTCATCTGCAAACTTGATCAGTATTAAACTGGTATAACTCCACTGCCTCTAATGGTGTTGACTTACACCAGTGGAGGTGAAAAGAGACTCAGGCCCACAGAGTCAAAGTCAGCACAGCTGTATGAATGTAAAGAGGCAAGAATTTGGCCCAGAAATCTAGAGGGCATGGGTGTATTAAATTGAATTAAATACAGTAAATGAGTCCATTAAAAACAGTACAAATAGTATGGGAAGAGGGAGCATGTAGAAGAGGATTTCTGTTTCTGTTTCAAGGGTGTTTTATGTGTATCTTTTACAGTTCCCAATTTGATGTGTTTGGTATTTAATGCCAGTGCTGATAAAAGTGGCCACTGTTAATGGTATCTGTGTAAAGCCTTTTCCACTAGAAATGCCCTATCAGTGCTGGTCATTGATCCAGCACAGTGTGCAGAGTTGCCTTCTCTGTCCACTTCCTCGCAAAGAGAATTTTCCAGCCATTCCAGGAACAATACCAATGGGAAGCTCAGGTCATGCTTCCACCATCTGGATGTAAATCAAGATTTATGTTGTTAGGCACCTACCATAATGGAAAAATATGGAAAATTGCGGTAGGGAAAATCCCGCTGGGAACATTATGAACTTTCCAATGTGGAATGAATTAAAAGTGGCAGCTGCTCCTGATGTGCTTCATTAGAGAAACAAATCTTGATTGATGTTCACCAAAGCTGATGTGTTCAATTTGTTTTACATCCATCTATGTCTGTTCCCAGATTAACAGTGCCAATTGTGCAGGAAATGTGATTGGTGGAGTGGAGGATGGGATATTTCTGTGTGTGTTTAAGGGTTTCCCTAGACACTGGGAGTCCAGCTATTTTTGTTCAGTTCTCTGGGAGTGTTGTGTTTCTAAAACATTGTCTCAGTCTTGACATTTTTGCATGCCCAAACAAGTCATTTTTGTTTCAATTTTTATGCATCTTGTCCAGCTATTCCTCTTTAGTTAGTATAAATCAAACAATCTGGAAATTATTCATACGTGTTGGTTGGAATCAGGGCAAGGAGAATCCTACCTTGGTGAAATCAGAATACCTGGACATTGTCAAATGATTATTGTTGTGGGCACATTAAAAGGTTCTGAGGTTTGGTGTAACTCAAGATAAGTACCAAACAGATGCTTAACCCAACAGGATCAAACCTTTTGAGGCTGCAAAATTGGTCTGGAGGAGACCTTATTAAAAAAAAAAAAAAATTTCTTATGAGATTTCTGCCACTTCTTTCCTTCAGTCCCACCAGAAATACCATGACAATAGCAGAGGAAGGTGAAAAAGAAAAGTAATTTTAAAAGTGAACAGAACTTTTGGATTATTTTTTGCAAAAGTTTTGGTCTTTTCTTAACTGATCCAAACCAGTTTGCCTAACCCTAAAATTATATCCTTCCTAATGGAATGTTCTTTCACCAACAATGCTGATTGCATGCAAAGAAGGTCAAAAATCCCTTTCTAGCCTTTCCAGAGCTGACTAAAAAAACCCTCAACCAATGTCCACAAAAATGTGGTTGAAAATGCTGACCCAGTTTTGATTGAAGAAACTTTTAGATGGAAATTATTTCCTTGATATAATCTAGAGTTGGGCCTCACTCACAACATTTAGATCAAGGTCCAAACATCTCTAATGTTGGGGATGGTTCAGATCTGAGGGTTTGGATCGTTGATAAGGCTTAGTTCTATGCTATTTTGGTCAATTAGTTGGTCCTTCAACTTCAGTAAGAGTGGGATCAGGCCTATAATCTTATTTTTCTTCTTCCTTCCGACAATGTGGGCTTTCTTAACAAATACAAGTAAATATATTGAGAACTGCAAGCATAGAAACAGGCATTTAATGTGCTTTCAGGCCAAAATATTATCTAGCTTAGACTAAATTTTCTGTACAGCTGCTCTGGATTTGTAACAATGATTCATGCTTCACTTGACACAAACATGAAAAATTGGCAATAACTCTACATTAGTTATAAGAAAAACCCTAAATAACTTAATTTCTCTCATGCTGACAAATAGCTACATTATTCTTCAGATAACTGTAGGTCATCTTCTGCCGATAGTAGTCTAAGGCTTTATCTACATGGGAAAGTCTTACCAATTATACCAGTATAGCTACACCAGTATAGCCCCCTGTGTGGACATTCTTCTTCTGCTATATAAATGCCTTTTTTCAGTTTAGCAATAAACACCTTCCCAAGTGATATAATTCTGAACTGCAGACATAAATGACTAAGATTTGAGACATTTCAGTTTTTAGGTGCCCAATTTGAGACATCTTAGAGGAATCTATTTTTGAGAGAGGGACGCTAAGACCTTTCTTGAAAATCAAGTCCCTTGAGAAGACAAAAAACTTGGGATGCCCAGAATCACTAGCCACATTTGAAAATCTTGGCCTAGGAGGTCCAGTGCTGCACCCACTGAAATCCATGCCAAACCTCCCAGTGACTTTTGTAGGATCAGGATATGCCCCTCAGTTTTTTAGTGGGCTTTTATTTCCATTGAAGCAACCTCAGTCTCAGGAAGACAGAAGGCAAATATTCTTTGACTCTGAGGTACTTCAGTTCATGTAGGTTTTGACGTTTTTCTGTTGTGTTTCAGGCAGCCGCTAGTAGATGCTCTCCCATCGTGCGCTACAGAGGCCTGTGTTGTCCTGATGAAAGAAATTATTGTTGCAAAAGAAGTGGAGGAGGACAAAATGGAATCTTTCCTTTGGTCATTGTCATTCATTCCTGAGCCCACCACAGGCATGATCAACTCTCTTGCTGTGAGCAAACAATTTTTTCTTTTTATCATTAAAACCATCTGGTTCCTAGCCCTGGCATTTAGACTATTAGTCTCACTCACACTCAGATTTACACGAAACTCTGCTTCTAGAGGTGATTTTAGTGATGTGTTCTGGGAGTGGACTGAAACTACCAGCTCGTTTCATGTAAGACTCCAACAGAGGGTGCAAAGAGCCTTTAGTTACTGGCATTTGATTTGAACCGCCAGCATAGTCATAGAAGGGAAGAGACTGAACTGGCTCCTCGTGGGTGCTCTCTGTGGGTCAAGGTAGAGGTTCAAAGGCAGGACAGTGTGAGGAAGCTGCTACTCTTGCAGGTTCTGCTGTCCCTATTTTTTGGATAGAGGGCTTCATTCTCCAGTGCTGTCAATTCAGCACCTTTTCTTGAGTATTATAATGAACACCCACAGACATTCCAGGCTCACAGCTACTTTTCAGATTTTGGCTTATTAGTTGATTACATGTGCTGAGTATTCACATTTTTACGGTGTGGTTTTCCCCTAAGGTAATATGTAATACAGTCCCTATGTGGATTACCATGTACACCACACATTTCAGCTCAGAATGGCATTTGTCACCTTTCATGTATCATTTTCCAAGTTTTGGAGGAAAGGATACAGGGAATTTTACATACACCCTAAAGGGCTCTAATGCTCTATGGTTTTTACATTTGCACAGTGCCCACTTCTTTGGGCTTCACTTTCTGCAGGACATTATTATTGAAACTGCTGTAAATGGGCTTTTTTTTAGTGACGGGACGGCCTCAAAAGATTTGGTTCAGTTTGTGTGCTTCTCTGAAGAAGTAACCACATTTCTTGGGTATGCAAAATTGAGCTCAGGATTGAATTAAAAATTGAGCAAACTGGCAATGTGTTTGCAATATTCCAAGTACTTCCTACATCTGTGCAGACTGGAATGAGCAACCTGCCTTGTAATATTTCTACTCTGGGATCATGAATAGAGATGGGTGTCTGTAAAAAGGAGAAAGCTATTGCAGCAATTCTCACTTAGTTTCCTCTGCCTCAGCAGCATTACTTGTGATTTGGTTTTTTTAGTGACTGGAAAACAAGGTAATAAGACTGCTAGATAAAATAAATAATAGACCAAATTCTGACCAAGGTACAAAATGTCCCAAACTTATCTATGGAAAAATGGCCATTCTTCCACAGCCCCTGCAATGAACAGGGGACCAAGTGTAGGAAGGGAAGCAATGGGGCATGTTATACCTTTAGCATTTCTTGCTGGCTAACATTTTTTCCTGACTCATTTATTTGGTACACAAAAGTCCCATGGGAATTATTCCAGTTTTCCGCTATAATAAATCCCAAATACCCTGGTGGAGAAAGCAACATCAAAGCCAGATGGAGCATGTGGAGGCAGACAGGAAAAGTTGCACAGATTCTTTTGCCCACAGCCAGCATCAGACCAAAGTGTAGAAATTACAGGCTGCTCCTGGTTGGGGTACCCTGGAAACTGGCTCTATGTGTGTGTGTTGTATCTCATAGCCACTGAAGGGAGAAAGGAGGGAAATTCTATTTCTTGCCTTTAATGGGGTAGAGAAGCCTAATGATTCAGGAGGCAATGTCGCTAACTCATGGCAGAATCTTCTTGCTGGATTTATGCAGGGGGATTGTGAATGTCTGACATATCTGTGCCCAGTGAGTGAGAACTTGGGCCTGGTACATTCTTCCTGAGGTTGTCCTGTTCCATTTCAGGTGCGGATAGCTTAATAGCTACTTCTGTAGTTGACTGTGTTTGAGAAGCCTGAGTTAACTTTGAGGGAAAGTCAGCAATTGCAAATTATTTTTAAACAGTAAAATAACTGCCTGGGTCTATTTGGCTTGGCAGCAAAGGGCCCACTTATTGGTCAGACTCATGAAGAATCATTCTCACAACTTGCTGTTCTCTATCAAACAATTACAGGCCAGAATAATAAAGTGACAGCTGCCAGAGCTTTGAAGGTTTTCCAGAATTCCTACTTCAGATCATTCATATCCAGCTCATTTAGTCTTCTGGGTCATTGCTTAAATTATGGGATTTTCAACAATATTGAAAATATTTACTTTTTTTATATATTTTTACTTTTTTTTTAATATTTACAACCATATTTACTTCAGGGTGTATGGAAATATGGGGTTTGACTACAGCTTTATGGGACAAATAGAAACATATTTTGTGTCTTGGACCCACTTAGCTTCCAGTGCTCCTCTTCTCCAAAATGCCTGTAGTTGAGAAATGTTTACAATTCATGGCAAGTTTGTGCAGTGGGAAAGAATTTGCTAATGATTATGGAATACAAACAGTTCAGAGTAGGTTCCCATGTAAACATATGGGCTCTGTTCCTGAAAACACATGTGTCTCTTTACTCATATAAGTACTCACATTGAAATTTATTGTATGGTACGTTAAAATATTGACTGATGTGCATGAAATGAACAGCTCTGGTAGATGCACATAAATTCATTACACACTGACCTCCATAAAGAGATGAGGTTGAATTTGTTAGTGTCCTTAGAATGCTAGGACTACAACTTTCTATGCAAAGTCTCCCTCCCTCAGCAGTAGCTTTTTTTCTGTCTTTTGCTTGCTCCTGCCGTTCCCCCCCCCCCGATGCTTTTCCTGCTCCATTTCTTCTTCCTCTGTTCACCCTCTCCACCTGCTCTTTCTCTCCTTTCCTCCCAGGATTCTTACGGCTGCTCTCAGTCTGCTGATTGGATCTGGGTTTGCAACGTTGCTACAGCAGCGTTTAACTTTCTATTTAGAAAGCTAAATTGGGAGAGGTTTGAAAAGTTCTTGGCTGGTCTCTTATTACATAAAGGGCAATCAGAAACTGCTTGATTGCCAGTAAGTGCAACAGAGACCTGCTACTAGAGGGCACTTTTTAAAATTTCTGTGCTGAACTGCAAACTCCAGTTATTTTCTAGGAGAAAAATAACATACCATCCTGTCAGGCATTAACCTATATGTATTCACATTTACAGCGTAGGGGCCCTGTTACGATTCTGTATATACAAACAGTAATCATTCATTTATCATATTTATTTATAATAACTGCTTTTACAAGAAAGAACAAAAGTAGGGTGTGTACACGAGAGTGCTCATGGTGTGTCTCTCCTATAGAGCTGGTTGCATCTAAAAAACAAATAGCAGCTGCCAAAGTGGCAGGAAGAGAAAATTTCAGTAGCGTGGTGCTGTAAAAAGAAAACAAGTCACAACAGATGCAAACTGTGCATAACCATAGGCCTGATCTTGCAGTCCTTATGGCCTCAACTGGTCCTGGTCCCACTGAATTCAATAGAATTACTAGAGTTATGGTCTGCAGGATTGAGCCCTGTAAGATATATGGATCACACTTTATATTTAAGTTCCTTTTATAAAAAGCTAACAAATGATTTATAGGTGTTGTAAGCATATTACAGGCATAATTATATAACCATCTGTAACACACTAACATGTGTTTTAGGTTATTTGTTTCTTTATTATTTGTATTATTGTAGCACCAAGTCCTAGATCAGAACCCCATTGTGGTAGGTGCTGCTGGTTATAAACAACCTGTCGGACACAATAACAAACTAATAAATGGTTAATAAATTGTTATAGTCATTGATTATCTTTTATAAGCTATTTATCAGAGGAACCTTAATATAAAATGTGACTCATTATGAAATACTGCACCATTGCTACACCTCAATAAAAGTGTAGGTGATAATGTTATAGCCAACCTAAATTACATGCTCACTGCGCTGGTATCCTTAATTTAAAGCACTCCCCTGTTGAGAGTGCTGGACAATGGCCACTTGTATTAATCTCCTCCGTGCACTGTACAGCACCTTTGCATCAACAGCTTCTATTTGCTGCAGCTTCATCTTGACTTGGAGAGCCCATTGCTATGGGGACAGGCAGTATATTTTACAACGTAAATTATGTGAGTGTTCTAAGCACTGGGAGTGTCTTGGGATGCATTTCACTTGGTAGAATGGCCTTGAGTCCTCTCGCAGATCGTACTAATTCAGTCTTCACTTAAACATATGAGAGTGGTAGATTTTTCTCCATATCATCTAGGGTTTTCCTCCGAGTCTCCCCTGCATGCTTTTTATGAATACCTTTCAAAGACACAATAGCCAGTATTTGAAAGTGGGGGTTATTTTTGGTGGCTTCAGAAGAGTGTACAAAGATGAATTAATTAATGCTTGTAAATCTCTGTGAAGATGTAAATGCCGTCAGAGTGCTCAGGGTATTATAATAAATAGAAAGCTCTCACTTTTTAAGCAGCCTGTCATTCTTGTCTTGCTTTACAGCCTTTGCTGCAGTCACCAGGAGCAAGTCGGAGTGTCTTCTTAGGAATAACTGCTTTGGTGCATCACTTCTGTTCAGCTAACAGCGCCTGTGACCTTCTGCCTGCAATACAGATGGTGACAAGTATTCTGGAAGGATACTTGGGAGGAAACTGCACCTTGCAAGAATCAGGACTCAGCCAGGTAACAGTGAGTTAGACAAGAGTGGAGTAACCCTGAAGACAAGTTTCAAACAGCCATCCCTCCCTTTTTCTCCCTTTAGACATTATCAAAATAAGAACCTGTATGATGAAAATGACATGCAATGGAGTGAGAATATGGATACCTTTGAATCTACAAGCACATGTTCTTTTATTCATTTCAGCTATATTCTTTGGTAGTACATATGGCCAAAAGAGACTTGTTGGCCAGAAAAGAGTTGCCCTCATGGACATTCTTGGGTATTCAGACAACAAAACATTTTAGAAAATTGTCTAAAAAGGCACAAGAGTGTTGGATCTTTATTTATCCTTTCTACAGATTTTAAAATTTTATTTATAACGTATTATTTTAAAAGCTGTTGGATATAAAATGAAAAACCTTTTAAAACTACAGATAACACACAAGAAATAATATACCTGTCCCTTCTTTTTGATTGGTTTCATGCAGTTAGTGGTAGCTGTGATATCATCGGATGATGCACTCTGGGGAGTCACAGCATGATTGGAGTTGACTGGCATGATGTTGAAGGACCTGTCAAGGAAAGGGGAAATGATATTGTGTTAGTTGATTGTGTGTGATTTCTCTGTTGGACTTGGAGCAATTCAACCCATATTTCTGGATTCTTCATTTTAACTGCACTTCACCTTAAAGAAATATCTTCCTTCTGTTTCGCCATCCTCCTAAGCAGTTGGCTCCTTTCTCACACTTAGAGACCACAGTGACAGTGTACCAGATAGTTAGTAAGTGTAGCAGGACCCCAACTGCTATGCTAGCCAAGGTATTTTGCACCTTCTGGAATTTAAGGTCCCAATGTGCAAAGCACACTTGGTTTTAGTTATTTTTTTCATATCATCTGAGCAATCTGTTCACCCTCAGTTCTGTTTACAGCAGTTATTGAAACACCAGGTTTTATATAATGGGAATTTCAATTGAGCTTTTAAGATAAAAATTCCATTCCTGAACTTTTTTGCCCTGTGGGCAATAGAATCGGAGAAGGAAGATGGAAAGACGGACAGGAAAGATCTGTTGTATAAGGTTGTAGAGTCCATTTTCCTAGGGAGGAGCAGAATTGCTCCCTACTGTGTATCTTTTAGTGCTGTGCTTAGTCTGGTTTTAAATAACTCGGGAAATAGGGCTTCCACCATTTCCCTTGGGGGACTATTTCACAGTCTAATAGCTCTCACCATTAGGAACTATTTCCTGAGAGTAAGCCAGACTTCTCTTAATCTCTTCCACATGCATTTCTGACTAAAGCTGGGTTTCTTTTAAAAGGCCATTCAAAAAATGGAAGGGCTTTTTCCTTGATGTTCCATGCATGAGCTTCTCATGAAAATAATAATTTACATTTACAGTCTTGAAGCATCCCAAAGGACTGTACAGGATCTGGCCAAGATGTTCAAACACAAAGCAAGGCACCTAAATAAAAGTGGCTTGATTTTTGAGATCCATTGAAATGCAGCCATCTTAGGAGGGGCAGGCCAGGCACCAGCTGAGCAACAATATGGTACAATGGGTGAGGGGGAGAGGATATTTTTGGCTTAGGACAGTTCTATTAATATCCATGCACAATCAAAAGAATCTCATGTCTCAAGCTGCATCGTAAACCACCTACACTAATAGGGTCTGAGTCTCCTTTAACTCACACAAAGAAAAGGAATACTTGTGGCACCTTGGAGACTAACAAATTTATTTGAGCATAAGCTTTCGTGAGCTACAGCTCACTTCATCGGATGCATTCGGTGGAAAATACAGTGGGGAGATTTATATACATACACAGAGAACATGAAGCAATGGGTTTTATCATACACACTGTAAGGAGAGTGATCACTTAAGATGAGCTATTACCAGCAGGAAGGAGGGGGGGAAAGGAGGAAAACCTTTTGTGGTGATAATCAAGGTGGGCCATTTCCAGCAGTTAATAAGAACGTCTGAGGAACAGGGTGCGGTGGGGTGGGGGGGAGAAATAACATGGGGAAATAGTTTTACTTTATGTAATGACTCATCCACTCCCAGTCTCTATTCAAGCCTAAGTTAATTGTATCCAGTTTGCAAATTAATTCCAATTCAGCAGTCTCTCCTTGGAGACTGTTTTTGAAGTTTTTTTGTTGAAGGATAGCTACTCTCAGGTCTGTAATCGTGTGACCGGAGAGGTTAAAGTGTTCTCCGATTGGTTTTTGAATGTTATAATTCTTGACGTCTGATTTGTGTCCATTTATTCTTTTACATAGAGACTGTCCAGTTTGACCAATGTACATGGCATAGGGGCATTGCTGCCACATGATGGCATATATCACATTGGTAGATGCACAGGTGAACGAGCCTCTGATAGTGTGGCTGATGTGATTAGGCCCTATGATGGTGTCCCCTGAATAGATATGTGAACAGAGTTGGCAAAGGGCTTTGTTGCAAGGATAGGTTCCTGGGTTAGTGGTTCTGTTGCGTCATGTGTGGTTGTTGGTGAGTATTTGCTTCAGGTTGGGGGGCTGTCTGTAAGCAAGGACTGGCCTGTCTCCCAAAATCTGTGAGAGTGATGGGTCATCCTTCAAGATAGGTTGTAGATCCTTGATGATGCGTTGGAGAGGTTTTAGTTGGGGGGGTGATGGCTAGTGGCGTTCTGTTATTTTCTTTGTTGGGCCTGTCCTGTAGTAGGTAACTTCTGGGTACTATTCTGGCTCTGTCAATCTGTTTCTTCACTTCAGCAGGTGGGTTTTGTAGTTGTAAGAACACTTGATAGAGATCTTGTAGGTGTTTGTCTCTGTCTGAGGGGTTCGAGCAAATGAAGTTGTACCATAGAGCTTGGCTGTAGACAATGGATCGTGTGGTGTGATCTGGGTGAAAGCTAGAGGCACGTAGGTAGGAATAGCGGTCACAATCTCTCCAGTCACACGATTACAGACCTGAGAGTGGCTATCCTTCAACAAAAAAACTTCAAAAACAGACTCCAAGGAGAGACTGCTGAATTGGAATTAATTTGCAAACTGGATACAATTAACTTAGGCTTGAATAGAGACTGGGAGTGGATGAGTCATTACATAAAGTAAAACTATTTCCCCATGTGATTTCTCCCTCCCCACCCCACCCCCTACTGTTCCTCAGAAGTTCTTGTTAACTGCTGGAAATGGCCCACCTTGATTATCACCACAAAAAGTTTCCCTCCTTTCCCCCCCTCCTTCCTGCTGGTAATAGCTCATCTTAAGTGATCACTCTCCTTACAGTGTGTATGATAAAACCCATTGTTTCATGTTCTCTGTGTGTGTATATAAATCTCCCCACTGTATTTTCCACCGAATGCATCCGATGAAGTGAGCTGTAGCTCACGAAAGCTTATGCTCAAATAAATGTGTTAGTCTCTAAGGTGCCACAAGTACTCCTTTTCTTTTTGCAAATACAGACTAACACGGCTGCTACTCTGAAACCTTTAACTCACACATTTATAGCAGTTTCTTACATATTTTAACTCTGCACTTACTCCTGAACTAAACCTGTGTATGTTTCTACGAACAATGCAAGGAGGGTCAGCCTATGAGGAGTTGAACTTATGGGTATAGGGAGTCTAGGGATAGAGCTTGCTATTGAAAAGTTGTCATTTTCCTACAGTTACTGCGTCCCATTGGTTTCTGAAATTCCTCCGCTTTCCTCTATGCTTAGTATAGGAAATGACCATGGTAACATTGTGGTAAATGACTTAATCAGCCATGGCATTTGGAACCCCAAACCTTTACCACTAAGCATTTTACCCTGCAGCATTTTGATTTATAGATAATCAAACTGAGACATAGCTTTTATATATTTTAAAATCGACCCCTCCCCCACTTGTTTAATTATCTATGCCTTCACACTGAAATTAATGTGCACTGTATCTTTTGGATACTTTTGCAGCGTCACCGTTCCAAACCAAATTTCATTTAAAAGGTGTTATATTGTTTATAGAAGAGCAAACTCTGGGTATGTACAGGCTTGTCTACACCAGGAAGGGCTTGCCAGTAGAACTATAGTGGTAATCCCTTTTAGTGGAACTGTACTTTATACTAGTTCCCTGAATGAAATAAGCGATATAAGCATATGGACTCTTTTACCAGTGTAACTGCATCAGCTTTTGCTGGCACAGCGTCACTTAGGGGTGCAAATTTTTTACACTCTGAACTGACATATCTATTCCTGCAAATCTTTTGAGTTGTGACCCGGCCTGATCCTCTGGCAGAAAGGCAGATATTCTGCTATCACCTTCTCCGATCTAAACAATTGATTCCAGGCAATCTCCAAGGATGCTCTCAGTATTCGCTGTTCTGAAATTTTGCAAGAAAAACACAGCAATGATTCAGAAGTGTCTGAAATGATACCTTTGCATCCTGTGTCCAAGCAATTTTTCTCCGCAGTTCAATCTACAGATCTGCTCATGTTTGTTTGTGGTTCATTTTTGAGAGTTCTCCATGCGGCAATAAAATGGTGAGCAGAGATCTGTTTTAGGCAGAATATTTTGAAAGAAAATGTGATAATATAAAAGTAATAAAATATCTGTGCAGGTGATGGGATGTTTTTAGCAGCCCTGATGTCAGTTTCCCATTTTACGTTGCTTTGTATTTTCAGCTGCAGCTAGTGTTAAAAGCAATTGGAAATGCAGGTCTGGCAGCAACATCTCTAACACCTGTCCTGAGTTCTTGCGCATCCCTGAGAAGCAACCCTACTGAAATCCGCCTGGCTGCCATACAGGCCTTCAGACGCATTCCCTGTGCTGCCAATGTAAGTGATGTGTTCAGTGGTTGATGGTTTACTGGTGTTGTATTGGAATCAGTGCTGTGTGAAATCAGGGGGCGCCAATTGGGGGGGCAGGGGTGGGTGGGAGCCTCCTCCCACCCCCGAGTTTCATACAGGTGTGCAAAATCCCAGGTGAAGCTCTGAACTGCAGCACAGCGTTAGTGTGAAAGTGTAAGTTCTGCAGAGGAGAGGTGCCCCGGGGCAGGGAGTCAGTATTTTGTTTACAGACAGAGGCAGGGTGATTAAGATAAGAAAGGGCTGGTGGATATGGAATATCCAAATTAAGGATATGGAAGTTTAGCCTGTAAAAGGGGAATCCCTCCGTGGAGTGGGGAGAGGGGGGAGGGGTTGTTTTAGAGAGAACACAGGGGACTCAGGAAAAAATATAGCAAAGCATTGAGCCAAGGTTACATTCAGAAAAAGGGGAGATTTGGGGGTGTAGGTGAAAAGAAGGGGTCAAAGCCAGGGAAGGGTAGCAGTGTATAGAGAAGTTCCCACTCTACCTGTGGTACTTATGTGGCCCCATCACCATAGTATCTGAGGCTGCACCTCACAATGTCTAACTTATTTCTCCTCTCAGCCCCTCGTTGAGGTAGAGGGTGCTGTTATCCCCATTGTACAGATGAGGCACACACAAACTAAGAGCCATATTTTTAAAGGTATTTAGGCACCTAGTGAGATTTTCAAATGCATTTAGAAGGTTGGTGCTTTGTAAACCCCACTAGATATCTAGCTGCATCTTTGAGAGCCTAAAAGCTTTTGAAATTCTGTCCTTAAAGCACTGAGGTCAGACAGGAAGTCCGTGGGGGGAGCAGAACCTAGGTCTTTCAGGGCTATCTCCCTATCCAGCAGACAAGACCAGCCTCTCTCTTGGCTGCATGCTGCAAAAAAAGAGGACTCTGGTAGATGGGAGCAAAACCAAGGCGACCAGTTCTCTGAAACTCCAGCAAATGATCCCAGAAGGTTGGGATGGATGTTGTGGTTGACAGTATGTAGAGCAGCACAGAGGTCAGGAAGGATGGAGAATGAGAGTCAGATGAAAGGAGATCACTTAATTCCCAAGAGGTGTCAGGTTCTACCCATGCTGGGTTGTACAGCAATGGCTGCTGTGTAATTTTACATTTTAACTGAACATTTAACACCTCTAGAGCCCCAGGCAGGTGCAGTCTTGCCTAGTAGGATGTTTCCAAAGTGAAATGATCTATTCCAGGCTTGATGAACTGCAAAAAAGTGTTAGAAAGTAATCTAGATTTTTCTACAATTGTTGTATTCAAGAGTTAGTAACAAAAAATATACATTAAATTTTAAAACCTAACCAGTGTCCCTTAAGTGACTTGATACATGATGTGAGAACATGTTAGTATTAGAGCTGAGCGGGTCTAATATTTATTTAATCTTCTTTTTTTATATATAGGAATTAGATACAGAGCCCTATCAGCTAATTTCTAAGCTATTATCTGGAAAAAAACAAACCTAGAGTTTTCAGGTGCCTAAGTAGCCCTTGGAATCATGGTTAAAGTTGCCCCCTCCCCCAATCTAAAATGGTGCCCCTGTGTGAAATAATTCTGAAGTGTGCAAACAAATAAGAACTGAATATAATAGCATCTCCCAGCAGAACTCTTTCTGCTGCAGGGGAGGTTGGGAAGGATTGTGTTCTTGTTGGAGAAACAAAAAAAGCATTATGATGTTTTTCTTGACAAATGTGATCATTTCGGAGGTAAAAGGTCCCTTTTAACATAATGAAAGTGCAATATAATTACCACATTGCAATAATGCAGGTATCACTGTAGCACTATGCTTAGATAACTTCAGCATTCCACTGTGGTAACTGTTGGTGAATTGATAAAAGGTGGTAACTTGAGCTGTCTGGCTTACCTTGCCTTGGTGAAGCCCCGGAGAGGCTCATGTGATTTTTTGTTTTTTGTTTTAACCTCCTCCTACTCCTCCCCAACCTCCTTTTGTGCAATGTGAAGTATTGGAAGCTTTATGCAATGGATAAGCCTAGTTACAACTGAGACATTCCCATTCTTAAATGGCTAGAGAGAAGTAAATGGTTGACACAGCATTTGGTACACACAGGAAAATATAAAGCCCTACCCAGCAGGCCTTACTGAAGCAAAACTAGCCTATAGCATGTCTTGCTAGACAGACCTGGAATTTCCTCCCACGCTTGAGAGGACTCACACTCTGAGGTATACTAAGAAAGACAAAACATTTCCTCCTCATTTGTTTAACTGATTTACTTCCGATGCTGACACACTTAGGGCATGTCTTCACTAGCAACGTTACAGTGCTGCCGTGGCAGCGCTTTAACATGGCTTGTGTAGTCGCAAAAAAACACCTCCACGAGGGGCGTGGCTCCCAGCACTGATGCATTGTCTACACTGGAACTTTGCAGTGCTGAATCTTGCAGTGCTCAGGGGGGTGTTTTTTCACATCTTTGAGTGAGAAAGTTGCAGTGCTGTAAAGTGCCAGTGTAGACAAACCCTCTGCTTGATCCTGTCATTGTGACAAATACAGAGCACTCATTGAAATCTCTTGAAATTTTGTGTGTAGTTTAAGGGTATAACTGGGTTATATGGTTAAACCACTCATTGCTATATTCTCATTGGAAAAACCCAGTTGTCACGTGGAGCACCATTAAGTAGAGAAGAATAAATGACATTGTATGAACTAAACATTGGGTGGACAAAATGACTTCCTTCCGCCTGTAAGATATGGAAGGAGACCTGCTCATGTGAAGAAAAGTTACTCAGACACAGAAGTGTTAGCAGGATCAGGCTCTGAATAAGGAACCAAGGATTTGGTCCTGGACTAGTAAATTCTGCTACTTGAAACTGTATTAATGATTATTGTATTGGGGTCTAGTCCTGAAATCATTAATGTTAATGCTAATGCTCTCCTATAGCTCAATGGATCCATCCCAATCTGCGTAATAGTATAGCATCCTGGGACTTTGTGAACAGGATGCTGTGCTGTACAGATATGTGTGTGTGTTGATGTTATATAAAACAACTTACTTTTCTCATAATGCTTATTGCAATGGCTAACCGCTTATACCTAGAAATTAATGCACCTCAACTCTTTTAGGGAAGTAAGTACCTTCATCTTTTTTTTTTTAAAGCGTACTGTATTAGTCCGGCTATATCAAGCAGCCGATGATGATGTGGAAATAAGAATTGCTTCATATTATATAGCAATGAAATGTCCAAGTGAAGAGCTGTTTAACCAAGTACAACAGACTCTGCAGGAGGAGACATCCAGCCAAGGTCAGCAGACAGCTACTGACATGTTAAAAATACCGAAATATTTTATTTTCTAGACTTGATTTTTTATTTGATTCCTATTAGAGGTGTGTGAGGTACCAACCTGTTTGAGCTCCACATGTTACCTACTTTAAAACTGTTAGAATTTGAGTGTTTAATTTTTTTTTAATTGTCAACAATTTGGTGTGGTGCACAAATTGAAAATCAAAAAAAGAAAATCAAGTGTGATCTCTCCCTGCTGGCAGCATTTAATGAACACATACTGACATCATCAAGGAGCCTGAGAGAGGAACAACAGGCCATGCTGAGTTTTATTACATTACAAACACAAATGGCTAATTATAAAGTTTGCTGAATGGAGAAGGAGAAAAGTAGCAGAAAAATAAACACATTTCTAAGCTTCTGAAAATTATTTCAGGTAATAGGTATTATAAAAACGGTTTACAAAATATTTCACAGTGCCCCTTTAAAATGTTCCCAGTCTCCCCATTTTATATTAGCTGTTCACTGGGTATAGTACTACACGTTTATTAATATTGAATCTCCTCTTATTGCCTACAGCTTCACCTTCACTTCTATCTCCAGGACACTGTGCTGCCTAGCGGTGTCCTCCTTTGCATTTGTTGTTTATCAGTTTTGGTGTTATCTGTAGATTTAATCATGGTTGAATTTACACCAAAGACAAACACAGTTCTGAAGGGTACAGAGAGGCATGTATTAATTTTAATTTAGTTGATCATACATTCATTGGGAAGCTTAAGTGTTTTGGACTCGTCTGCAAATAGCAGCCAGACTTACTGAGAGATGCTTCATTGTTATGACAGAAGCAGCTCCTCAGACCACCTGGAAGTGCTCTGGAGACCAAAGTTTGACAACTTTGGCAAACAACTAGTAGCAAACAACAGCAACAACAAAACATTAGTAATCCAGAGGAGAAGAAGAAAATTGTGGGAAGGGGAACATACTGGATTAAAAGGCATGTTGTTTAAAAACATCTCTCTGACTGTCTTACCTATTTGGAATATGCCCAGATGAATAGTTTCTAGGCAGTAGAATTGCAGTCTTGTGTCTTTACTTTGTACTGCCTGTTTCAGTAATTACAGCCCAACCCATGACTGATTGCCACCTGACCTGAGTCAGACTGCTGATATTAGATGCTGAACTGAAAACTGACGCTGCATAGAAAATCCATTTTGCTTGGTTTAAAACACTGCCTTTGTTTATGTGGTAGATTTTCCAGAGGAGAAGCCATTTCAGCCAGTGTGAAAATGATAAGCATCTGAGTTACATAGAAGTGAAGACTCTCACCAGCTTCCTATACAAAAGCAACACACATTTAAGATGATCCAGGATTTGGGATGAAGCAGGGATTTTCTATAAACAACTTCACCATAATCAACAAGAAAGAATTTTAATTTGATCCAGTGTTTTTAACCCTGTCCAGAATCAGCACTAGGGTGACCAGACAGCAAGTGTGAAAAATCGGGACAGGGCGTGGAGGGTAATAGGAACCTATATAAGAAAAAGACCCAAATTCAAGACTGTCCCTATAAAATCAGGACATCTGGTCACCCTAATCAGCACAGATAGTGACCCTCTTCTCTGTAACCTGGTGTGGAAAAGACAAAAGCTGTTTTAGTTTTGATTTATGACCCTGATCTTCACAGAAATCGAAAATTGTTATCGGGTTACATCAATGATTGAAGGCAATAACCCTTAAATCTAGAAATTGTCTTGATTTTTCTGTTGGGTTTCTGAGCATGTGGAATTTACACTAGTCACATAATAGATTAATGGGTAAGAGATTCCTTTCAGGGCATAAAGCACACATTGGTTTTCAAGATCCTGGCTCAGAATAAAAACACATGAAAAATCAAGCTGCATTACAACCCCCCCGCAAACAGTCATATAAATACTGCAGCTCTACATGTGAAGCTGGAGCATGGGAACTCATCTCTGCAGCCAGTGCAGCAAGCAATTGGCAGTCTCCTGTTAAGAGAACTGGGTTCCAAAAATGTAGCCTCAGATTTATTTACTTTATGTAAAGAGCTTTCATTGCCAATTGATGGAAACAGACTTGCATGTGGAATTGTAACCTTTTAGAAAAGTTATATGAGTTTATGAGTTTATATGAGTTTATTTAGGTGGTATTGTAAGTGAAGCTGGTAGTGATGTCTGTATTTAAGGTTGCCTAATACTTTCCATTGTAAATCTCTGTTTTCAATTGCTTATGACTTTGCCTGACTTTAACTGTTTATTCCAGAATTTTCTGTGCGTGCCCTCCGGCTCATCCTGACTTTTTCATTTCTTTTCTTTTCTTTTCTTTTCTTTTCTTTTTTTTTTTTTAAGTTTCACCAAAATGATTGCCATTTCCAAGAATGTTAGGGAATAATTGATCATGTGGCCAATGTTATTTTTTTCACATAATTTTTGAGGCATTCTAGTGCCTCCATTCTTTGAAGTAGGGACTTGAAATTTGGCAAGGGGGATGCTCCAGTGGACAAAGAGACCTCCTGCTGTCCCCAGGAAAATACCTCTAGTTTTGATCAAGTTTTAAGATTTTGAAAAATCACCATTTGCACATGCTTAGTAGAGCTTGTTAGAGGCTTGGAGTTAAAAATCTCTGTACATTCCATCTGCACTAAGCATACTGTCCAGACTCTCTGGGTATGTCTACCCTGCAATTAGACATTCGTGGCTGGCCCGTGCCAGCTGACTCGGACTCATGTAGCGTAGGCTGCAGGGCTATTTAATTGCAGTGTACGCTTCTGTGCTTAGGCTGGAGTCCGGGCTCTAGGACCCTGTAAGATGGGAGGCTCCCCAAGCCCAGAAGTTTACACTGCAGTTAAATATCCTGAACCCTGCTAGTCTGAGTCAGCTGGCATGGGCCAGCTGTGGGTTTTCAATTGCACTGTAGACACATGCTCAGAGTTCTCTCACATATTGGGAGTGTGCTCCCAGGCATGCCGCTAGAGCTCTGGGTTTGAGGAAGAATGCAGCAGCAGCAGGAATTGCGTTCCACAATAAATGTGCCTAATTTATATGCTTGGCTATGCTGTTTGTAGCAAATAGACTGTACTTTAGAACCAGGATAGAACATAAGATTCCTGATTCCTCAAATTCCCTTGATTTCTATGAAACATTTGTGTAAGCCACTGGCAAAGTATGTGCCATGTAGCAGGTGATCCACCTGGAAGATAAAAGCCTACTACTGCTGCCAGTAACTTGTAGCTTAAGAATTGAGCTTTGTGCTACAGATTTAAGAGCTGTGTGTTCTGACTCTGCTGAAGACCCATGTAAGGGGTCAGTATAAGTCCACACGATATAATTTTTTTAAAGTTTGCTTTTTAAAAACAACTTAAGAAATTACAGGCCAAAAAATTTACTAAAAGTGTGTTAGGGTTGCAAAGCCCTGGCACTCAAAATTTAGAAAATGCCTGTGTTGGGTTGCCCATGCAATCTTCTTTCAACCTCCTTCTGCATATGCAGTTTTTAATTATATGACTATTTGTTGTACAAGATTTTTGTGCAAGTCAGTAAAGAGGTGGACAGTAAAATGGAGCAGCAGGTTCCAAGAACCATTCTCTTTTTTAAGGCACTGGGTTGAAACTCAGGAGAGCAAGGTTCCATTCCAGATTATTTCCATAGACTTCCTATGTGATGTTGGGGAAAATCGATCATAACGCATACTTACAAGGGGGCTGAATTAAATTTGCATGGGCAGCCTTAATGCTGTTTTAATATAGGTTTTAATGTAATTACATAACAGAGTGACCTCTTCATTATGGGTTTATTTGGTGTCAGAGAGCCAGATTCTGCTCTGTTACACTAATGTAAATCCAGAATAATTCAAAATCATTGGAGCTACACTGTTGGTACTGAGCAGCATGTCCATTTTACCTCCAATCCAGTGCATTCCCTTTTGTTATTCTGTACTTATTAGTATTAAAAAAAAAAACCATTGAATACTACAAGTAATGAGGTTGGTTATCTTTAAATACTAGTTAGTTAACTACAGCAATAGGAAAGTTTGTAAATACCATCACTGAAACGTAGAACAAACTCTGGCTTTTACTAGGATGCATTAAAACTGGGTGTTTTAAATAACATTGCCAGTGATGAGATTAGCTAGTGGGCTAGACTTGATTTCTGGAGTTAACCCCAGTGCAGTTGGGGCAGTGACTCTGGATTTGCACGGATGTAAATAAGTGAAGAATCTGGTACTGTATCTTAGTTCATTTAAAAAATAAAAAACCCTCTTCTGTGATTGACAAGCCTCTTTCTTTGTCTAATTTAAGTGGGTTCTTTTGTTTGGAGTCACCTCTCTCAGCTCCTGGAGACAGATGATCCACTGAAGCAACATCTTAGAGATTCTCTTCCTGATGATATTCTTAGCAGAGAGTTTGACTGGGAGATATGGAAATATTCCTCTTATTCAGATGTCACTTTCCATTCAGGTATGTTGCGCTTTAAAATTGGACCCTGTGCCGTATGTGAGTGCTTTAAATCCCTGTGTGTCTTTCTTGTTTCTTTATTCCTTGCTTTCCCACAGAATATTTTAATTTTTGTGAATGAATAGAACCCAGATATGCAAACGTGGGGCTTGATTCTGCTCTCATTTCTCTTGGTGCAAATCAGTAATCACTTCATTGAATGTGACGGTGTACAACAGGTGTGAATGAAAGGAAAATCAAATCCAATAGACTTTGTTTTGGTACTTTCCAGTCATTCCTTTGACCTACAACAATCTCTTCCACAGGGGCATGGACCTCCAGAGCAGCAACAAAAGTGGTGTTCAGGCTAGTGCAATCATGGACACTAAGGAGATATGATTAGCAACTGAGCTTCCTCCATATTATAAACTGATGTGGAGAGGAGCTTCCCTGAGTTCACCTCTGAACTCATGTCTTCCTACATATTAGTAGTAAGCCCCATACCACTAGGCACCAAATATACCACTAAACAGAACTCTCTCTGAAATACTTGGAGCTTGCTTCTCCTGTCACTTGCATTGTTTTTATTTTGATGCACCTATGTTGACTTTGCTGGATTTACACTGATGTGAGAAGAGATTAAGGCAAATTCTTTTTGTTTTTTCTTTTGTTTTTTTTTCTGCACATCTGTTTTTTGTTTTAGTTTCTCAGAAGCAAAGTCTGATTAGTATTTTTGCTCATGTACTATAAAACTCTTTCTCTTTAATTATATGTAAGACATATACCATAAAAGCTTCTTCCTGTGGGTGAGCTAGGATTTGTGCATACAGAGGTGTCCATTGAGTTTTTTCTATGTTAAAGGGTTAACAAATGGATTCATCTCTTGGCTAAATGTTTTCTTCTTGGCCATAAAGGACAAAACTGCCATTTCCCAGAGAAAGGCTGGAACTTGAAAAGTAAATGACAATATTTGATCTTAAAATGACCCGATGTTTAATATTTTATATTGCAGCAATTGCAGGTGCTAATGTGGAGGCTGCACTGGTCTTTTCTCCTGCATCTTTCATCCCACGATCAACAATGACAAACTTGACTATACATACCCTAGGGCGGGCTATAAATCTACTGGAGGTAAATTCTGGTTTTTCCCTCTTCATGGGATGCCTTGTGTATTGAAATAGAACTAAATGCTTTATAGTTTCTGGGTATAGTTTCCAGTTACGATTTCTTCATCAAGTTGTATATTTTTCCCTGAGATTAATGAATATTATATGAGATTCATCTGGTAAGTTTATGAAAGTTTCGACACAAATCAGCCCTTTCAACACTTCAATTAACAGGCTGATTTGTGTTCAAATTGAAACTCTCTCTATTGTGTTAATGTAGCAGACTAGCCAAGCAGCTTATATCCTCCACTAGTGTCTTATCCACATTGGAAATAAAGTCTAGTACTGCTGCCAGCTAAAACCCAATCCAGCTCCTATTGAAGTCATTAGGAATCTTTTCATTGGTTTCAATGGGAGCTGGATGCAACCCAAAAGAGTTATTCCGTTAGTTTGAGTCCTTTTTGTTGCTGAAGGCCCCGGGTTCAATCTCTGCTGACAACTCATGGTTGTGGTCTGTACAAAATGGTGACCCATATGCAACCTCATTGTCTTTAAATTGTGCCCTCAGTTATACCTGGAATTGCACAGTTGGAACTGAAGGCGCAGTTTGGCCTCCAGAATCTTTATTGCAGATGAAGATGCCCATGAGGGAAAGAATTCAGCTTAATTTTTCGACCTGAGGTTGCCATTTGCAGGGCCAGTAGTTAGAAAAAAATCTTTTTACATAAAATGTGCACCAATTGGATATTGACCCTCATAATGCTGTGTGAGTCAGCTTTCTGAACAGAACCACACTTGAAGTTTCTATGTAGCACAGAAAAAAGAGGTGTGTGATTTTACAAGCAATATTATTTGTAACATGTTCAACTAGGTGTAGCCAGAACACATGCTTCAGGGTGCAAATGGATTGCTGCCAGATTAAGAAAGAAATGTTTCCCCAATATAGAGCATCACATGGTTGGCTATAGTTGCGGTATGGAAGTTATTAGTGAGGCATCAGGCATTAGTATTGGCGCCTGCCTGAGGCAGGATAGTGGACTCAATGGATTAACAGTTTGGCCTGGTATGGCTAATTCATTGTTGCTATAAAGGTCTACATTTTGCCAGTCCAGAGTCATGCTGGTAGTTAAATTTCTATTTGCTGAGTATGGACATGGTTATGCCCAGCTATGTGTGGTCTTTTAAATATATTCTCTTCTAGTTTAACGTATGGTTAGAGAATGCGGAAGATCTCATGCAGAAGATGGTTGGCCAACACTCTGCTACTTTTAGTGAATACTTGTTTACAAATACTGATGAAAGAAACTCCAAGTCGGAAAATCCAGTAGAGGCAGCTGGAAAACCCAAACAAAAGAAGCTGACTTCAAAGAGAGACAGCCGTGGAGATCGTCTGGTGACCAAAGGGGCAAAGCCCAAGTTAAGAAAAGCAAAGCAGAGCTGTCCAGATGGAAAGTACAATAAGATGAGTGAGTTAGTGAAAAAGGTAATTGAATATACATATCCTGGTAAAGACTTTGACGCTCTAAAGTAGTCTCTGGGTCTGATCTAGAATTGCCTAGAACTCCTGTACAAAAAGGATGTAGAATGCTGTCCTTTGGATGTGGCAGTGTTTTACAATCACTTTGCACAGGTTTTAATGACTGTGCAAGAATCAAGGATGTGGAGAATCGTGCCCTGTTTTGCAGAAGCTATATTATCTCAGAGCATTGGTTCCCAGACAATGGTATATGTCACCAAATACTTTGGTCTGTCCCTCCATAATTGGAGGCTTAATCTTGTTCCTATTGATGTCTGTCTTTTTTTTTTTTTTTTGGTCCATAGATTTCAAGAGGAACACAAGCAAGCCCTTAATGTTGAGCTTCTGCCTTGGTGCACTGTTATTGCTTATTTCCTATTCACCTCTGTGTGCTGTGAGCTGCAATGGAATTCCATTGTGCAGCGACCAATGAAATGAAGATTAGAGTTTGGATCAACCCATGCTCTGGGCAGAACTGACTGGGATGTGATGGGGACTGGCTACAACAGCTGAGCTATAGTCTGATAAATTACCCCAATTGCTCAGAAAGCTGGTCTTTTTGGAGTACAATATATTTGCCATCTTTTTTTTTCCTATTGGAAACTAAGAGACAGCTGTGGTTTATAGGAGCCTGCACATGATTGATATTAGAGCTGAGCAGATAAAGGAAACAAATTTCTCTGAGCACTAAATTTGACAATATTTGTGCTTGGATTTTCTTTGGCTGTATTTGTGCTTCTTTCCATGGACATTCTTGACAGGTTTCAGAGTAGCAGCCGTGTTAGTCTGTATTCGCAAAAAGAAAAGGAGGACTTGTGGCACCTTAGAGACTAACAAATTTATTAGAGCATAAGCTTTCGAGAGCTACAGCTCACTTCATCGGATGCATTTGGTGGAAAATACAGAGGGGAGATTGATATACACACACAGAGAACATGAAACAATGGGTTTATCATACACACTGTAAGGAGAGTGATCACTTAAGATAAGCCATCACCAGCAGCGGGGGGGGGAAAGGAGGAAAGCCTTTCATGGTGACAAGCAAGGTAGGCTATTTCCAGCAGTTAACAAGAATATCTGAGGAACAGTGGGGGGTGGGGTGGGATGGGAGAAATAACATGGGGAAATAGTTTTACTTTGTGTAATGACTCATCCATTCCCAGTCTCTATTCAAGCGTAAGTTAATTGTATCCAGTTTGCAAATTAATTCCAATTCGGCAGTCTCTCGTTGGAGTCTGTTTTTGAAGCTTTTTTGTTGAAGAATAGCCACTCTCAGGTCTGTAATCGGGTGACCAGAGAGATTGAAGTGTTCTCCAACTGGTTTTTGAATGTTATAATTCTTGACGTCTGATTTGTGTCCATTCATTCTTTTACGTAGAGACTGTCCAGTTTGACCAATGTACATGGCAGAGGGGCATTGCTGGCACATGATGGCATATATCACATTGGTAGATGCGCAGGTGAACGAGCCTCTGATAGCGTGGCTGATGTGATTAGGCCCTATGATGGTGTCCCCTGAATAGATATGTGGACAGAGTTGGCAACGGGCTTTGTTGCAAGGATAGGTTCCTGGGTTAGTGGTTCTGTTGTGTGGTGTGTGGTTGCTGGTGAGTATTTGCTTCAGATTGGGGGGCTGTCTGTAAGCAAGGACTGGCCTGTCTCCCAAGATCTGTGAGAGTGATGGGTCATCCTTCAGGATAGGTTGTAGATCCTTGATGATGCATTGGAGAGGTTTTAGTTGGGGGCTGAAGGTGATGGCTAGGGGCGTTCTGTTATTTTCTTTGATGCGCCTGTCCTGTAGTAGGTGACTTCTGGGTACTCTTCTGGCTCTGTCAATCTGTTTCTTCACTTAGGTGACTTCCGGGTACTCTTCTGGCTCTGTCAATCTGTAGAAGCCCTTGAGGAATTCCACCATGATTTCAACAATTTCCATCCCACCATACCCATGGAAAAGAAGCCCTTGAGGAATTCCACCATGATTTCAACAATTTCCATCCCACCATCAACCTCAGCCTGGACCAGTCCACACAAGAGATCCACTTCCTGGACACTACGGTGCTAATAAGCGATGATCACATATAGGTTTCCACCCTATATCGGAAACCTGCTGACTGCTATTCCTACCTACATGCCTCTAGCTTTCATCCAGATCATACCACACGATCCATTGTCTACAGCCAGGCTCTACGATATAACCGCATTTGCTCCAACCCCTCAGACAGAGACAAACACTTACTAGATCTCTATCATGCATTCTTACAACTACAATACCACCTGCTGAAGTGAAGAAACAGATTGACAGAGCCAGAAAATTTTTGTTAATCTCTAAGGTGCCACAAGTACTCCTTTTCTTTTTGCGAATACAGACTAACACGGCTGCTACTCTGAAACCTCTCCTTACAGTGTGTATGATAAACCCATTGTTTCATGTTCTCTGTGTGTGTATATCAATCTCCCTTCTGTATTTTCCACCAAATGCATCCGATGAAGTGAGCTATAGCTCACGAAAGCTTATGCTCTAATAAATTTGTTAGTCTCCAAGGTGCCACAAGTACTCCTTTTCTTCATGGACATTCTTGTAATCAGCTTTCACTAGCATACATAGTCTCAGAATATGGCAGCTTTTTGGCAGCTTTTTGGCTTATCTGAATACTCAGGGAAGGAGAATTTTAAATGTTCTTTTATGAATTTACCCAGCAAAATCATGTTATTTTAATCTAATCAGAGGAGAGAAACAGTATCATGGGACAGGTTTCAGAGTAGCACCCTTGTTAGTCTGTATTCGCAAAAAGAAAAGGAGTACTTGTGGCACCTTAGAGAATAACAAATTTATTAGTATCATGGGACTTATTTGAGTCTCAGAGCCCAGGTCAATTGACCAATCACAACTACCCAACACAAGCCATTTTTCTAATAGCAAGCAATGTTGTCTAATAAGTTCAAATAACAAATACATCTGAGAGAGGCAAAATCCATTCATGGTTATTCTGGAAACAGAGGCCAAACAAATATTTAAATTGTTAAAATTTGTTGATTCAGCTTTTTATTTTTATAATCATTGTTTAATGTGTTTATTTTATGTACAAATTCTGATCCCAACCTTGCATACACTTATGCTAGTGCTTTACATCAAACTCCTAAGAAGTCCCATTGAAATTAACAGAGGACTGCTCCCACACTTAAAGTTAAGCATGTCTGTGAATGTTTGCATGATAGGCTTTATCTTGCACTGCCAGGGTGTCACAGGTCCTAGCAAGCACTTTCTTCCTGCTACACGGTAGGAATGCAGTGAGGGCTCCCATCTTCTGCCTCCTCCCCCGAGCAACACCGGGAGCCAGCGGGGCAGAGTGGAGCAGGGCAGGATGGGGCCAGGTCACCAGCTGCTGCCAGCACCAGGCCTCCCGTTAACTCCCCAGGCCACCCTGGACCCCCGTTCCCCTGAACCGTGGGGCCCCCCAAAGTGCTGGGCGGTTGGCCCGGTCCATCCTATGGATGGGATGGCTCTGCTTGGACCCATTCTGGGCACCACCAAAAATTATACAAACCTGACACCCATGATTATTCCACGGAGGTCAGCGGTTTTGTTTCCCCAAAGCCATATCTGTCTCTGGTTTGTAGCACTGTTGTGGTTGGCACAGCAGTGTTCAGCATTTCAGGAGCCCCATCACTCACCCATCTTGAGTATGATCAGTTGGGAGCAGCTATCACTTCTGCTCCTGGCTGAAAGTAGCTGATCCTTGGTGTGTGCAATGCTGTACAGGACACAGCAGGCCTAATAACCAGGGGCTCATGTGGTCTTGTCATATTTGTGTGGGTTCAAATGCCCCACCATCCCCTCTGCTAATAATCTGAACTGCACTGGCAATGCGTTTGCTGTGAGGTTGAATGGTATTTTGTGTATATAGCCCCTTCTCCTAAATAACTCTGTACCACTCTGTCAGTTTACTGAAAGGATGGGGAAAAAGAAGGAGCTGAAATGCGAACTGAGCATCAAGATTTTTGGAAATGAACTCAGCTTTTTGAACTGTGAGGATATAAAGAAGCAAGTGAAACATTATTCCCTGAACCTGGCAGAGCTGGCTGTCAAGTTTCTAAAGGTAAAAGGAACCATTTTGCTGTTTGAAAGTGGGTGGTTGGAGAAACTAGTTTTGAACTGTTATATAAGAGGTTGAAGAACAGGGATTATTATTTGTTTTAATTGAACCAAATCAGAATATTTTTTTAGAAACCTTTAAGACTGGGAAATACATGGGATCTACTCTTGATTGTAACAGAAGGAGATGTGTTTGTGTCACCATGAACAAAATTTGGTTTAATGTCTTGATTATGCTTGTCCCTGTTCTTGGGCAAAACCATTCCTATTTCAGAGAAAAATAATACCTAGTCTTTAAACACTCACAGGGCTTACTCTAGCTGCATTTGAGCCCTTGCCAAAGATAAGCTTTGGTGATGGTTTCTTATTAATTTCCAAATCCAGCTCAGTGAAAAGGACCTGCTATGGAAGGGGAAATGCTATGAGAAACACAGTGGATGGTTCTGTCCCAAGCAAAAGTCTGGAAAAATCCTTGCAGCTGACTTTATGATATGCATAGTAATTTTATTTTGTTTCATTATTCTGCCATAGGGGCAAGAGGTCCAGTTTAATAAAAGACTGAGTCTGGCTACCGAAGAATTGCTCTTTCCATCAATTTCAGGCTTTCAAGTTAGACTGGCTTTAAATGCTTCAGCAGCAACCAATGTAAAAATCAAAGGGAATGTGGATTTCAAACAACGATCAAATTTTTTCATAAATGGATATCTCAAGCTAAGGTAAAAGATGCTTTATATAGTAGGGAGCAGATACGCTTCATAATTCAAGTACATTGTAGTTAAACTGTAATTACTTTGAACCATACTGTGATTACAGTACAGACTGTGGGTTGTATACCAATATCGTGAAATGTATCCTAGGAACCTTTGCAAGAGCTTGGTTAACATCTTTAAGAACTGCAGTAATAGAAGAGAGGCAGCATGGTCAGTTTCTGGAACATGTCAATGGGAATCAGGAGTCTTTGGTTCTGACTCTGCCTCAGGACATTTTGCCTTTTTAGGAATGTCTACAGTGCAATAAAACCCCTGGGGCACTGAGTCTCAGAGCCCAGGTCAATTGACTTGGGCTTGCAGGGCTAAAAACCTCTTTGGGGGTTTCAGAGCCAAGGCTCCAGCCTGAGACTGAATGTCTACATTGCAATTTTTAGCCCCACAGCCCAAGCGCCACAAAGCCTCATCGGCTGGCCGGGCTAGTCATGGCTGTACCACAGGTCTTTTTATTGCCATGTAGATGTACTCTTTATTCCTTACATTTCTCATCTGTAAAATGAGATTAATAATACAGACTCACTTTTATAAGGCACGTGGGTGTAAAGTGCTATATAACTGCGAAGTAAGTACCATGTGTTTATTACTTCCACACACTTCTGACAGTGAGGGGAACGTAGCGGTGCTTTAGGCACAAGTTCCATGCGGATGTGCCCTGCAATCAATTAGGAAATCCATGTAGAATATTCAGCGACCAGCAGTGTGCTATACGTTGCCATGTTATCAGGAAGCAGCAGTTTTTTATGCTGTCCATTTAATTTTAAATTCTCTATTCTTGTGCTTCTCCAGCCCTGCTTTTTTAGCCAGCCCACCTATAGTACCTCTCAGTCAAGTTTACAAATGTTTGCAGGTGGGTGATCTCATGAGTTGCTTTTCAAATCATACAGCTGATTCTGCCTTGGCTTTCATAGGGATCTTCATGATTTTGTCTCCAACGGGACTTGGGGTATGGTCGGAGTGCTTTTTAATTGTAGGAGGCCATTCCATCAAAGTCATTCAGGTGGAAATATGCTTTTGCTGTGTCCCGACCAATCAGGTAGCTCAGTTTAAAAAAAATATTGGGAGGGAGGGTTTGTTTTGAATCCCGTTAGATAAGTTACACACCTCCTGCGTTTGTCTTACACGTTCACATTTCCCTTCCGCAATCATACCACTTTCCAAAGCAGGTTCCTGAAGATGAGACGTTGGTTTAAAGGTTTTTCTAAGCTATGGATAGAAATCCTTGCCCCAAAAATTCAATGTGGGAGATCAAAGTATTTCATCCTTCTTTTGAGGCTACCGGTTAAAAAATGTATACCCACTTATTCTTCTATGTTGATGAGCATCACGCCATAATCTGTGATATTATGAATTAAGTCTGCATATGAGAATAAATTGCATTATGGGTCAAATATATCCAGTTGGTGTCAATAGGCTATGTTCCAGATTATACCAGATGAGGATCTAGCCCTATATTAGCTTACCTGACTCTGTCAGACTTTTAGCTGTGTTCTTCAATTATTTACTTGAATTTTGCTATGTCACGTATGAATAGAGATGGGCCTGAATCAAAACACTGGATCCAACCACTTCCCTTGCCTCTTCTGGTGGAGTTTGGATTTGAATCCAGGTCTAAATTCCTCAGCTTGTATACATCTCTGTTATAACACAGACTTTTGTATTGGCTTGTATTAAGATGCGTGTGTCTGAATATTTCCAAGTTATTTTAAAAAACAAAATGTTCACCCCAATTTTAAAGTTAGCAATGAAACATGTACAGTGCCACAGAGGATAGGAAGCCTGTGGCTTAGATTATGATGTTGGTAAATAAAGAAGGTGGTTTTCAGTGGGAACTGTTTCTTTGCATCTCTTTCCAGTGCTTTTATCCAGATTTCTGCCCAAATGGGAATTGTGGGTAATTTGGGAAGAGCTGGCTTGAACTGGGTAACAAGACTGAGGACATCAACCAGCCTTGATGGAGGAATCCAGGTGAAAAAAGGACAAGAACTTAAAGTTTTCTTAAACACCCCCGAAGAATCCATGGAGATAATCAACTTCAGGTAGGAACAGATGAGTGTAACTGTAACACCAACAGACCCCGGTCGTTGTGTGGAATCAAACCGGGGACCTCAGCTTAGTGCATGAGCCTCTACTGCATGAGCTAAAAGCCAACTGGCTATTAGCTAAGGCTGTAGAGCAAACTCACTTTATCTCTCTAAGTGGTCTTGGTGCCACTAGATGGCACAGAACATCACACCCAGGAGGTGTGTGGGTTACACAATGTCCAGAGAACATTAACCATGATAACCTTCTAAAATCTGAATTTAGCTGGCAGGTTTGTTAACAGTATGGGACTTTAAATTTGAATTGTTTTCTCCCTGTAGCTATAGTGTCTGTACTTTGGTACTAAACTCAACAGGGTGACTCAGTATGGTGTAGCTATGCCCCGTACAAAGTTGCCATTTTGAAAATAGACACTTATTGGGTCTATTCACACTTCAGATCTTTCATATGATGTTTATGAAGGCCCAGTGGGAGCTAGTAAAAGTGGAAAAAAGCACTGGGCCAAATCCTGATATCCTCGTTCAATTTTTGCTTGATTCTTACTCAGGCAAAACTCCCATTGCTTTAGTGGAGGTTTTGCTGAGTAAGGACTGAGAGAAAACACAGAAGGTTTTTGATTCTTCATTATGATTCTCAACACAGGCTAACAGTTGGTTGGGCAGGAAAGTGAAACTGGTTTGACTCTTGGTCTCTGAAGTAATTAGATTCTTGTATGTTTTACTGGCCCACAGGGGAGAATTGGTTTACCCCTTGATCTTT
This sequence comes from Dermochelys coriacea, assembly GCF_009764565.3. Taxonomy (NCBI): domain Eukaryota; kingdom Metazoa; phylum Chordata; order Testudines; family Dermochelyidae; genus Dermochelys; species Dermochelys coriacea. Next base: position 23,265,474 of record NC_050077.1, read on the forward strand.
GTGAGAATGTGTAACTTTGTGGGTGAAAAGGTTCATGGGCTCTAGAGGCCGCTGGGATCATGAGATGTGAACAGTGCGTTATTTCTTTTGGTTCTTCTGTATGGTTCTGCAGTGGCCACTTGGTGAAAATGTATTTAAGTTTATATTAGCAAAAGCAGCTGGTTTTGATCTAGGGCTTGTAAAAGAAAGGCATTTGTGGGTCAGCTCAGAAGCAATGAAAAGTAGTGGCTTGCATATGATAACAATGTGTTTCAGCAAGAAGGCAATGATGGGTGGGAATATATGATATATGACAAACTAAACAGAAATATTACCAGGAATGCAATGGAATTGTTCCTATCTGTGCAAGGGCATCGTGGAAAGCAAGAGTTGAAATAACAAGAAGAATTCGATAGGCTGAAGATTCTCATGTTGCACAGTCATCAAAGTGGTACTTAAATCCAAGACTGATGTCAAAGGTCAGGGAAATAGTCAGATCTGGCTGGGGTCAAAGCAGTAGGGCTGTCTAGCAACGTATACAGTCACTTTCATCATCAATTAATCTATGTGATAACAGGGTAACAATGTGAAATTCCTGTTTGCCCAAATGGGACAATTTTACTCTTATACTGTATGATTATATTGCTATACATACTATAACTGTGTACATCCTATTATCAGAGTGAGATATAATCATATCACAACCACTTCTTTGTACAGTATTGTTTTAATTAGAGATATGACAGTAATGAACTGCAAAAGACATTTCCTCTCCTTTCCCCAGTTTCTCACTGATTAGCAATGCTCTGTTTTCTCTGGAGCTTTTGCATCCAAGCAATCTATATTTCAGGGAATTGCACCAGTGCAGCAAGAACGTGGCTTTACTCCTGCAGATTGATAATATGTAACAACATAACTGGGCTCATTTGGTATTCCATGTTTTATGAGGTGTACCCAGCAGGTGAGTACCTGCTGACATCACTGAATGTTGGATAAAGGATGCTTCATGTCTCAACAGCTTCCAGAAGTTAAATTGATGAATTGTTTGTGCTAATGTGGGCTAGGCTTTGTAATGTATATTTCCAGCAGTTTTCTCTTTTCTTCTTACTTTCAGATTTGACAGAAGTCCAAGTGGAAAATTCTGGACCAGCAAGATGGCTGGATGTGTTGACATATTATAAACCACATGCTCTAGCCTCTTAGACGAGACAACAGATTGATAAAACATTTACAGCATAGCTACTTTTTTTTTACCTATGTCTTAGTTTTGCACTCTGTCTTCAGGGGCTTTCATACTCATGGAAAAGTCAAGGGATAGAGCATTAATTTACTTTTGATGAGTTTTCAGCTAAAACACAAAGCAGAATTAGAAAGCTGTAGTTCATACTGCATGGGCAGGAGGCAAATCTGTAGATGGCACAAGTATTTGGCTTATGGCAACTAATTCAGAGTACTGCAATTACCATCCAATTCCAAATACACACAACTTCTCTCTCTTCCCACACCCAACATTTTCATCTCAGAATAATCTTAAATAATCATTTTATTTAATGATTTTAATCCTACTGAAAGGCGAACTGTCAGGCTGGAGGGAGGTTACCAGTGGAGTTCTTCAGGGATCGGTTTTGGGACCAATCTTATTTAATCTTTTTATTACTGACCTTGGCACAAAAAGTGGGAGTGCGCTAATAAAGTTTGCAGATGATACAAAGCTGGGAGGTATTGCCAATTCGGAGAAGAATCGGGATATTATACAGGAGGATCTGTATAACCTTGTAAACTGGAGTAATAGTAATAGGATGAAATTTAATAGTGAGAAGTGTAAGGTTATGCATTTAGGGATTAATAACAAGAATTTTAGTTATAAGTTGGGGACGCATCAATTAGAAGTAACGGAAGAGGAGAAGGACCTTGGAGTATTGATTGATCATAGGATGACTATGAGCTGCCAATGTGATATGGCTGTGAAAAAAGCTAATGCGGTTTTGGGATACATCAGGAGAGGCATTTCCAGTAGGGATAAGGAGGTTTTAGTACCATTATACAAGGCACTGGTGAGACCTCACCTAGAATACTGTGTGCAGTTCTGGTCTCCCATGTTCAAAAAGGATGAATTCAAACTGGAGCAGGTACAGAGAAGGGCTACTAGGATGATCCGAGGAATGGAAAACTTGTCTTATGAAAGGAGACTTAAGGAGCTTGGCTTGTTTAGCCTAACTAAAAGAAGGTTGAAGGGAGATATGATTGCTCTCTATAAATATATCAGAGGGATAAATACAGGAGAGGGAGAGGAATTATTTCAGCTCAGCACCAATGTGGACACAAGAACAAATGGGTATAAACTGGCCACCAGGAAGTTTAGACTTGAAATCAGACGAAGGTTTTTAACCATCAGAGGAGTGAAGTTTTGGAATAGCCTTCCAAGGGAAGCAGTGGGGGCAAAAGATCTATCTGGTTTTAAGATTCTACTTGATAAGTTTATGGAGGAGATGGTATGATGGGATAATGGGATTTTGGTAAGTAATTGATCTTTAAATATTCAGGGTAAATAGGACTAATCCCCTGAGATGGGATATTAGATAGGTGGGATCTGAGTTACCCAGGAAAGAATTTTCTGTAGTATCTGGCTGGTGAATCTTGCCCATATGCTCAGGGTTTAGCTGATTGCCAAATTTGGGGTCGGGAAGGAATTTTCCTCCAGGGCAGATTGGAAGAGGCCCTGGAGGTTTTTCGCCTTCCTCTGTAGCATGGGGCATGGTTGACTTGAGGGAGGCTTCTCTGTTCCTTGAAGTCTTTAAATCATGATTTAAGGACTTCAATAGCTCAGACATAGGTGAGGCTTTTCATAGGAGTGGGTGGGTGAGATTCTGTGGCCTGCGCTGTGCAGGAGGTTGGACTAGATGATCAGAATGGTCCCTTCTGACCTTAGTATCTATGAATCTATTTTACCATAATATTAAATCAACATTATTTCTGTTTCTACTTTATTAACCCTTTTATGCCTATCAAGGGTGGAGTCTTTGCACACCCTATCTCCCACTGAAGTCCTGCAAGAAATTTAGGATTGGAATAGTTGATGGCCAGGCCATATTCTAAATTGCGGGGGGAGAAGAGAAGCATGGAGGGCCAGGAATTACTCTAACTTGGGCTGAACTAATGGGGGGGGGGAGTTTTGTCTAAACGGCAGCATCTGTCTTCCCGCTTTCCAACTTCACAGCACCCTCCTTCATGGGTTTGGTGCTCCCATGTTATGGACAGGGGTATGGCTGTGTGGAGAGGGAGTGAGATCAAATGGATGCCAGCCATTCATGGCATCATCCTTCACCTGCCAGCAACTATAAGCAAGAAACACTGCTGTCCTTGACAGCTCACAATTTAGCACAGAGTTCTTTGTAATTTGCTGCTTTTAAATTCTCTGGACTGGTTTGCTTTTATCCCTCACTATTTTATACGCACTATCTCCCTCCTTTTCACTAGATAGGAGCTGCCTCCTCTGTATAATCTTACGGGCCTTATTCTCTGCTCACTTTCTTCAGTGTGAATTAGGAGTTATTCCACTGAAGTCAATGGAGTTGCATTGGTGTGAATCAGGGGAGAATCAGACCCTATACAATTGTTCTACTTCTAAAGAGTAAGGATGAAAATAAAGATGAGAGTAAGGATGGTTCTTCATCTCTCAGGGGCAAATTCACCCCTGTGCTGAGACCCATCTATGTACCACTGAAGTTCCTATTAAGGCTTAAAGTGGTGCATAAGCTTTGTGCAAGACTTCCACAGAGACTTGCACTCCTAATGAATATAAACATGTAGAGACCTCAGTAGAACGTCACCTTTCTAACAATATTTTTCCACCTAGGAGATGATGAAACAGACCTGAAAGAAAGGCAAATCAGCGCAATTATGTATAAAAACTTGTAGCAGTGATTAAATAAATCATTTTTAAATGACTATTTGCATTTCTTTGTTATAGCTCCAAATTTTACCTCACAACAATGGATGGGATGGAAAATATTGAAGGTTTCCAAGACTATATAGAAACCAAATCCTGCACTAGTGAGGAAGGTAGGCTTGTGGATATTGTATTTATCATACAGAATTAAGTCACTCTCAAATATATAGAGAGGTCTGAATCATAACAAACAGTACATTTGACACAATTGTGAATTTCTTCTCATCTCATTACTTCAGAATAATCTATATGTTAGTAATTCTCCTCAGGTAGTCTGTGTGTCCTCTTGGCTTAATCATAATGCTGTTCCAACTGAACCCAATGCTCCTGTCTTTCACCAGCGTCCAAGATTTTTGGCTGGCAGTTGTGTTCTGAAATGTCTTACCCTGGTAAAACTAGTGGTTTGCCTTTCCCATTCTCTGGACCAGCAAAAGCAGCTATGACATTAAAGAAGCAAGACAGAGGCTTGCAACAGTACCTGATGGAAGCCGCCTATAACTATAGTCCTCAGGTATAATTACACCACCTATTATTTTTGGTTTGGTAGATATATTCATTCCATTGACTCAAGTGAAAAACAGTGTTTTAGCACATTGCGTGCTCTAGCCCAGCCAGTTTCCAGCAGCTAGAGGATCCAGTTGCCATAGAAAGAAAAAAGTTACTTGGAAACTACTATCTAACACTTGTGGTGGATAATTATTATTGTCCCTTTATAACAGTTAGAAAACAGATAAGTTAAGTGGCTTGACTAAGGTCACATAGTCAGACACTGATAGAGCTGGGAGCAGAACCCTGGCTTGATTACTTGGTGCCTTGAGCTAACCACAAAGCAACACTGCCTCTCTTTAACCCCTTTTCTATACTTGTGCAGTGTAAAATTGCCCTAAAAATTAATCTACTTAAACCAGTATGAACTGTTAATGTAGGTGCACTTTCGCCAGTTTAAAACTTACTGATATCAATAAGAAACCAACTTAAGCTAAATTAATTAAGCAAGAGTTAAACAGACTTAAGTGTGTCTACTTTAGGGCTTTGCTCCTGTTTAACAAGATTAATTTTTAAATTGATGTAGTGCTTTTTGTACGGACAAGGCTTAAGAGAGAGGATTTTCTGCACTGTGGAGAAGACAGTAAGGATTTCTGACTTTTCTAAATCTATAGTCTCAAAATATTTGAGGGCTGTTTTCTGGCTCTGTTAATGTTTCAAGGTTACTGAAAATCTTCAGGAAACTGCTTTGGAAAAGTGTTTAGCTAGTTGGTGCCTATGGTGATAGAAGATATAAATAAGGGTTGGGTGGTCTCATTTGTGAATAAAATCAGGAAAAACCCTAGCCATTTGTAATTAGCTAAGTGAGGGAAACAAAAGGTGACGGGAGCATGAATTCATGGAGTAGCCAAAGATCATGCAAAAAGAATTTTGGTCTGAAACAGACTGTCAAAGACACATTTTATGTCCCACCCAACAGGACATTGTAAACAGGCCTGAGAAATTCCAGGCAAAATAGGATGTGATATTAGAAAAGCCATTTGTTGATATCTGCAGCCTGCAATGCTGTAGACAGTATAACTGAGAAGAGAACTATGATTTTGGGATATCCAGCACTGGGGCAGGAGAAACGCAGAGATTGACTGTGTAAAATTACTGGCACAAAAATGGACAGTAGAGCTTCTTTCTGATTGGCCCACAATGTTCTGAACTGGTCATGCATTTAGTACAGAATTACAGAGTCTACCATTTAAAATGGCACATAAATTAGTGCCTCCCAATCTGTGTTTTCAGCACTAATTTATAAAACTTATTTTTTTCATTATGATTTTAGTCCAAAACTTAGCATTCTATTGTCAAACTCTGCCCTATTAAATTCAAAGGCTTCCAGGAATAGTAAGGGGAAAACATTCTAATGCTAATTGAATGTGGCCCTAAAATGTGAAGGTACTTAATGAAAATAGTAGAAAATGTTTGAGTGAGTTAAGCTCTATACCTGGATTGTGGGTTAGAATTTTCTCAAAGTTTGGCAGGGTGCGGCACGATTTCAAGAGGCTCTGAGGCTGCTGTGAAATCCTAGGTGTTCAAATGAGAGTTCACAAGTCTATCACTGGGCTGGGACTGGAAAATTCAGCTAGTTGCAAATTAATAGTATCATATGTATGAGAAACATTTGGAATAAAAGATAAAATTAAATTGGAAATGGAAGTGCACACCTGGAAATGGCTTACACAAGAATTATAGAAGTACATTGGAAAAACAGTCTTAATATCCTAGCAATGGAGCCTGCTGTGATTCCTTGACGTAATTCCATATGGCCAGCTCCATTTTGTAAATGCTCTGCCAGTTGCAGATGTCATGATCATTTCTTTTTTTCTAGGAGGATTCTTGGATTCCAAGTGAAGTTGTCCTTCATTTCTTTATTGGGACGCCAAAGTCAGACCTGAAAAGGGATGTTGGGGTTGACCTCAATTTTAATGCCCCACAGAAAAAATTCAGAATCAAATTTATGCAGCCAAAGAAAAAAATCCAAGTCGATGGTAGGTCTTTCAACTAACAACCAGATCCCCTGTTAGCAGCAATCAGGGGAGCTCTGTTACAGCCAATGGAGTTACTCCAATATACACCAGAGAGGATCTAGCTGTAAATTTATACTGAATTGTATGATAGCCATTCAGCCAATGTAGATGATATTATTATAGATTCTCCATTAGCTGGGGTAATTGCATCTTTGTTAATCCTAGATGCTCCCAAAGGTTCATGAGCTCACTGGGAGCTGAAAATCAGAATGGCGGGGGGCGGGGGGGGGGGGGAATTTCCTGCAGAACAGGAATACCAGGTTCCAGCCAGCTTTACTTAAGAGCCTAAGTCCCATTTTCAACATGACAGCCACTTAAGAACTTAAGTCTCCGTGAAAAATCAATGGGACTTGAGTATGTAGAAGCTACATCTCTTTTGAAAATGGGACTTAGGCTTTTAAGTAAAGCTTAGGTTCCAAAGTCAAATTTTACCCCACACCTCTTACTGTTTTCCTTTGCTCTGCTATTATTTGTTATTTAATTCTGTAAATATATAATTCACAGCAATTGTAAATACCATGTTGTGATATGTTTTCACATAAGATACAGTAAAAAATATATTGTAGCTTTGTATGTACCAAAAAAAGAAAACATCTGTGTTCTTTCCTATTTCTCTAAGGAAAACTTGAGTTATCTAAGAATTCACGAATTGGACACCTGGAGCTGATACTAGATGACAAAGATGTCTATTATATTAAGGTACATCCTCAAAATACAAAGTTTTCAACAGTAGGATGAAATAGACAAATAGAAACGGGATGAAAAAATCCCCATAGAAGGACAATAAGACGCATGTATACTGAAACAGTGTCTGAATAATCAGTTAGTGGAACAAGTGAGTTCTCTATTACAGGTACATCCATTCATTCAAGGAGGAATAACACATACTGACAGATCATCCCTAAACTGAGTTTTTTTTAATAATCAAATATCCTTAAGCGCTAACATATAAGCAAAAGCAATTTTGTTCCATTCAGACTTTGTCCTTAAAACCACCAATAACTGTGTACTATGAGCCTGATCCAAAGTCAGTGGAACTACTCCTTCTGACTTCAGTGGGCTTTGGTTTAGTAAGGGTGTATATAGTTTAAATTCCCATGTCCTCTCAGCTACTTGTACTTTTGAAGAGAGCTGAGATGTTTGGGTGATAGGTAGCTTGGAAGATTGGTAACTGAATACAGAGCCTTTTACCTCCAGCTGCTAGTCTATGAGGCTCTGTGTGAGTGCAGCAGCCCATTCCCCCATGTGCTTCTATATGCTGGATTGGGGCTTTAAACGATATTTGGCCTATTCTTCACTTGCATTTGGTGCTAAATGAATAAACTGAAGTGATTTCTTAGCGCAGGCTTTCAGTTGCAATCACGAATTTTTACAGTGGTCATGCGTAATGTCTGTGACTGAACCCAGAGTTAGCTTTTCTCTTGCATAAATTCCGTAGATACAGGAATATCCCAGATATTCCTCTTTTAAAGATATTGTTTGCATCACAGCTGAGAGATCAACAGGATCATTCCAATGCTAAAACTATAAAAGAAAAAAAATCACCTGGGTAGAAATTTAACATTGAAATCGTACTGAGATTTTTTATTTCCCCACAGATTTAGGCTGTAATAATTCACCTTTTTTCATTACTTAATCGACAACTTAGAAGCCGCATCAACGTGGGTCTGTCATCCCAATCCTGTTTAATTGTTGCATGTTTTTCAGCAACTACAGTAGTTTACCAGCTGTTTTTTCCTACAATACAATTTCAACCCAGACATTTTGAACCTTTCTTCTCTTTAGCAGAGCAGCAAATCAAACACTAATTAACATTGCAGAGTGCTGCACTTGCATGCAAGCCAACCAAAATAAAGTTCCAAACTGCCATCCAGTCAATGTTTTCAATAATACCATATCAAACAAATTTTGTTTTCATTTTGTATTTCAGTTTTTTGGTCATGTTTTTGCAACATGCTGTGTGTTTTCAATTCCCACTGAAGTCAGTGGGAGGGGAGGGTACCTGGCACCTCACAAGACTGGATTGTTTATCTTGTTTGGAAAATAAATCCACTGTCTCCTCACCCATTATTTGCCAACAGCAGCTTTTGCATTTTCTAAATTGAAAATATAAATATTTCCCCTCCTCCTCCCGCATTGGTAAGGTGCCCATCTCTAGTATCTAGTCACCAAATGCTGACTGAGTCTGTTTCTCAAAACGTAATCAAATTGGATTGTTGGGTCGGGGTTTTTTTAGGGAATGACGGGTTTGCAAACAGTGAGTGGGGAACAGAGATACACAACCCAGCTGGAAGTAAAGCTGATAAAGCAAGGAAGCCCAATCGTTCTGTCAGGAAACATCACTAAGCAACTTGGCAAGAAAATGGCTTTTTCAGTGTCCCTGCATAATTTATTGAAGGATGCAGCATTTCTTTCAGGTTGGTGGACAAAGTACTTGTCATATACATGAGTGGGATCTGGCGTCCTTGGAACTGAGAAGAGCATATGTTCTAGTTTCCTGCTTTTATAGTAACTAAAATCCCTTTGAAATTAATTGGAGTGCCTTTACAATGTATGCGCTTGTGTAACACTTACTTACCTTGAAAAATAATAGCAGTTATACAGTAAATTAAACATCTTCCTTAAATCCCTTTGTCTGAAAAGAAAAAGTTTAAGTGGCATTAACATTTGCAGGGAGTCATTTATTTAAAAAAATTCTAATCCTATTTTCCATCATTCACTATTGTGTTAAAAACCCTGCTGCTGGTAATGTGGCTAGATAAAAAGGTGAATTCATATATTGGAATAAATCAAAGATGTAACACTTAGGCCCTATTTTCCCCCCTGACAAAATATCTTGATATGGGGGTTGTCAAACTTATTTGATTGCGCACTCCCCCTTTTTTGTGCCTGTAGTCCTTTACACACACACCCAACTCCTGCCACACAAGTGCATATACTGCCACCCAGCTCTGAAGGCAGCACAGCCACCATCAGCAGCGCAGAAGTAAGGGATCCCATGCTACCCTTACTTATCTACTGCTGCTGGCAGCGGTGCTGCCTTCAGAGCTGGGCCAGCAGCCGCCACTCTCCGGCCATCCAGCTCTGAAGACAGAGCAGCTTCTCATACTCCCTCTCTTCCCTGAACACATTACAGACACCCCAGTTTGAGAAGCTCTGTCTTAGTGGAATCCCTGTGGGTCTTGCTTGCCCTCCCAGCATTGCTTCTATAGAGAAATATTGTAGAGCTCAATATTTATTACATCATAATAAAGGAGTGGGCTAGATAAATAGGAAAAAATAAATAAAAGGACCTGTAAAGTGGTGAAAGATGCCTTATTGACAGGCCTGAAAGCGAGCTCCTGTCTTCATCTATAGCACAGGCCGTCTCAGTGGGAGTTTCCCCACATTGTCCATCTCACCCTATTCTGGGGAGATCATCTGCAGGGTGAGAGTTCAGTCTCTGTCCCTATTTGGTCCTGAACCAGGCTGCTGATAGAGTGGCATTAGTTGTGGCCAGATGCAATGTTGTTTCTTTGTAGACTCATATCCACTGGGAATTGGGCTGAATCCACTCTTCTTTTCATGCAAACCACCTCATAATAATAGGGTATGAATCACTGTAATCTGGGCTGATTTTGAACCAATGAGCTACTGTAAAAGACATGAAAAGTGCTATAGCCATTGGTCAGTCCTTACCACTAGCTAAAAGGGCCAATCCTGCAAGGCAGTACACTCTGTCACTGGGGGAGCTGAAGGCACTTGCTATCTCGCAGGACTGGGCTGTAGGGCTGCTTTTTAGAAGGCGGTGTATGTTTTTTCCCAACAATGTATCCTTTTTCTGACTGTACAGTTCTCATCATGTGCTGCTGCGTGGTAACCTTTGATCTTTTTGTAGTATTTCTGGAGAAAAAGGTTGATGATAAACTGAGGCAGTACTCACTTGAAGGGGAGACCTACCTTCCAGGTGTTCTTGGATCTCACACCATTGGCCTGCTGCAGCATCGAGGGAGCCTGTGGTCTAATGCTCTGAGAATAAAATATGGACTCCTAGGTACTGTGTAAATGACATTTATTGTTATGCTAAAAAGCAACGCCAAAACATTAGACCGGTCTTCTGTTTCCCAACTGAATAAATGTAACTCTCAGAATTCCAATTAAAAAAACCCCAGAATAAATTTAAAAAGTGGTTTCTGCGAAAATTGTCCAATATTTGCTTTAAAATACACTGTTTCTGCAAATATTTCTGCAGTTGCTAGAATGTTTATGAAAAGTGAACAAAACAGATGCACAAATTCAGTGAATTCATTTAAAAAATGAGGAAATATTTCCAGAAAATGTTTTGCAGTATTTCCCCAACTACATTATATAGACTAGAAATACCGAGCTATTAAATTTACTGGGCAGCCAAAGCAGTCAGACAATCAAAGGAGTTATATGGTTTTTGCTGAACAGCTATAGCAGTTGGTGCAGAGTGTGCATTAAAACCTGACCGTGTATATGCATATGGCATATTAATCCTGGGTCATGCATAGTGATCTGACTAGCTAAATTTTTTTAAACCAGCACAGATATGGTTTACTTTGCTAAAAGTCATCATTTAGTGTCATGTTAGTTAAAATATCATTTACAGGGAAACAAATATTCTTCAACCATATTAGTAAATGGAAAGTGTTTGTGCAGTACAATGGCTATTCTGGTTTGTACAAATACCCACTGAAAGCAAATATCTTTGTGCTTGGAGCTAAAAATAAGGGACCAAATCCAGACTTACATACAGTGTAGATCCTAAGCATTCAATCATGAGTTTGGCTTAACAATCAGCCATTACTTTTTGTTTAAATGAAACCCAAGATTTTCATGTCCTCATGTGGCTCCAGGAGCTAGGCTTTAACTAAAAACAAACAAAAAAACTACCACGTATTGCAACACCCACAATAAAATTGCAAAAACTGACAATTTGTTACTTGCTCAGGTTTTGAAAAGTTTTTACCCAGATAAAAATTCCACCAAAGAAGTAAAATGTAATGCTTGGGTGTTTCTCTTACTTCTGGGATGGAGGGGAAGAGAGAAACTGTAGAAAATATGTCAGAACAAACATAAGCAGTATCTTGATTTTCCTTAGGCAAAAATCAGCCTAACGACTTGGACCGTTTTCATTTTGTCTTCTGATGTAAAACAGATGTTTCCAATTTCCTAAACTTGGAAACATCTTTTATTTTATTAGAAAATAAAAGAAACAGAGGCCAAAGTCCATAAATAAATCCTATCATGTGGCCCATTGTTTTAGAATTTTCATTTCTAATGGAACTTGTGGGATAAATCAAAGTTTTTATGACCTAACCCTGTCACCCCCAACCTTGATAAGCAGTTTTATCAGACAGAGACCTTGGCTAAAACAGCCTCCGCTAGGTACCTTTCATTCACACTTCCATGCACTCTAACCTACTTATAGCTCTTGGACTGCTCCCTGGCATGTTAGATAGGCACTAACTGCACCGCTGGGCCCCATCAGAAGAGCATGGGACACCTGGATTAAAAGCCTGAAGTGCTGTTACTAGTAATATATAGCAGTAGCTGGGAACCTTTGGTTTCAATCAGAAGAGGACTCGGAGAAGGATACTACTGATTGCAAACTGTCAGCCCATTTAAATGAACGAAGTGTATACTTCTATATTATATGGTTCTTACTTTGTTAATTGATGTTTTCATTTTCAGAGGCAAGTTATCCTGTAGAAAACACAAACCCATCATCCCTAAATACATGCTCATCGATACCACAAGAGTGTGCTTACCTCAAGATTCTTAGGATAAAACAAATTATATTTCTGTGAAGAACCTGTTATTATGATTACATGAAATGAAAACTATAATGCAGACTTAGGGTTGTATTGATAGTTTACTCTGTATGAGTTGAATCTTTCATTTTTGAAAAGCCAAAGCATTTCCATATGTGTGTGTGTGTGTTGACTCAAACAGGAGATGCAAAAAATCTTCGGCATGAATGTAATGCAGGACAGAAAATTAAAGTGGAGACCAGTCCAAATGAAGCATACAAACTGGATGTGGGACATGAGCTTCACTGTACACAGACTCCATCCTATAACCATAAGGTAGAGAGTTCAATTTGCTGCAATATAGGGTTTCAAACACAGGGATATCCCAGAGGTCAGTTTTGGGACAAGCTTTTTTCCCTCTTGTTTTAGTTTATAGCCTATTTACTTACTACGGGCTAGGACATCAAAAATAAGTCACCAATTTCTGCTCTCTGTTACAGCTCTGTAAATCCAGAGTAATTCCAATTACTTCAATTCTTATATATGCATTCATATAATTTCTGTGGAATATTTTTGCATATGCTTTTTAATCCCAGTATTTACATATTAATATATGATTTCATTGTCTTTTCTGTAGTCAGCGGTCCAGGAATCCTCTTAAGCATACAGAGACCATCCAAGTCATGGTTTCATCATATTTACATGTCCAGAAATTAGAATGTTTTGCTTGGGTTTGTAACACTTTTCAGGTTCAGTTTGTGATGTCCTTCGGACACTAACTAACCTTCAGCTGATTAACATCTTCAAAACTCCCTGTTCTCTGAATTGTTAGGAGGCAGAGCAGAAGCTTAATAACATATAATACTGTCTAGTATAAATATTGAGCATTAGCTGTGACATAACTTTTTACTATCACTTGCCTGCTACCAAGGGGTATTTCTGTAGGCAGGGCTACTAACATTCTGTATATGTGCAGCACCATCTGTAAGGGAGAAAAGCATGACACAGGGAAATGGTGTATTGTGTTCTGCAGGTTCATTTGCGGCATGAAGAGAGTGCATCTCGGCTCTACTCCCAGCTGGAAGTCAACTATGGAAAACACTGGGATGAAATCAACAACAAGAGGAAGCTAGTGATCAGCCAGACATTTAAAAATAGTTCAAGTCCATCTCAGGTCAACTACTTCATGGAGGTAATAGCACCTGCTGTTGGATGGCACCTGTGTTTCTAGGAAGTAAAGGGCAAACTGTATAAAAATATACGGAATGACGCATAACGTGTGCTTGTACTCTGAAAAAGTGATTATAGTGTACTGGTCAGCCATGTTCGTCTTTCAATGACATCAAGATCAAATACATTCAGTTTGCAAGCTAAAGAGATTTTCTCTAACTACCAGCTTAGCAAACTCAACCTCGGATCTGAGAGTCGAGCTGAATTTTTCCCATCTCAACCATAATCACTAATATAATTTCTGCAGTTCAAAATGTTCCCTCACTCACTCCTGTGCAAACAACTTGCATACAATAAATGGAACTTACTAAACAATTGTCTTGGACCATAGGAAATAGAGTTCAGCCCACTCTTTCTCAACAGTTTTATCCCCATAGACAATTTTTTTTCATTAAAGCAAACTGACGGAATGCACATCAAGAATAATCTGAGTGAGATGGCTCCATTGTTTGTATAGTCATTTTTCTGGAGCATGCTTATTTTGAGGGATACCATCTCACCAAATGTTATTCATTGAGCAAAGTCAGAATTTTATATGACAGTGACTGAACCCCTTACACAAATATTATTTGAAAACTTTGTATTTCATTCATGTGATATCTTATTATTTGATGTGGGTTGTGGGACATTAAACACTGACTAAGGGGCTTCCCTTAAAGTAGAAGCATGAGTAGTCTGCCTGGCCTATTAAGTGTTTTAAAGGTAAAATTACGGTGTGTGGATCAGACAAACCAGATATTTAGATATGTGGAGAAAGTTCAGATCCATTTGAGACCAAGAAGTTCAAAGATGCATGAAAATTAAACCAAACAACAAGAAAACCCATTAGTTGGACTTTTTTCAAACTTCAAAAAAAGGTTTAAGCTTGATTTGGTTTGAGTTTTTGCGAGGTTTTAGGTTGGCTTATGCAAACTGATTTGCCAGTCCTAATAAAGCTTACCTTGTACACAAGATGCTGCAGTGGGATCTGTAATGTTAGCAATCAAACACAAGAAGGGACCCAGAGCATATAGTATTTAGGTAGAAGTCTTCTTGTAGAATTACAATAGCTAGACTATATTACAAAACCGTCTCTCCTGATTCATCCAGACATAAACTGTGGGATCAGAAAAATGTTTCCCCAGTAATGTAGTAGAGAATAATTAGATGCATTATGGTAAGTTTGTGCCTTCCTTTGAAGCATACAGTATTGACTGCTGAAAGAGATAGAATAATGGATCGTATGACAATTCCTGTGTTACTCATGTCCTATCTGCGTTTGTAATGGATCTTTACAGAAACTACGCATATAAACTGCTATATTAGTTCTTAGGGAGACCGTAACAGAAACACTCTCCTCTTCAGTGCCTCCTGCTGATGCATGCAATACTTCTAATCCTTTTCCTGCTCCTAGCGCCCCCTATAGGTTCTCAGCTTTGCTTGACAGAGCTTCAGAGGCTTGAGGCCTTCTGTGTCTCAACACTCCAACCAAGTCACAAAGTTCAAAATGAACCCCTTCTGTGGTAGCAATAGCAAAAGTCCAATAAAACCATCTATCTGCCTTCACTAGGCTCTTCAAACTCAGTTCTGGGGCCTTTAAATTTAGCTCTTCACTCAGGCTTCCAAACAAGCCTTGTCCCCTTCTTGGGGTTTACACCACTTTGCCAATGGGGGAACCCAGGCCTGCTCACTGCTATGGATTGCAACCCAGCGATCTTATAAACAGCAGCTACATACCACTTCAATTTATTGCTGCTATTTCCCTGGGCCTCTTCCCACCTGACCCTTTTACTTTCACCCCATATCTCAGAGTTACAGTTCTCAGGTCCTCTCCTTCCCAGCTGAAGCAAATTCAGCCAGAAGCAAACTTTGGTTATCCCTCGAGCACCATTGGCCAGAGAGGAGTACTCTGCCTTGCTCCTCTGCTCCCAGCCAGAAACTACCTACTAATGCTTTGCAGCTCCTTCTATCTGAGCTTGCTGGGCTCTGATTCACTGCTTCTGTGCAGCCTCTTTAGGCAGGCCTCCTTTCCTGGTGCGAGGTGTAGTAGGACTGCAGAACTTCTGGCAGTGGACCAGAAAGGCAACCATTACAGGGGCACAGATTTTACAAAGCTTCTCAGCCAGTAGCTGCACATGAAAACAAACGGTGTTGTTTGTTTAGAATAGATGGTGACCTTTCCATGTAGCCTGTATCTGAACTGTCATAAACTATACTGCATATTTCAATATTGTTTTAGCAGTGACCTCCTACTAGCAGCATAGATTTTACCAGAGACAACAGCACCAAATGACATGAAATTATTATCATGACTTTTTAAAAATGATTAAGGAGCTGATCCAAAGCCAACTGAAGTCGATGGGAGTTTTTCCATAAAAGTCAATTGGAAGTTTTTTTATCAACTTCAGTAGACTTTGGATCAGGCTGTAAATGCATAATTAACCGTATATAAAAATGCCATACATAAAATGTCTGTAACAGGTCTAAGGACCTTTGAACAGCTATAAAATGAAATGACACATGTGCAAAGCAGAGCTGCTTGAAACCCAAATGAATGTTCTGTTGGTCTTGATGGTTCAGAGGATGAGAAATGCTTCCAATTTTAATCAGAATTCATTGTTGTTTTCCAGTTTACCATGCAAGTCCCAGAAAAGCAGGTGAATTACAGAACCCAGCTGCAGCACTCGCGTACCTCTCACGGCCGTTCGGAGAGTAGCACCAACTTTAAGGTGCAGTATAATGACCGCATGCCATTTGTGGCAGGACTGCACTGGAAAGATACATCCAGAAATTACCTTAGGAAGTGGGAAGGTGAAGTACCACTAAACATTTCCAACCTCTGACGTAAAAAGCAGTCATGCAAAGATGCTCCTAGTATTTTTATGAATTAGTCATAGAGAGTTATTCTGTAACTAGCTAATGGTGAGATACTTTTTAGAGGCAGATATCTCTGGATATAGATTAAATACATTAAGGGATTATTTGTTCTCAAAGAAACCACATTTTGAATTGTTTGCCCTATCAGGTACTGACTGGATCTACATTATTGATGTTCAAGAAAGGAAAAAAATATGAGGGGATAGAGACTTGAATATCAAGGGTGTCTCAGGCTATAAGTTAAACACTTAACCATAGTAATTCGTTTCCGTGTGTGTGCATCGATATCTTTGTGTATGAATGTTTAAAAACCTCACATTTATGTCAAGGGAATTTTGTTTTAGTAAGGACAACAAGAACCAGGCTTTTATTATTATATTCCGTATCTGGCCTTTCCAGAATTGCTTGGGAAATGGGGGTTGTACTGATTTATCTGCTTCCTAGTTGTCTGTTAAAAAAAATCATCTATTTTCTGATATTTATTGATCAAACAAATTGGGTCAAATTCCACCCTAATTTATACTCCATTGACTTCAGTGAGATCACACGTTGTGTAATATTTGGGTAGTATTTGACTCAATCTGTATACTGGCCCATAAGAGCTACATTTCCAAAGTCAGTCTGTACCAAACTCACTTGTGTGTGTGCACATGGACATTTTGTTGCAAATTGAGTAGTCTGACGTAAAGAACCAAGTTCACCCAAGGGTATTTCCATTGACTTCATTTGAATTACACCAGAGTTTAATTTGATTAATTTAATTTAATTTAATTTTTTGACATTTTCTTTTGAAGGTTTGCAATGTTTGGTCATAAATGTCATTTGACATGGCACATATTTATCTGTGATTTACCTGAACATATCACAAGCTGTGAATGGCATTATCTGATGAATCTTTAGATAAAATTTCAAGGTCCTAACATCTAGTTATAAACAATAATAGTTGACAGAGTCGTGGAAAGAGCTTTCACTATAAACCTTGTGCAAAATTCACCTTCTTCCTTTATATGTGCAGTCCCGTTGGCTTTGATGGGACTAATCATGTGCATAAAGGCTCCAGAATCACTTACTCACTGTGTGAATAAAGATTGTGCACATTGTGGCAAATCATGCAGTGGAATGCAGGTCCCTTGCCGAGTAACCACTAGACGACATTTTGTCCCATCATTAATGGGCCTTCAGTAGTGCAGCACATATGATTCATAAGATCATAGTCCAAAGACCTCTGCAGTATACCAACACATTTTAGCATCAGTCTAAGTCAATTTTGTTGCAGGTTTAGAAGTCAGGTAGTACAAGACCTAACATTCTACCAGCTTTAACTACAACCTGTTAATCTGCTTTCAGGTGCATTGAACATGGATACCCCATGGCTATATCTGTATATAGCTCACAAACTACACCAACCTGAGCGATCTGCTCATCTGTCGACTATGGAGCTGACAGCTGGGAAAGCCCTTTCCATCAAGAACCTGGTGGTGGAAATGTTCTGTAAAGACAAAGGCAATGAAAAAGAAGGGAAAATTCACATCTATACACCAACTACTACCTACCTGCAGGTTAGTAACTCATTGCTTCCTTTCGTAGCGCCCAGCATGGATGGGTATCGTATAGCAGTAGTTATACAGCAATTCTCAGCACACAGCATGCAGTGATCTTTGTGTGTGAATCTACCAGATAGTGTCTTGAAATGCATATGTTCAGCTGTTTCCTGGGCTTGTATAATGTGCTGTTCATCCTCACCCTGGCATCTTGTTAGGCCTCTCTATCCCCCACCTTGCAGTGAAAGCACAGTCAATATCTCCTAACCAGTTCTGGAAAATGTGATGCATGCTAGCTATGCATGCAGATGCAGCACATCTCTCCTGAGGGTGACATCATCCCTCCCTTCACAAAGCAACTGGGGGATGGAGTTCCACCCTGCCACTAATCCAGCCTATGAACCCCCGTTCTTCAATGTTTTTGGGCCACTGGATGTGCGGCACTTCTAATATCAGAACAGATTTTAACCAAAGACACCATGATTTCAACAATTTCCATCCCACCATCAACCTCAGCCTGGACCAGTCCACACAAGAGATCCACTTCCTGGACACTACGGTGCTAATAAGCGATGGTCACATAAACACCACCCTATATCGGAAACCTACTGACCGCTATTCCTACCTACATGCCTCTAGCTTTCATCCAGATCATACCACTCGATCCATTGTCTACAGCCAAGCGCTACGATATAACCGCATTTGCTCCAACCCCTCAGACAGAGACAAACACCTACAAGATCTCTATCATGCATTCCTACAACTACAATAATCACCTGCTGAAGTGAAGAAACAGATTGACAGAGCCAGAAGAGTACCCAGAAGTCACCTACTACACGACAGGCCCAACAAAGAAAACAACAGAACGCCACTAGCCATCACCTTCAGCCCCCAACTAAAACCTCTCCAACGCATCATCAAGGATCTATAACCTATCCTGAAGGACGAGCCATCACTCTCACAGATCTTGGGAGACAGACCAGTCCTTGCTTACAGACAGCCCCCCAATCTGAAGCAAATACTCACCAGCAACCACACACCACACAACAGAACCACTAACCCAGGAACCTATCCTTGCAACAAAGCCCGTTGCCAACTCTGTCCACATATCTATTCAGGGGATACCATCATAGGGCCTAATCACATCAGCCACACTATCAGAGGCTCCTTCACCTGCGCATCTACCAATGTGATATATGCCATCATGTGCCAGCAATGCCCCTCTGCCATGTACATTGGCCAAACTGGACAGTCTCTACGTAAAAGAATGAATGGACACAAATCAGATGTCAAGAATTATAACATTCAAAAACCAGTTGGAGAACACTTCAGTCTCTCTGGTCACTTGATCACAGACCTAAGAGTGGCTATCCTTCAACCAAAAAGCTTCAAAAACAGACTCCAATGAGAGACTGCTGAATTGGAATTAATTTGCAAACTGGATACAATTAACTTAGGCTTGAATAGAGACTGGGAATGGATGAGTCATTACACAAAGTAAAACTATTTCCCCATGGTATTTCTCCCTCCCACCCCACCCCCCACTGTTCCTCTGATATTCTTGTTAACTGCTGGAAATAGCCTATCTTGCTTGTCACCATGAAAGGTTTTCTCTTTCCCCCCCCCCCCCTGCTGCTGGTGATGGCTTATCTTAAGTGATCACTCTGATAGCTCAGTGGTTTGAGCATTAGCTTGCTAAACCCAGGGTTGTGAGTTCAATCCCTGAGGGGGCCATTTGGGGCAAAAATTGGGGATTGGTCCTGCTTTGAGCAGGGGGTTGGACTAGATGATCTCCTGAGGTCCCTTCCAACCCTGATATTCTAGGATTCTAGGATTCCTTACAGTTTTCAGAGTAGCAGCCCTGTTAGTCTGTATTCGCAAAAAGAAAAGGAGTATTTGTGGCACCTTAGAGACTAACAAATTTATTAGAGCATAAGCTTTCGTGAGCTACAGCTCACTTCATCGGATGCATTATCTCCTTACAGTGTGTATGATAAACCCATTGTTTCATGTTCTCTGTGTGTGTGTATATAAATCTCTCCTCTGTTTTTTCCACCAAATGCATCCGATGAAGTGAGCTGTAGCTCACGAAAACTTATGCTCTAATAAATGTGTTAGTCTCTAAGGTGCCACAAGTACTCCTTTTCTTTTTGCGAATACAGACTAACACGGCTGCTACTCTGAAACCTAACCAAAGACACCGAGTCTACTGATTCTAGGACTGACTATAATTTCACTAACACAATGTGGTCTATACAGGTTCTAATACCATGATCATCACCCATAATATCTGAGCACCTCTCAGTTGTGCATTAAACAACAGAACTAACATCTGACACTAGATTTTCCCTGTGCTAACTCTAAATGTTTTGATGTAATTTAGGTATTCCTGTGCAAGTGAGATCAGAATCAGGAACTTTCCATTTGAAAAGTCAGTCCTCTTTATAGCATACATTATTCAGAATTAAAACTGTGGGTCAGTGTTTAAGAGAAAGCAGCTGTCAGCTGAAATGTCTTTCATGCTGGGACAAACCCATAATTCAGGTTACTTTAGAGTGTTTCTTTATTTTGAGTCCCACCCTTTCCCCATTAGATCTCTGTTGGTCTAGTCCCAGTTGAGGATTGTTGGCTTACTTGTTAATTTCTTTGAAGACATCCAGCCATCTATCCCTCCCTTGTTTGGGCGGAACATAAAATAAAAAGAACAAAGATAGATATTGATCGCCTTGTGAGAATTATAACATCCTGAAAGTGAGTTTAATGTCTTTACAATGGAAATGCTGGAAACTTAACTCTAATAGATGCTATTATAATTGTCATGGAGACTTCTGTCCAAAGAATCTCCTTCCATTCATTTCTCTGCTGTACTGCAGAGAGAAAAGGATCCTACCTGCTGTAACTCAACAGGTCCAAAATATTTATCTTTATCTTTCAGGCATCCACAATCAATCACCTTGAGAGGAATGTTCTGCATAGCTACAGTGAAGTGGTATCAGTGTGGAACCAGCTCGTGAGGAATGAGATTCATTTGGAGAATAGTGAGCGAGCCAAGTTTCTTCGCTTTAAGATAAAGAGTACAAAGCAGGAATTTAATTTGTCAGCTGACTATTTACACCTGCAGAGGGTAAGATGGTTGTATAAATGTTAACTTTTCTGGATCTGGGACTGTATCTTGCAGGTGTGTCCAAATGGGGAGCATCATTCATTTATTAGACTTCAATCTTGCACATCAGTAGCTAGCTTTTTCTATCCGCTTATATTGTTGGCATGCTGTGAAAAATGCTGAAATGTAAAACTGAGGGTTTTTTTTTTTAAACCACTTTATGCAGGCTAAAGAAATCCATTATCACTACTAGATTTCTCCTTCATTTTTATGGTGTACTTCAGTTTGAGTTCTTCTCATATCTCTTCGAGGCCAGTGGCACATACTGGGTGCTGAGGGATGCTGTGTTCCTAGAAAACGTGAAAGCCTAAATACTTAGACCTCAGTGTGGGTGTGTGATATATGCAGACTCTATTGCTAAATACTTTGAACTATCAGGTATCATGCCTGCATGTCGGATAACAGAAGAGCTGTGCAAATTATGGATTTCTGGCCATTCTGAAATATAGAGGGGGAAAAATTGCTTCCAGTCGACCTAAAAATGAAAATTTCAAAATTTTTCAGTGAATCAAAAAACAAAATTCATTTTGGGTCAAACATTGTTTTGATTTTGATTTTTTTTCTTTTTTAATTTAAAAAATAAAATTAAAGGTAACTTCAAAAAGATGTGGTTTCAAATGGAAAAGTTTAGATTCAAAAATAGCAAAACAAAATGTTTTGACTTTTTTAGAATTTTGAGTTTGGGCTTTTTACTGTAAAGATTTGTGGCAATCAACATTAATTCTCAAAAAATGTTTTCTTTGACCCAAATCTGCATTTTTTTGCCAAAAAAAAAAGTTTTGGTTGAAACATTTCACCCAGCTCTAGGTAGCAGTAACTGGTTTCATGCACCACCACTTACACTTCAGTGTACTTGATATCAGAAACTAGCCTAACACAGCTGCTACTCTGAAACCTAGCCTTTAATATGAAAACAATAGTGCTGTTTGAAGCTATATTTACTTTGCTTGGTGTCTACAGTGCACAGCAGGTAATCAACAGCCTGTCCTCTAAAAAGATTGCATAATTTGCAAAGATTGGTTTCAGAGTAGCAGCCGTGTTAGTCTGTATTCGCAAAAAGGAAAAGGAGTACTTGTGACACCTTAGAGACTAACACATTTATTTGAGCATAAGCTTTCGTGAGCTACAGCTCACTTCATCGGATGCATTTAGTGGAAAATACAGAGGGAAGATTGATATACACACACAGAGAACATGAAACAATGGGTTTTATCATACACACTGTAAGGAGAAAAGGAGTACCGGTGGCACCTTAGAGACTAACAAATTTATTAGAGCATAAGCTTTCGTGAGCTACAGCTCACTTCATCGGACGCATTTGGTGGAAAAAACAGAGGAGAGATTTATATACACACACACAGAGAACATGAAACAATGGGTTTATCATACACACTGTAAGGAGAGTAAAAAGAAAAGGAGTACTTGTGGCAATAGCAGCCGTGTTAGTCTGTATTCGCAAAAAGGAAAAGGAGTACTTGTGACACCTTAGAGACTAACACATTTATTTGAGCATAAGCTTTCGTGAGCTACAGCTCACTTCATCGGATGCATTTAGTGGAAAATACAGAGGGAAGATTGATATACACACACAGAGAACATGAAACAATGGGTTTTATCATACACACTGTAAGGAGAAAAGGAGTACCGGTGGCACCTTAGAGACTAACAAATTTATTAGAGCATAAGCTTTCGTGAGCTACAGCTCACTTCATCGGATGCATTTGGTGGAAAAAACAGAGGAGAGATTTATATACACACACACAGAGAACATGAAACAATGGGTTTATCATACACACTGTAAGGAGAGTAAAAAGAAAAGGAGTACTTGTGGCACCTTGTTAGTCTCTAAGGTGCCACAAGTACTCCTTTTCTTTTTGCGAATACAGACTAACACGGCTGCTACTCTGAAACCTGTAAGGAGAGTGATCACTTAAGATAAGCCATCACCAGCAGCAGGGGGGGGGAAAGGAGGAAAACCTTTCATGGTGACAAGCAAGGTAGGCTAATTCCAGCAGTTAACAAGAATATCAGAGGAACAGTGGGGGGTGGGGTGGGAGGGAGAAATACCATGGGGAAATAGTTTTACTTTGTGTAATGACTCATCCATTCCCAGTCTCTATTCAAGCCTAAGTTAATTGTATCCAGTTTGCAAATTAATTCCAATTCAGCAGTCTCTCGTTGGAGTCTGTTTTTGAAGCTTTTTTGTTGAAGTATAGCCACTCTAAGATCTGTGATCGAGTGACCAGAGAGATTGAAGTGTTCTCCAACTGGTTTTTGAATGTTATAATTCTTGACGTCTGATTTATGTCCATTCATTCTTTTACGTAGAGACTGTCCAGTTTGGCCAATGTACATGGCAGAGGGGCATTGCTGGCACATGATGGCATATATCACATTGGTAGATGCGCAGGTGAAGGAGCCTCTGATAGTGTGGCTGATGTGATTAGGCCCTATGATGGTATCCCCTGAATAGATATGTGGACAGAGTTGGCAACGGGCTTTGTTGCAAGGATAGGTTCCTGGGTTAGTGGTTCTGTTGTGTGGTGTGTGGTTGCTGGTGAGTATTTGCTTCAGATTGGGGGGCTGTCTGTAAGCAAGGACTGGTCTGTCTCCCAAGATCTGTGAGAGTGATGGCTCGTCCTTCAGGATAGGTTATAGATCCTTGATGATGCGTTGGAGAGGTTTTAGTTGGGGGCTGAAGGTGATGGCTAGTGGCGTTCTGTTGTTTTCTTTGTTGGGCCTGTCGTGTAGTAGGTGACTTCTGGGTACTCTTCTGGCTCTGTCAATCTGTTTCTTCACTTCAGCAGGTGGGTATTGTAGTTGTAGGAATGCATGATAGAGATCTTGTAGGTGTTTGTCTCTGTCTGAGGGGTTGGAGCAAATGCGGTTATATCGTAGCGCTTGGCTGTAGACAATGGATCGAGTGGTATGATCTGGATGAAAGCTAGAGGCATGTAGGTAGGAATAGCGGTCAGTAGGTTTCCGATATAGGGTGGTGTTTATGTGACCATCGCTTATTAGCACCGTAGTGTCCAGGAAGTGGATCTCTTGTGTGGACTGGTCCAGGCTGAGGTTGATGGTGGGATGGAAATTGTTGAAATCATGGTGGAATTCCTCAAGAGCTTCTTTTCCATGGGTCCAGATGATGAAGATGTCATCAATGTAGCGCAAGTAGAGTAGGGGCATTAGGGGACGAGAGCTGAGGAAGCGTTGTTCTAAGTCAGCCATAAAAATGTTGGCATACTGTGGGGCCATGCGGGTACCCATCGCAGTGCCGCTGATTTGAAGGTATACATTGTCACCAAATGTGAAATAGTTATGGGTCAGGACAAAGTCACAAAGTTCAGCCACCAGGTTAGCCGTGACAGTATCGGGGATACTGTTCCTGACGGCTCGTAGTCCATCTTTGTGTGGAATGTTGGTGTAGAGGGCTTCTACATCCATAGTGGCTAGGATGGTGTTTTTAGGAAGATCACCAATGGACTGTAGTTTCCTCAGGAAATCGGTGGTGTCTCGAAGATAGCTGGGAGTGCTGGTAACGAAGGGCCTGAGGAGGGAGTCTACATAGCCAGACAATCCTGCTGTCAGGGTGCCAATGCCTGAGATGATGGGGCGTCCAGGATTTCCAGGTTTATGGATCTTGGGTAGCAGATAGAATACCCCAGGTCGGGGCTCCAGGGGTGTGTCTGTGCGGATTTGTTCTTGTGCTTTTTCAGGGAGTTTCTTGAGCAAATGCTGTAGTTTCTTTTGGTAACTCTCAGTGGGATCAGAGGGTAATGGCTTGTAGAAAGTGGTGTTGGAGAGCTGCCTAGTAGCCTCTTGTTCATACTCCGACCTATTCATGATGACGACAGCACCTCCTTTGTCAGCCTTTTTGATTATGATGTCAGAGTTGTTTCTGAGGCTGTGGATGGCACTGTGTTCTGCATGGCTGAGGTTATGGGGTAAGCGATGCTGCTTTTCCACAATTTCAGCTCGTGCACGTCGGCGGAAGCAGTCTATGTAGAAATCCAGGCTGCTGTTTCGACCTTCAGGAGGAGTCCACCCAGAATCCTTCTTTTTGTAGTGTTGGTAGGAAGGTCTCTGTGGGTTAATATGTTGGTCAGAGGTGTGTTGGAAATATTCCTTGAGTCTGAGACGTCGAAAATAGGATTCTAGGTCACCACAGAACTGTATCATGTTCGTGGGGGTGGAGGGGCAAAAGGAGAGGCCCCGAGATAGGACAGATTCTTCTGCTGGGCTAAGAGTATCGTTGGATAGATTAACAATATTGCTGGGTGGGTTACGGGAACCATTGTTGTGGCCCCTTGTGGCATATAGTAGTTTAGATAGCTTAGTGTCCTTTTTCTTTTGTAGAGAAGCAAAGTGTGTTTTGTAAATGGCTTGTCTAGTTTTTGTAAAGTCCAGCCATGAGGAAGTTTGTGTGGAAGGTTGGTTCTTTATGAGAGTATCCAGTTTTGAGAGCTCATTCTTAATCTTTCCCTGTTTGCTGTAGAGGATGTTGATCAGGTGGTTCCGCAGTTTCTTTGAGAGTGTGTGGCACAAGCTGTCAGCATAGTCTGTGTGGTATGTAGATTGTAATGGATTTTTTACCTTCAGTCCTTTCGGTATGATGTCCATCTGTTTGCATTTGGAGAGGAAGATGATGTCTGTCTGTATCTGTGCGAGTTTTTTCATGAAGTTGACAGATTTCCACTCTATACGGCTAAATTCAGTGCCTTGCATAATCACAGGTTTCAGAGTAGCAGCCGTGTTAGTCTGTATTCGCAAAAAGAAAAGGAGTACCGGTGGCACCTTAGAGACTAACAAATTTATTAGAGCATAAGCTTTCGTGAGCTACAGCTCACTTCATCGGATGCATTTGGAATAGGTCGGAGTATGAACAAGAGGCTACTAGGCAGCTCTCCAACACCACTTTCTACAAGCCATTACCCTCTGATCCCACTGAGAGTTACCAAAAGAAACTACAGCATTTGCTCAAGAAACTCCCTGAAAAAGCACAAGAACAAATCCGCACAGATTTGTGTGGTGTGTGGTTGCTGGTGAGTATTTGCTTCAGATTGGGGGTCTGCCTCTAAGCAAGGACTGGCCTGTCTCCCAAGATCTGTGAGAGTGATGGGTCGTCCTTCAGGATAGGTTGTAGATCCTTGATGATGCGTTGGAGAGGTTTTAGTTGGGGGCTGAAGGTGATGGCTAGTGGCGTTCTGTTATTTTCTTTGTTGGGCCTGTCCTGTAGTAGGTGACTTCTGGGTACTCTTCTGGCTCTGTCAATCTGTTTCTTCACTTCAGCAGGTGATTATTGTAGTTGTAGGAATGCATGATAGAGATCTTGTAGGTGTTTGTCTCTGTCTGTGGGGTTGGAGCAAATGCGGTTATATCGTAGAGCTTGGCTGTAGACAATGGATCGTGTGGTATGATCTGGATGAAAGCTAGAGGCATGTAGGTAGGAATAGCGATCAGTAGGTTTCCGATATAGGGTGGTGTTTATGTGACCATCGCTTATTAGCACCGTAGTGTCCAGGAAGTGTATCTCTTGTGTGGACTGATCCAGGCTGAGGTTGATGGTGGGATGGAAATTGTTGAAATCATGGTGGAATTCCTCACTGCTTCTTTTCCATGGGTCCAGATGATGAAGATGTCATCAATGTAGCGCAAGTAGAGTAGGGGCATTAGGAGATGAGAGCTGAGGAAGCGTTGTTCTAAGTCAGCCATAAAAATGTTGGCATACTGTGGGGCCAGTTGGAGAACACTTCAATCTCTCCAGTCACTCGATTACAGACCTGAGGGTGGCTATCCTTCAACAAAAAAACTCCAAGGAGAGACTGTTGAATTGGAATTAATTTGCAAACTGGATACAATTAACTTAGGCTTGAATAGAGACTGGGAATGGATGAGTCATTACACAAAGTAAAACTATTTCCCCATGTTATTTCTCCCCCCCCCACTCCACCCCCCACCGTTCCTCAGATGTTCTTGTTAACTGCTGGAAATAGCCTACCTTGCTTGTCACCATGAAAGGTTCCCCCCCCCCCGCTGCTGGTGATGGCTTATCTTAAGTGATCACTCTCCTTACAGTGTGTATGATAAACCCATTGTTTCATGTTCTCTGTGTGTATATCAATCTCCCCTCTGTATTTTCCACCAAATGCATCCGATGAAGTGAGCTGTAGTTCACGAAAGCTTATGCTCAAATAAATGTGTTAGTCTCTAAGGTGCCACAAGTACTCCTTTTCTTTTTTCTAAAAAGATACTTTGACCAGCTTAGGATACCATATGTTTTGAAAAAACAACCCTGTTCCATTCACAGACTCAGATGCTTCGCAAATCAAACCAGCGTAACTGCAATGTGAAACTGACCTTAATATACAATAATTTATCTAAAACATGAGCATTATGTCCCTGCAGAAAATACAAATGCAATTCCTATCCTGTAATTTGCACTTGTACTTCATGTTTGTATTTCCACAAAGGTCACTCCTTTTGCTCTTCACAGAAGGGAACAGGTTTTAATCTGTTGCAGCCTGATGGCTCTTTTAAAAGGAAACTCGTGAAGTACTGAATGCATGCATATTCTGCAACTACTGTGCATTCAAGTTTTAGGACTCAAAGACAGTAGGCAGCAAATTCAGAGTTTTAATGCTTGCTTTGCTTTTACAAAACACAGTGTCCTAAATTTAATCATTGTTGTAGGCCCGATCTTGTGAAGAGCTGAGCTCAAATGGAGTCAATGCTGCTCAGCATCTTGCAGGATTGATCCTTATTGCCTCCAGTATTATTATGATATAAAAGAAATACTTTCAAATTTACTTTGATTTTTTTTTAAATCATACATTAAAATGTTTGTACTTTATGGTATTCTTTGGTTACTTTGCTGTACAATGGTGATACATTTCGTAGCAGTTACCTCTCCTTTTTGCCCAATGTTTTGCTGAACAAATGTGATGAGCATCTCCACTGAAAAACAATAACAGCCATGGAGTAATTTAAGGTCTGATCCTACTGAAGTCATTGGTTCAGATCTTAACGTCACTTAAACTGGTGTAAATTAGGAGTAGCTCCAATGAAATCACTGGAGTTATACCAGTGTTTAAATTGGTGTAAATAAGATCAGAATAGGGCCATTGTGAGCTTTGTTGTTGGCTTTATGGGGAGCAGGAATGGACTTGTCCTGTAAGACAGCAACCTCACTGCAGCCTGGTTCACTCTGTGGTTTGTGACTAGCCACCTCTACCCCTGGGTCCAGCAAATCTGACTCAACTCTCCTCTCTCAATGCTACCCTGATGCTCTTGCTACTTCAACTGCAGCCTAAAAAGACTAGCCTTTCCTTGAGGGCTCTATGGACAGACCACAAGAGTCTGCCAGTAGTGCTGCAGCTTGAGGGTCAGATAGAAGAGTTGAAGAAGGATAAGATGTTCTACCAGAAACGTGGAACCATCCATTTCAGGTATAGTAACTTTTTTTCATATCTCCACAGAATGTTTACCTTAAATTTTAATGTGAGTTTTAATCCTCCTGTGAAAGGTGCTGGGCTTGACAAGACTGCCTATATGCCTAACCTTGCACTGCACAGACTGAGTCTTTGTAGCCATTCTCTGGTGAGACTATTACAAAGGGTGCTAATTGCAATAGCTAATTTTGTGATATGGACATCTGTTCATTAGGAACTCTGCAGAGACCATCAGCTCATTTCACAAAGACCACAGAAAAGTCACAAGATGGTCAGACTTTCAGGTAGTGAAGGTCCTAACACCTATAATCAAGTCCAAGACGTAGATGTCTATTTTTCTCCCATTTCCTAGGGAACAATATGACTGCCTTAATGTCAAATATATCTCCCTTAAAACATGTCGTTTTAGTTTGGGAATGTGTTTCATTTACTTTTGGGAAGGAAAGCATGGTCTCTTGATTTTGGCCAACTCTAGAATCTGTCCCTTGATATGTCATTACTGAAATGTAATTTCAGGGACCCTGCAGAAATTCAGGGCTCAAGTCTGTGGGCTGTTGTCCATCTCCAGAGAGATTTTTGAGCATTCTCAATGTCCAGGGAGGTCAGAAGGAGATACAAGTACTCAGGATCCCTTAGAAGCTGCCAAACGTTTGTATAAGCAGCTGTTTAAGTAGTGGAAAAAGTACACAAATGAAAAATAAGGAATGATGTCAGCTGTCCTGCTGTGCGTGAACTCAGTCCAGTGTGAAGTTATAAAATTGAATGTCTCCTTCCTTTCAGTTAACTCTATTCAGCTTTCAGTTAACTCTATTCAGATAAGTCTATAAAATGCTGCAGCTAAGTAATAAACGATGCTCTGGGCTGAGGATTAGCTGAACATCTGTTTCCTAGGACACCTAAATTAGTTCACTGAATTTGATTCAAGTTATATTGAAAAAATTCAAAAAATGTACTTGCTAGCTTTTCAAAGTTGCCTGAAGGACAAGGGAGGGTCAGTTCTCATTAGAAATTAATGGGAATTGTGCAGCCATATCTTCCTGGAGGCTTTGAAGGTCACACGCGTTGGCTGCAAGATACATAAAGTCCCGGTGTGAGTGATACATGAGGCACTGATTCAGGTGCTCTGCACCTGTCCTTCATACAGCCATAGAATCCAACGTCATTTCAGTTACTTTAAATGCTAGACGATGTTGTATATGTTGTGTGGTCTAGGGTAGGAATTTTCCATCAGAAATGCTGGCTAACATGTAACATTACTATTATGTATTATTATTTATTCTTTGTATTCCCATACACCTGGGAGCCCTGGTCATGGATCAGGAGCCCAATGTGCTAGGTTCTGAACAAATACAAAACAAAAAAAGACAGTCCATGCCTCCAAAAGCTTGCATTCTGAACTAGTATGGAACTCTAACAGTATGTGTCATTCTAGCACATTCAGACAGGTACCATTATCAAACATTTCTTTTCCCTTCTTCATCCTTCCTCTACCCCTGTAATATTTCAACCTTCCATGTAGGCTTGCTTTGTTTCAGTAATTGACACTAGAGGTGTTTGCAATTGAAAGTCTAGGAGTTTCAGCTGAAGAAAGAAACTGTTTTTTTTCCTCTGTGGTTTTTCCTTAAAATCTTTACTTCTTTGTTTTGTCCCAGACATCCATTTAAACTGCCCATTCCCCAGAGCTTCCTTCTCCAGGAGACATTTACTGTAGACAAAAAGCAAAAACACTACTTCTTGGAAACTAAAATTTTGATAAATGGGCTGGATGAATCAGTTCAAACCTTTACACTTGGCTACCAAGCTGAACATCCCTATGTGAGTGATACCTGATGTGAGAATTTGCCTGTAACTTCACATAGTGACATAGTCAGAAAATAAACAGCTTACTCTATAGAACTCACATCTCTGGCTTTTGTTCCTAATTTTTTTAGATTTGTGCTGGCTTAGCTCATCCTTATAACAGCAAGATTTTTCCCAAAAATGTAGAAATATGTGCCTTAACCCGATGTCACCAAAGTGTAAGTAAACTTTATGTTAAGTTTCATCCATGAGAAAGGCTCCATGACATGTCTGTACGACTGAAGGTCTACCAATTTAGTTAAAAGTTTGATTGGTTTTGAATATTTGCTCACAGCAGCTACCAGAACGGAGGCGGGGAAGCTGAAGTACAAAGAGGTGTCTCTTCTGTGTTAGAGGAACAAGTATATTCTGTGTAAATTAATGTTAAGTATTATTATTATTATTTGTTATTAAGAATGTGCATTGGGAAGCAGGAGGTTGTAAGTTCAGATCCTGGCCTTGGGCAAGTCATTTTACCTTTATTACCAAAATTAGTTTATTTTTCTTACGCTGCTCAGCAAGTTCCTTCAGAGTCATAATGCAACAGCTCCCTACTAACAGGATATCACTCACATTTCATAATAGGTCAGGCTAATATTCTGCTTGGTTTGCTAATTCTAACAAGTTAAATCTCAACACACAGGCAAAACATGAGATCGAAGCTATTCTGAAAGTCAATAAGAAGGATGCTGTCAGGTTTCTGGGCAAGTACCAGAACAAATCCAGCGAGACGGATTTCAGACATCTCTTACACATGGACATGACTCACTCATTCCAGGTATTTGGACTGACACTGACACCTTCCATACTTACTAAGAACAATTATTTCCTCCCCACCAAGATACAGTTTCTGCTTTCTTTAAGTCTCTTCCCTTCTGCCATTCAATAAGCTCTCAATATGCATTCCATTGTTTTTCTTTAACATTCCTTTGGTTTGGGGAGTTTTAGTTAACATTCATTTTTTTTCTGTGTTTACACAGGACATAGCACAATGGGATTCTGGTCCATGACTGGGGCTCCTAGGTGCTACCACAATACAGATAATTAATAATAGTAATTAATAATCTGTCTGCGGGGAGCTAAAATATACTGATCATGTGGATTTTTTAATTGTAATAATTAGGAGGTTTTTTCAACCTGGGAAGGGGTCATTGTATGTATTGAGTAAAAGTTTTATACGCATGCGCGCACACACACACATACACAAAAGTATAGATAGAAAATGATGAAAGTTAACTTATATAGAAATAGCCATTATGCACAAATTGTGTTTTATTGAACAGCTCAAGTTTCCACAAGCACTGGTCCTGAATGGAGAGCTCTTTTCTGCGCAATCCAAATGGGAAGTCTTTGACTATGGTGTGAATATAAAAGCCACCATCAACAGAAATGATTCTTCACAGGTCAGGTTCTTATTTATTGTGATTCCATTGCATGAACTGGAGTTATTGTGATGTACCTGCTTATTAATTCACTCTTGCGAAAGGCAAGCATAAAAACAGTGTGTTGCTCAAGACCTCAAGGTCTTGTATTGGCTTTTTCCATAGGAGTGAATTTAACTCTCTGAAAAGCTTCTATAGTTTGGTTTAACTTTGTATCATAAATTCCTGGGGAACAGCATTCAAGGAGTGGAGCACAACATTCATAAGGCCATGCAGTTCATGGGGAATCAGATGACTCTTGTTGTGGAGAGGGAGAAACCCAGAGCACCTAGTTAGGTTTGTGTAGTTAGAGTATGGCTTGACTGCTGTGCATAGTTGAAATTTGTTTTTATTTTGGAGATTGCAAACTTTGGAAAGTTTATAGAATTGCTATGAGGAATTTATCCTCAAATAAAATACCTCTGATGCCTAAACTCCAGAACCTTCCAAGTGTTTAGCAACACACTAAACATAAAATGCTCCCAGAAAAGATTTGCTAGTTGAAAGTATCAATGCCAGGAAGGTAGATATTTTCCTCAGAACTAGGAAATAGACCCAGGTTAAGAAAAGTGTAGTTCTAGCCATGCCGGTCCCAGATATTAGCAAGTCAAAGTATGTGAGATAATATCTTTTATTGGACCAACTTCAGTTGGCAAGAGAGACAAGCTTTGAAGCCACACAAAGGTCTTCAGAGCCTGAGCTCAAGCCTGAGGCGCATCTTCAAAGCACTGTCTACGCAGCCATTTTTAGAATGCTAGTGCAAGCCTCGCTAGCCTGAGTCTCTTGACCTCAGCTGGGAGGTTCCCTCCCCTAAGTGAATGTCTTCACTGCAGAGTATACTCAGGTGATCAGCACCTGGGTTAGCCTTGCCCAGGTGTGAACTACAACACTGCAAGCTCTACCCAATTTACTGTGTCCAAGTGAAATGAGCATTCAAGCTCTAGACGAAAACCCATGTTAGCTGACCTGGCTGGGGGTAAAAGCATCAAACTTCGGTGAGAAGGGTTTTCATGTGAATGGGAAGGGAATTACAGGTAAATCAATAAAAGCTTCATTTACCTGTGCAGTGTAGACATACCCCTAAATAGGTGTTGAAAAGTGTGTCTCTGTGTGTGTACACATGCACAGGGAGCAGGATTTGGGCTAAAATTCAGAAAGCTTTGGAGTAAATTATCCTGAAATTCAAGTGAAATTATGCTGGAATTTCACCATAATTCTTCATTTCAGCTGTGTAACTTCTCTTGTGCCAACAGTTCATTGCTCAGCTAAATGGATCAAAAGCTCACTTTGGATTTTCTTCCCGGTTTTCTCATCCATATCAGTCAAAACTCCCCCAAAGCTTTCAGGTACAGACTAATTTTAACTGAAATTTTAATTGGGGTATGTTTTTTCTTTCTCTCTCTTTTCATTCTCCCTCTTTGACTATTTTCAGTTTTATTATTAGTTCAGCAAACCAAACACAAAACCCATGTGGTGGTAACTTAGTCACTGGAGTCAGCTATAGAATGTACAGTATCAATCAATCCATATCCAGGACATTTGTCTCAGTAGCCCACACCCCACTTAAACTGTATTAAGATTGGTTGTGCAGTTTAGTAGCAGTATTTTGACCATCTGAGCTGAGGCCACAAATTCTAGCCTTTGTCTCCCATACTAACAGGAGCTGGGAGAGCTCAGGCATCTCTGTGGGGAATCTGTGTCAGTTTGCTCTGGAGTTACTGCTGCTTCACAGAGCAGTGTGAACAGGCTGCGGAAGGATCTCGGTGCAGCTTACCTTGGCATGGTTGGCTGCAGCACAGGGTCTTTGAGGAGTGATACGCAATTGAAAGGGGAGGTCCTTGCTGGTGATTGCTCAAGAAAGCCAATTTTAATCACCACAATCGAGGATGGAAAATTCTCCTCCTCCTATTACACGTTCCAAACAGAGTGAGATGTGGCCAATCACTTGCATCCAGTCTGGTTAGCCAGTGTAGGGCCATATGCAGTGATGAGCTGCCAAAATCTTAACAACGGGTTCCCTTCTCACCCCACGAGGGGGTCGTTGCCCACCCCCGCCCCCCGGGACTCCTGGCCCATCCACCCCCCTCCCCTGTGCCCTGACTGCCCCCAGAACTGGCAGGAGGGTCTCGTGGGCCACTCTAGTGGGTGCCCACCCCACCCCTAAGAGTCAGAGAGACCTGCTGCGGGGGCAAGGTGGGGAGTCCCGGAGGTTCTTATCTGGGGCAGCTCCCAGGAAGCATTCGGCAGGTCCCTCTGGCTCCTAGGGGTGAGGCAGCGTAGCTAGGGTGGGAGCAGGGGGAACGGCCTCTCCCCAACTGATCACATCAAAAGTGGCACCTTAGGCGCCGATGCCCTGGGTGCTCCAGGGCTGGAACATCCACAGGAAAAATTTGGTGTGTGCAGAGCACCCACCAGCAGCTCCCCGCCCCACGCCCGGCCCCAGATCACCTCACCTCTGCTCTGCCTCCTCCCCTGACTGTGCCGCCCTGCTCTGCTTCTCCGCCCTCGCCCCCACCCCCGGCTTCCTGCTAATCACCTGTTCGGCGGGAAGCCGGGGAGGGCGGAGAAGCAGGCAGTGGCTTCACACTCAGGCCGAGGGTGGTGGAGGTGAGCTGGGATGGGGAGCAGTTCCCCTGCGCGGCCCCCCCCGGGTTACCTGCTGCGGCACGGGTGGCCCTCCTCGGGCCCCACCCCCCCGTGGCTCACCTCCGCCTCCCTGGGCCTGAGCGGGAAGCCGCTGCCTGCTTCTTAGCCTGCCCCAGTTCCCGTGCAAACAGCTGATTCACGGGAAGCCTGGGGGGGCGGAGAAGCAGGGCGGGGCGGTGTGTTCAGGGGAGGAGCCGGAGGCGGAGCGGAGGTGAGCTGGGGCTGGGAGTGGGGCAGGGAGGTGCCGTTGGGTGGTCTGCACCCACCTAATTTTCTCCTTGGGTGCTCCAGGGCTGGAGCACCCAGGGAGTCGGCGCCTAAGGCTCGCAGAACAACCCGTTCTAAAAGGGCTTCTAAATTTAACAACCGGTTCTAGCGAACCGGTGCGAACTGGCTCCAGCTCACCACTGGCCATATGGCAATTCCAAAGCAGTGCATGTGCTTATCTTGCCAAAAGGCCCTCCTGCCTTACACTGAAAAAGTTTCTCCTTAAAACAATAAATGGCTAGTATCATATCATGCAAATACAGTAATGCAGCCAAACTCCCTAGAACATGGGGGAAGGGGACTTTTCTTTTAAAAAACAATGCTTTGTTCTAATTGCAAGCAGATGTACAATAAGTTCACATAAGTATGTAAAGCTTTGACATGGCAATAACTCCCTGGCTAAGATCATATGTAATCTCTTATCAAGTCATTCTCTCCTACCTCCTCTAGTACCCATATCCTGTTCTGACAGGGGAATGGACTAAATGATCCAACAGGTCTCTTCCTTCTAACTTCTGTCATTTAAATTCACTGTTGCCAATGAAATACTACCAATATTTTGATCTGGGGCTCCCCTCTAGCCTGCAATAAATCTCTCATACCAGGATTGTACGACTAAAACAGTGGAGTGAGTAGTTAGGGAATCTATTCATTTTCCCATTTAAGCAAAAATGCTTTCGCATAACCAAGAAAGTAAGTGATAGCACCTGGCAAACAAACTTCTATTAAGTGCATCTCACTGGAGATATTTATATTTGGTTCTTCAAAAATGTCCTGAGTGCACTGCTGGTCTAGCCCAGTATCCAGCTTGTGTAACTTGAAATGGTTGTGTTGATGAAGATCTTGTACTATCCTTCAGTGGAAAATTGTATTGAAAAAATCTATTCAGTAAATGCCAAAGGCAAAACCAATTGTTGCTCTGAAGTATTTTTTTCTGAGCTCTGCGGATAATGATTTAGCAGTGTCCAGAGAGGATGACTTCATCAGAGACAGGGAAATCACCCCAGCCTTCCTTTTAGTACTGTTTGTCAGATTTTAACAAGGGATTTCTGAGACCCTCGTCCTGTACATTGCTCTCAGCAGTAGGGTTGCTGAATGTGACATCGCATTGTTTTGTCGTGTGTCATCTGAGTTTCCTAATTCAACAGATGTCTTGTTCTCATTTTCCCCTGTGTGTAGGCCCATGCAGCTGTTAAGAGTTATGGTGAGAGCAGTCTCAATGGATCACTTTACCTTCATTCCAGTGGAAAGGATCTAGTGCTGCTGGAGGTTGATATGAGCAAGGAGACCAGAAAGAACAGCAGGATTATTGGAGTGAGTGCTCTCCTGCATCAGGAAATTTTGACAGAACCAGAGTCTGTACAGCTGCAGCTAATGGGCAAAGTATCTCCATCAAGGTAAAGAAAACAGCATAGTAGTAACCTTCCTTAACAGGAGTTCTGAAGCATCT
Organism: Dermochelys coriacea; assembly: GCF_009764565.3. Lineage (NCBI taxonomy): Eukaryota > Metazoa > Chordata > Testudines > Dermochelyidae > Dermochelys > Dermochelys coriacea. Next base: position 23,301,583 of record NC_050077.1, read on the forward strand.
TCCCTCATAAATCTGAGCTCTCTCTTTTAAGCATGACAGTTTGCATTCTGACATGGGCAGAAAGCCATTGAGAGGGCAATGTTCCATGCACTCTCCTAGCTACTCGAGTATTTTGCTTTTTAATTTTTTGAAACACTAAAACAATTTTCTAATCCTCTCTCTACTGGATGCTTTCATAGATCATTGTTCATACATAATGGAGAGAACAGGAGAGATTCCCTGTGGGTAAATTAGTTCTTCATGTTAGGTTATCAGTTGTGTTTCTCATTTTTTGTCCTCTGTCAGATGAAGCAGAATGGATATTTACCAGCTACACTAAGAGGATAGTGAGAGGCATCATGATTAACCAATAATCTGAAAAATTCTGTGAAGGCCCTTCAGGGGAAGATGTGGAATTAGCACTCTAGCTTGTCTAACTTCAAGCCCTAGATTTAATCCATTAGGCCATGTCTCTTTTAGAGCAATGTTTCTCAACAACTGGTCCATGGACCGGCGCCGGTTGCTGAGATCTCCCTGACACAATTTAAGAAGGGGGCAAGACAGTCCCTGCTATCAAAAAGGTTGAGAAACATTGTTTTAAAGGGTACTGGCACCGGCACCACCTCTCACTTCTCCAGCAGGTTTTTTTTTTTTTTCCAAACCTCTCAAATGGAAAATTATCCACTGAAAGAGGCTTTACATTTTTACAAAAATCCAAGTATTTTGTGCAAAATTTCATTGGGGCGGGGGAGGAAAATGTTGCGAAATTACTACTTTGAGTATATGTTCTCATGGGTGCTCCAACGCAGGATGTGCGTGTGCCTGTGCACTCTGAATGAGACACTGCAAGTCCTTTTTCTGTTTATCCACTAGGCCATGCTGGTATAATTAGTTAGTTTTACGAGATTTTAAACTTTACTCCACAGTAGATTTTAAAAGTTCTTCGAGTACATTGGGTCCCAATTTGAGCTTGTGTGTTCATTTTTGGACAAAGAGTCTCTTGTGCATTGGGGAGGGGTGTGGTGAGCAGTCAACCAATAGCGGGATGCCAAACAGGCTCCGTTGCCCAACAGATACGTGTGTACATAAATAGGAGCAGCCTTGAGTCTTGTTTAAAATTTGACCTGTTGAGGTTAACCTCTAGAATTCTTTTTTCTAGTGAGAAGCAGTGAAATCTGCTCTAAGCAAATGTAAATAATAAGAAGGAAGCTTGCTTATGTTTGGTGTGTTTATGGTCACCAAAATTTAAGTGAAGAAAAAATTGTTCTCTGACTTGTTTCATGTATTTCTTTTTCCATGTTCTACACTTGTCTAGCATAAGAGCAGAATATACACTAGACAGCCATTTTGCAAAATGGAGGGTTAGTTTTGCCCTACATTAACAGAGGTAGAGTGACGTTAAATATTGAACACTGATAACAAATCTTTATTGATAATGGTGCGCGAGCTACTTGTGTTTGTTTCTTTCCCTCTTAGACTTCTATTATCTTCTGAGCTGAAGCTAAATGAGAACAGGCTTCATCTAGATTTTGTGGGAGCCATGGAGCAGAAAGTTGGTCTTGTCCTGTCCCTGAATGGGAAAGTCCAACACAAAATTGGAGGCTTGAAGGTCATACCACAGCTCTTTTCTCTGAATGGATCTCTGAAGCGCAAGAACAACATTTATGAAGGTGCTTCCTCACTATGTGCTTTGCTGTAAGAGGATAGTTACGAATCCGGCTACCAAAGGAGGTTTATTATTATTTGAGTATAAGACATCCTCCACTGTGGTGTCTTGGTGCATTTAAAACCTACTAGCAGCCTAGAATAGAAAGTATAAATTTAGTATTTATAGTGGTGGTTTCTTGTGATGTGAACAGCTGTCCACTGGGTAGAGATCAAAATTGGGTTTTTTTAGTGGAAATTGGCAATAAACAAAATTCATTAAAATGTTTCTATTTTGACTGAAAATGTACATGTTTTCATTGGAAAACATTTTAAACTCTTTCAGGCTTAAAATGAAATTTTGGGGTTGTCAAGGTTTTATTTTTTGACAAAACCCCAAAACATTTTGAAGAAAATTTGAGGAAAATGAAACAAGTTTTTCTTCATTGCCATTGTTCCCCTGGAGCAATAACATTTCCCAACCATCTCTACAGCAAATACAGGGGGACGCTGGCCCATAGCTCCGTCCCCTTCTGGGCTGGGTCTGTGGAGTGCAATGGAGGAGTAGCTGACACGTGCGCTGCAGAGCTCCAGGAGGGACTGTGCACATGCACATGTCCCATCCCACACCGTGCACTGGAGTAGTACAATGTGCCTCTGGGGCACCGTGTACTTCCAGTGTCACAATCCCTCACCAAATTTCCCTGGATGGTACATCTTACTTAGTCTAGGGCCTTGAAAAGCACAGTTTGGCTCTTAAATATCAAGCAACTTTTTAAGAAGAAACCTAACGCGAATAGCAATTGCCTCAGAAATACTATTATAATGTAATGTGCTCTCATCAAAAGGTATTTCCACTAGCTGACTAATTGCTGTCTCTCTCTTTCAGTAAGCAGATTCCCTAACTGGAATGACCTAAATAATTTAAGACAGCTAATGGAAATGCATTTAATTCCTGTCTATATTAAATTAAAGGGTTACTGTTCATATTTGACAAATCTGATTATTTTTTCTCCTCTTGTGTCAATTTCCCAACCCAAAGGGCTCTGTGTAATTATTGTTTCTGACCCTTACAGGTAACATTAGTGTGATGATCAACAAAGCACAGTATGGGCTGAATCTCAGGAACAGAAATGTATTTGGGAATATCAGCCTGCACAATATCACTTTCTCATTGACTCAGAACGGCAGCCAGGCAATCCCAATGGAAGCAAAGTTAAAAGGACACCTGGAGCTCAATAAAGGGATCAAAAGGGGTCTAGCTAGTTTCCAGGTGGATGAGCAAGCTCTCTATGTAGATGTTTCCAATGTCATGAGTCAGGAACACAGAGGAATCACTGGGACTCTCATACATAACATCAACTCTTTAAAAAATGCAGGTATGAAAAAACTACGCCTCAATCAAATTGGTGTGTAACAAAACATGGTAAACATGAATTTAACATCAGTGTAAGTGAGTGCAAACTCATACAATCTAGAGTCAGTGGGGCTGCACTTACTCCAGGGCCAAAATTGCCCCATCTCCTTAACTTCAGCAACATTCTTATTGATATTCTTAAGAAAATGCAACAGAATGGATGCAAGACCTATTAGAGCCATTTAAACTCTTCTGTATATCCCTGCTTAATGCATGTCCATCAATTGCTCTAAGCCACATTTTTGTACATGTTTTTCTTGGTACAAGTCAGAATTATTTCTTGTAAAATTCCAATTGTCTTTGAAAGAAGAAAAGGAGTACTTGTGGCACCTTAGAGACTAACAAATTTATTTGAGCATAAGCTTTCGTGAGCTACAGCTCGCTTCATCGGATGCATGAAAGCTTATGCTCAAATAAATTTGTTAGTCTCTAAGTTGCCACAAGTACTCCTTTTCTTTTTGCGAATACAGACTAACACGGCAGCTACTCTGAAAACTGTCTTTGAATGAACCACCTTGTGGAATAGGAATAAGCATCCATTTGCTGAGTGAAAACAAATGTTTTAACCTTTTCTGGTATGTAGGTTTTGATAGCTCCCTGCTGGCTGAATGCACCTAGCCCTCTGCTCTTGAATAGTCTGGTTTGGTTATTTTGTTTTTGTTTTTTGAAAATTTCTAATAGCAATGGGGTGGAGCTACACACAACATATTCCTATCATGCAGAATTCTTTTGAATGTCCCAGCAAGTCCCAGGTATAGATTCTCAAAGACTATAAAGAACAGGAGAGTTAAGAATCATTCATCCCTTTATTTAGGAAAGATGATCCCTTGGTTTCCAAAAATACATTCAAAATCCAAGTAATATCTTTAAATTTACCCTTCTTAATCCTGTAACACTATAGGGGGTTTCATTCCCATCAGTCCATATTAGGAATACATAGCAGAAGCTTTCAGAGTAGCAGCCGTATTAGTCTGTGGACCTTAGAGACTAACAAATTTATTTGAGCATAAGCTTTCGTGAGCTACAGCTCACTTCATCAGATACATTCAGTGGAAGATACAGAGGGGAGATTTACATACAGAGAACATGAAACAATGGGTGTTACCATACACACTGTAAGGAGAATGATCAGGTAAGGTGAGCTATTACCAGCAGAAGGGGGGGGGAGGGGGAATCTTTTGTAGTGATAATCAAGGTGGGCCATTTCCAGCAGCTGACAAGAACGTCTGAGGAATAGTGGGGGAAGGGGGTGAACAAGCTTGGGGAAATATTTTACTTTGTGAAATGACACATTCACTCCCAGTCTTTATTCAAGTCTAAGTTAATTGTATCAAGTTTGCAAATTAATTCCAATTCAGCAGTCTCTCGGAATCTGTTTTTGAAGTTTTTTTGTTGAAGAATTGCCACTTTTAGGTCTGTAAACGAGTGACCAGAGAGATTGAAGTGTTCTCTGACTGGTTTTTGAATGTTATAATTCTTGACATCTGATTTGTGTCCATTTATTCTTTTATGTAGAGACTGTCCAGTTTGGCCAATCTACATGGCAGAGGGACATCTCACTGATCTATAGTAATGTTAGAAAAAGCTAGGCTATTATTTTGAAAAGTGATAGAAATGATCAATTTTTCTGTTTATAAAATTGTATAGAAAATTGCCACGCAACGGTACTGAAAATTCCTTGAATGCTTCTTTGCAGCATTGTGCATCATTTGTTCTGATTTGGCTCTATCTGTCAACAGGATTTCCTATGGATGGCACTATCACTGCCATGTATGACCATGTCATTGCCAACCACACTGTTACTATAGCCTTACAGAGTGGCAGCGAAAGGATTGCTGCTGCATTTGGAGTTGAGAGACTGTCCTTAGAATCTCCTAAATCCCAACTAACTGCAAGTTTGAAGCACAACATCACAAAGCTAAAGAAACATGGGATCCCTTTTACTGTAGAAGGTGTCTGCTATTACCAGGTAAGAAGAGTGATTAGTTCAGTCTCAGGCAGAACCTTGTGAAACAATTGTAGATTGTTCCTGTGGGCTGTTAATCAAATGCTACGTTTCACTCCAGAGGTAGCTGCATTTAGTGGTGGCAGAGTAGATCCCTACATATGTGTGTGCTGAATTGCTGTATTGAAGAAAGATTTCTGCACAGCTTTTAGTCACACTTTACATCAATCATCTCAAATCTGGACTGGATTTAAACTAAATACACTATGTTCAATTCTGGATTTAAGTTAGTAGTCTGTTGTACAAAAGCAGAATCTTGTCCATTTGTGTAGTCTGATTGCACAGAAAAATGAAGCAGGTAGGCAGAGCCTAGAGGGATGGTGCAGCACACAGGCTGCTGTCAGGAGAGCGCTCACAAACCAAAGCACTACTGATGGATCTAACACTGGTGTAACCAACCTTGACAATTTCCCTTTCACATCTGTTCTAAAGAGCTGAACTTCATGTCCCTTTCCTTCAAAGCTGTTGATCAGCATGGACTTTCCCTCTTCTCCTGTGTTATTTCCACCCAGTGTTGTGGTTAAGCACAATCCTCTGCCATAGACTTTCTGTGCGAGCAAAGCACAACCTCTTCAACCCCAGTTATACAAATGGAGAGACTGAGGTGCAAAGTACTTTCCCTACCACTCAGATGTGTTGCCAGGCTAAGATCATTCCTGTCAGTGATGAACTCAGATTCTATGGGAAGGAACACTAGTAAAATTAACGAAGTCCCCTGCTCTAGAGGACTCTGTGCAATTGCTTTTTTAGTCACTTACTGGTAATATCGTTGTTGTAATCGGTCAAGCTGTTGGGACCTGGTCCTTCACGGTGCTGAGTTCTCTCCACTCACATTGGGATCCAAAGGAGCTGAGGGAGTTGCACCTTGCAGGATCTAGCACAACATGAAGATTCCATCTCGGAGACAAGGGCAGGCTGAGTAAGCCTGTGCAGTGTCCCTTTCATCATGATTCTGAACGGTGGTCTCACTGCAGGAGGCTATTGTCTTTAGAGCCTGTAGAAATAACTCCTCCATGTTTACCAGCTGTTACTATTTTGTTGCTGTTCGTTTTTTCTCACAATTTGGTTTCTCTTCTGGTCAGAACTTCAGCAAGAAGATAGCTGCCGGGGTAACAACCAGGGTGGAGAAGGAACACTTGAAGGTGGGAGTGGAGAAGAAAAGCACCAGCAGTACTGTGGAAATTGCCTTTTCATTCCACCATGACCTGGAAGGACTGCTTAACATTGTCCCACCAGTGGTACAGGTTAGGAGGAAAATCCTTACCTGGGGTATATGTGATATATCTCACTGTCCTTCATGCTCTGTTTCTTAGGTTTAAATCTTGTAAAGAAGAGAGCTAGTGGGTCAAAAGGGGGAGACCTTTTCCCAAACAAGACCAGCATGAAAAGACTGAACGTCATTCAAAATCCCATTGTTTTTTTAAGCACTGCAGGACATATGGGACTAGTTTTTCAAAGCAAGACACAATGGTTGAACCCACAAAGTACAAAATGCAGACCCATTAGCACATTTACATCATTATCGGGTAACCAGGTGCCTAGTAACTCATGTTCTAATATGGGATTTTACAGATGAGGCAGGTTTTGTTTTTGTGGGTCCAGCTGTTATTACTGTTCATTATTGAGATTTTCAGTAATGGCCAGAAGATGTTAGACACTGTGCAGGCACAGCCCCTGCCCCATAGAGCTTAAAATCTATATCACTTGAAAATATGTTCCATGGTACAGCAGGTGGCATTAAACACATTCATATTTATTCTGGTGATAAGAAAAGGAGTACTTGTGGCACCTTAGAGACTAACAAATTTATTTGAGCATAAGCTTTCGTGAGCTACAGCTCACTTCATCGGATGCGATGAAGCGAGCTGTAGCTCACGAAAGCTTATGCTCAAATAAATTTGTTAGTCTCTAAGGTGCCACAAGTACTCCTTTTCTTTTTGCGAATACAGACTAACACAGCTGCTACTCTGAAACCTGTCATTCTGGTGATAATTACATTTACTATGTCATTTTCATTTTAAACATAGGAAATACCGCACCACAGTGTGGTCAATAGTTTTTTTAAAGAATGGATCTCACTCTATGTTCAGTAAATAAACTTTGCCTGCTGTTTGAGGACATTCTCCTCTCTCCTGTAAATATTCTAGCCCAGTGAGGTCAGTTTAAAGACAAGTTTTAGCCTCAGAGCTGACCTACTACTTATCTACTTGAGCCAGACCTATTGTTCTCAACTGAGGCTGGTATTTTTATGTTTCCTTATTCTTTCTCCTAAAAAGCAATCTCTTAACTTACTCATTTGACCATCTGCTCAGTATTTAGTCTGATTTACTCTTATTTTTTATTAATATATGCCTGCAGGTCATTTGCAATGGAAAATCTACCACTAATCAGCTTTCTGGTCATTGCAGTGGAGAGGTTGCCAGCCATTTATTTGAGGTACAAGTTTTGTTCTCAGAACTCTGCCACCAACAATGTACTGTTTTAAGGCCTAGTTCCCATAGAGTAAGTATTGGAGGTTGTTGTAGGAACAGAAATGGGTCTGAGTTAACAACAGGTTTTGTACACACTTTCAAGTATCTTCACTCCTTTAATAGCATATGGGACATACAGGTCAAAGCACTTGTTAAACAAACACTGGACATGCACATGTCAATGTTCAGTTTTGCCACAGCTGGATGGGAGATTTATTCTGAGTTAGAATTATCAACACAATTTATATTCCAGTGGTATACATTTGTATCCTTGGTACATCCATACACACCTACCTGCTTGTCACCATGAAAGGTTTTCCTCCTCCCCCCCCTCCCCGCTGCTGGTGATGGCTCATCTGAAGTGATCACTCTCCTTACAGTGTGTATGATAAAACCCATTGTTTCATGTTCTCTGTGTGTGTATATAAATCTCCCCTCTGTATTTTCCACCAAATGCATCCGATGAAGTGAGCTGTAGCTCACGAATGCTCTAATAAATTTATGCTCTAATAAATTTGTTAGTCTCTAAGGTGCCACAAATACTCCTTTTCTTTTTGCCATTCAGGGTTATCTAACATTGCTTTTCATCCTCTTCCCACCCCACAGAAGAGGCTGTAATAGCTCAAGAGAGCCAAATGTGCATGTGTAAAGTGCTGTAATTGGATTTTCAGCAGTGTTGTTCAGATAAGAAACCTCTACCATTCTGAGCAGGGCAGGAGATTCAAAGGAAGGTTCTCTTTCATTGACTCTACCACTTAGCTGATTTATCAACACATTGACATTATCACTCCCTGGTAATAGTACTGTGGCTACGGTGATCTCACAAAAGGTAGCAGAGAGAAGCTTTTGGTGTACTAGGAAAGGGATTAGGGCAAGAGAGATGGAGTGTATCTGAAGATCTATACAACATTGAAACTGATCAGACGAAAAAGCTGCTAACGGCTGTGCTGAAAGAATGCCTGATGTTCCAGCACTGGTCTCAGTCACACACAGCCATTCAGTCCTTTCATTCTGTTGTCTTTCTCAGCAGAATTGAAAATTTGCAAAATTACAGTGCATTGCCCTTACATCATGTACGATGGAGCAATCAGAACACAAGTTACAGTGTAAGTTCATGGCACAACACATGGTTGCAACAGAGGTGTATAGTCATATGATTATGCCAGTAAGCAATATCCATTAACAAAGATTTATTTTTATTTTGTGTCCTAGCCTTTTCACCTGTTAGCTATCCCTCTCCCCCACACATCCACATCCCAGTGTGATTGCTCTGAAAATGAAGTTTTACATTTGGTCACTTAGGGATGGTTAGCAATTAGATGCTAAAGCCAAAGACCCGCAGAGGGAGACTGTTTATTGCTCTCCCTCCAAATCAGCATGTAAGTTTTTTAGATTACATAAATTCAAGGGTTGTAGAAATAGGACTATTTTTAAAAAAAGCAAAACTGAAAGAGACATTTTAGTTGAAATGTTTAGTTGAATCTTTGAATGGCCATGATGATATACTGTAACTGGGCTGGGGTTTGACAAATCATGTATTTGTTGTTTGACAATAGCAGTTATTAGTTTAGACCAGTTATTTCAATGGTGGCAGCAAGTTCAAAGAGACAGATACCAAATATCCCAAGGTTTTTCATCTGAACACATTAGCCAAGATGAACAGAGTTGCCATTGTTCTGCTCCTGATATAGCTGTGTTGCCAGTGCAATTCACAGTGTTTTAATTTTCTCGTACAAACTCTATTTTTTTTTCCTATTTGGTAGTTTGCTTGGGAAGACACCTGCAAGATTCGAACAGTTTTGGAAAGACATTCCTTATATTCTAACACTTTCTGAACATTTAATTAAAAATATGCTTAAGCAAGCAACTCACACAGGATATTAAAGTTGGCATCAGAGAGGGAGAGATGCCTATGGCTAACAGAGGCTCCCACTGTTGCTCCATAGGGCACAACAGACAAATATAATTTAATTCTAACCTCACTTCTGTGCATCTAATCCCCACTAACACTGGCAAAATTCTCACTGAAGTCAATGGGAAACTGACCCTGTTTGAGGTCAGAATTCAGCTGGTTGGTTGCAGCTAATCATATCAAGCTCCCCAAATTGCTAGAGCTAACTCCAGTCTGATTTTATTAGTATTATGAAGAAAGTGAGGGGAAAACTCAGTATAAAGACTCTGGGCCAGATTCTCACGTGTAGTCATTTATATCTGTGCAAAGTGGGTATGAAATGCTCCCAGATGAGAAGTCTTCACTCACACAAGGGCCCTTTTAAAACAACATGCAGTGTAACTTGGCAACAAAAATCGGCATTACAGTTCTTCTCTATTTTAGACGCCATCAAGAGTTTCACTTAATGGGTCAGTGTTCACCAGCAACTCTACGGCCAACTTCATTGGACATGTTTCTTCCGATGATGCCTTCATCCGTTTGCACCTCCATGCCACTGGTGGCCTCCAACACAGAATGGAGATTGGCTTCAAGCATTCCTTGCCTCAGCTTCAGTCTCTGGGCATAGCCAAAGAGAACCAATTGAAAGTGTCAGCTGTAAGAGGAGACAAGTATAAGGGCCTTCTGGATATTGTCCTTGGACAGTGCACTTTAAAAGCAGATGGAGAAGTGAGACCAGCAAGCAATGAAACAGATATAGAATGGACACTTACTCTGATGAATACATGTGTCACCCTTCAGGTAATTATCCAATCTGCTTTTCTATAAAGTGTTTTAGCCTTTATGTTTCAAGTTTTGAGTGGGCACAGAGAACTACCTCCATATTTAACACCCTCGGCCACTTTTACTCCTGGAGTAAGAAGCTACTCAATGGCAGGGTGGCAGAATCTTGCCCTGGAGGTGCTGGAGACGGTTGGTTATCAAATGTGTTCTGCAGTAGCAGCAAGTTAGTGTTTGCAGATGTTTTAAAGTTGAGAGCTTGGAGTAATACAGTGACGGATATTACTGTCATTGCCATAAAATAAAGTTTAATCCCAACTTTGTAATTAAAAGAACTCCTTCCTCCTAGATTCTAATAAAATCATATCCTTTCTGTCTAGGATCAGGATTTTGGAAATTTACTTTTCCTCACCAGTATTTATTAAAGAGTTTTTCTGATCGTATTGTTTATTCCTGAGGCCATTTCCAATTCCTCTGTGGAACAGACTGCCTTAAATGGTCCCATCCCCAGGCTTGTTGGAAAAATGCCTTGTAATCAATTAGAATCAGATTAATAGGACAGTTGCTTCCACAAGAATATGTGGCATAATTGTTTGAAACAACTTTTCTCTTCTGTCACAGAAGGTGGGATTACCTCAGACTCTAGTCACTTGGGGCTCATTCGTTGTGAACACCTGCAATATTAGCTTAACAATAAACCTCCAATGCGATGGAAAAACAGCTGATGTGCAAATAGATAGCTCCTGGGGACACAAACATTCTTTCCAAGGAATACTGAGGCACTCGGTTCCTCAGCTCAGTGACCTAGGGCTGCCTGCCAAAACCACCATCCTACTTTCTGCAGCTAAAGGATCTACCGTTGAAGGCATTTTGTTGCTACAGGCTGGTGAATGCAAGCTCAAGGCTAGAGGAGATCTACAGACCCAGAATAAAACTGAATGGACATTGGAGACAGAAATGGAATGTCAGCTTCTGCAGGTAGACCGGGTGGCTTTTAAAAGAGATTCTAGATCAATAAAGTGAAGGACTAATGGAGATTTAGTTAGAGTATGCTAAAGGTGGGTTACGCAAGCCTCTCTGTGTTGTTTTGCAAGCAGATCTCAGTCTTCAACTACAGCACTGGACTGAGGTACTGGAAACTGCACTGATATCTGACGTTGACAGATGCCCCCTACAGAATAGAACTAGATGAAAATTATTGCCTGTTGTCACCATGGCAAGGTTTGAATGCCATGGTCCAGTAGAGGTTGTCAAAAGTTTTTGTTTCTTTCAAAAGAGTTCAGGTTTTTTTCATTGAAATCAGAAATTTTGAAATTTTTGTTTTTTTCCTTTGTATCCCCACTGAACACATTAGAGAGAATGATTCCCAGGGCTTTTAGGGGGTTGTTTCTAATTATTCATTTTTTTTCTGCCTTTAATTTTTCCAACATGAACTTCTTTTAAAAAGGCTATGCGGTGTCAAAAGGAAAAAAGGCAGAAAATCGCATTGTTCACTGTGATGCCTTCAGTGACAGAAAGAGGAAAAACTAAAATTCAAAATATTAAAACTTTAAAATATTTTTCCTGAAAACTTTTGAAAAAAATGTATTCAGTTTTGAACCATGCAGAAGTGGCTTTGGAATTTCAATTGGTTTTGCAAAATTGTTTTTCCATTTTTCCATCAGGTTGCATAGAATCCCACTTGCAAAAATTTGTTACCTGTTTTTATGCAGGTTAGCTTATTCTCAAAGTTCTAAATGGTTCTGGTCTGAATTAAATAAGGGATGGTCAATAGAGTTTCCTAGACTGAGGAACTAGGTAGTTTGAGTTTTTGTAATTTAAAGACTTTATTACTATCTGTAAAGAAGTTGTAAATTCTAGGGACCAAACCCCAAAGTCCTTTTTCAGTCTTTACTCAGACAAAACTCCCACTTCAATGGCTGCAGTGGCAGTTTTGTCTGACTAAATGGCTTCTTAAAGACTTCAGGCTTTGTCTCTGAATTTTTTAATGTGACCATCTCATGTCCCATGAGCTGATGGGGAAAAAAGTAAATATGAGTCTCAATGTGGATTTATAATCCAAAAGGATATTTGTCTCTTGATAGGATCTCAATATCCCGGTTCAGTCACAGCTCATCGGATCTCTTCAGAGGGATGGCTGCCAAGCAGAGCTTCTCTGTACCCTCAGAACAGATGGCAAGTCTGCCCATCTGAAAGTGAGAACAGAGTGCCAGCCAAAGGTCACAGTGCAAATTGAATTCAGGCATGATCTGCCTCAGCTGAAGGAAATACCAGGAGAAAACAAGTTGTCCATCATGGCAGGAAAAGAGTTAAAATATAGTATTGACATAGAATTGAAATCAGGCACTTGTGAACTTCAAGCCAATGGGGACCTTCAAGTGGAAAACAAACTTCAATGGAAAATGCTTATGGAGAACAAATGCAAAACAATACAGGTACTTCCTGGCATAAAAAGGATGAAGTAAGATAACTGCTTTTACTTGTTACTAAATGCAGCTAGTTCTAAGACAGGGCTGAGTGCTGCTCCTATTGAAGTCGATGGAGGATTAGCTAATGATGTCAGTGGGAGTAGAGCCAGGACTTTGCTATACAGAAATTTAGACGATGTTAATGTAACAAAAATGAATCCTGTAGGGACTCCACACTCCTAAGTTTAAAGAAGAACCCTTTATAAAAATAATGTGCCACTCTAGCAGCCAAAAACACTGTGGCAATACTATCATAAGGCACAGGACCAAATTCTGCCCTGACTTACATCCCAAAGTGAATGGATTTGTATAATTTGGCCATACTGTATATGGATATTTACTATAAAATACCTTGGTATTTACTTCGTAAGGGACAACAGTTAAAGCACCTCAGGTGCTGATCTTCAGAAGTACTGAGTATGCACAAAAAGAAAAGGAGGACTTGTGGCACCTTAGAGACTAACAAATTTATTTGCGCATAAGCTTTCATGAGCATGAAAGCTTATGCGCAAATAAATTTGTTAGTCTCTAAGGTGCCACAAGTCCTCCTTTTCTTTTTGCAGATACAGACTAACACGGCTGCTACTCTGAAACCTGAGTACGCACAGTGGCTTCAGCTGGAGTTGCTCAGCACTGCTAAAAACCATGTCCCAGACTGTATACAAAATATCCAAACAACCTGCAGAGACAAAATGTAAATATAATTTTAATCAGATAATATCAAGGTTTGTAAATTTTCACGCATCTTTATAGAAAATTGAGATTGCTAATGGACTGATTAAAAAACCTGGTTGCTTAGAAATCACAGACTTGAAAAATCAGTGTTTACCAACACTTGCCACATACTGTAGTGTTAGAAATGAGTTAGTTAAAGGGCTGGTTGAAAAACTAAAAAACCCATGGACATTTTCCCCAAAATGTTTGTGTTCTGGTTCTGTTTTGAACTGCACTGTGATCTCTCCCCCATCTGTCCGTGGGCACTCCTTCCAAGTGACAGGTCTCTACCTGTATTTTCCCCAGAATAGAACCCATAGCTCGGCCTGCTTTAGACTGGATCACAACTACAACACCCCCTGTGTCACGAACTGTATTTAATCAGATGGCAAAGCTATGTTTGGGTCCAACTATAGAATCTTCTCCAGAAGTTTATGACTAGTATGAAATGCAGTGACTCAGAACAGCTTCATCAAAAACAAGTATGATTTATTTGTCCATAGAAACTTAGCTAGAAGAGAAAAACAGACTTAAAACAAATAAACAAAGAATTGCCCCTGACTCCAAGGCAGTCTGCATGGCGGGCTGGCAGGAAACCAGGCAGTTTTTAAAACCTGGCAGGTGAAGGTGGAAAGTTTTGGAAATACGTTATCACTGAATGGGGCCAGATTTACCAGGACACTTGGCTGCTTTGCACCACTGCCATGCAAAGCAGCCATAAACTTGGTTTCACTGAATTTATGGCTGAATTATGTCACCAGACAATGCAAAGTACAACACTGAATCTGACATATAGTAGTCAAGAAAGGCTTCCACATTATCTTGTGCCCTATTTATGCTATACCACATATTAAAATATAAGCAAACATTTTAAAATAGGCAGGAGGAAGAAGCAATGTATACTCTTTCTTTATTATTTATAAAAGGTTTCTGATATTTACCATGCACTATACAATCATGGTGTCTGAACTACTAGTCTTCCAGCCAGATGCCACACAGTCCACTTATTAAGGGGGAAAAAAAGTTACATAAACGTAAAAGATGTTACAGCAAGTCATTTTCAAGTGGATTGTTTATTTTATTTATTGCAGCAGCTTGGAACACCAATACAAATTGATGGATCAGGCTACATCATGATAGATAGAATGAACCTAATTTCACAAATGCTAATAATTGTCGATGAAAGTACATTACAGGGCCTTCTTATATTAAAAGCCACTAACGTAAGTATCATGCTGATTATTGGAATGCGTGTGGGGTGAAGTGTGACACATACGTGCAAACTGCTGTTTTATTACTAGGAAAAACAGGTAGGGAAACTGCAATTTTGTCTTTTAACAATGTTAAGTAATGGACAAATATATAGTTTGAGGCAACATTAAAGTCCAGACTGTGATTTAGGTAATTTGAACAGTTGGCTGCTATAATGTACAGTAACTCAAATGCTACGAATAACGTAATACAGCCCACCTCAAGTTTCTTAATTACTTGCTTACGTTCCTTGAAGATTTGTTTGTTTTGATATTGTACTGTTATGGCTTTTATTATATTTGGACAGTAAATACCATGCTCAATACAACAAAACAGAAGCTAACATCAGACTAGATGCAATATATCTCCTCCTAATATAAAACTATTTAATAGTCATAAAAGTCTATAGCAGTGCACATAATAGAAGAAGTAAAAGGTTTCTGATTAATAAAGTGAACTCTGTGTTTAACAGTGCAACTTGATAGGGCAGTGGCTAGTTCAATCATCTTCTATTTCCTTCTTCAATGACACAATAAAAGTATGGCAGTTATAGCTTGCCTTCCTTTTGCCAGTTGACTTTTCTTGTTGTCAGATATTACTAGATTAATAGATTCATAGATACTAAGGTCAGAAGGGACCATTATGATCATCTAGTTCGACCTTCTGCACAATGCAGGCCACAGAATTTCACCCACCCACTCCTGTGGAAAACCTCTCACCTATGTCTGAGCTATTGAAGTCCTCAAATCGTGGTTTAAAGACTTCAAGGAGCAGAGAATCCTCCAGCAATTGACCCGTGCCCCATGATGCAGAGGAAGGCGAAAAACCTCCAGGGCCTCTTCCAATCTGCCCTGGAGGAAAATTCCTTCCTGACCCCAAATATGGCGATCAGCTAAACCCTGAGCATAATGGCAAGATTCACCAGTCAGATACCCAGGAAAGAATTTTCTGTAGTAACGCAGATCCCACCCCATCTAACATCCCATCAGAGGCCATTGGGCCTATTTACCATGAATATTTAAAGATCAATTAATTACCAAAATCATGTTAGATAGAAGAATACAAACACTGTAATGCTATTAACTTCAATACAATTATTTCTAATTTACACCAGATTGTGAGGAGACCTAGACTCACTGAGTTGTCCTTTGAGCTGTGTACAAACCACAAGGGCTAGGTTCTTTTACACACTCTGAAAAGAATATCATATTTTAAATTTTTGTGTGTGTTAAATTGTTAACAGGACAAACAGGAGCTGGATGCCCTGATAACTCATAATATTCAAGGAGCCATTGACCTTGGCATTCCTGCAAGAACATTAGTGGATGTGACTTCAGAAAAAAATGGTGACCTCTGTAAAAGATTCATTCAGTTTAGTGTGGACGGCAAACAAGTAAGTGTCTCCACATATCTATTGTCCAGAGTAAAGGTTGGAAACATTGAGCTGATTTGGTTGGTGACCATTATTTTTTCCCTATTTGGAATAGGTGACGGAGGGAGCCTTGTTAGAACTATGGATGATGCATTAAAAGATATACCATGTGTGGGCTCTTTCATGGCCTTACAAGCTACACTTAAAGAAGGCTTGAAAGTCATTGCACCACAGACACATGCCCATTCAGGAATAGGATGAGACCATTCATGAGACTCACCCTGTGACTCACCCTGGATATTTATCCATATTCTTAAATAGAAAGTCTAACTAAGTAATTAAGAGTCTGATCTAAAGCCAATTAAATCAATGGGAGTCTTTCCATTGAGTATAGTGGGCTTTAAATCAGGCCTAAGGCCCCCAAACCAATGTTCTTTACATTTATGGAAAGATTCTCATTCACTTCAATGGGTGCTGGGTTGGGCCCTAATCTACTGGGTCAACCAGTCCCCATTTTTTTTTCAATCTTTCTCTTATAACAATGCATTTGATGTCAGAAGTGATCCAGGTTGCCCATCTCCAAAGGTGTAGCAAAACTCTTCATCTGTTAAGAGTCTTTTCTTTGTGCAACATCATCACTATTACTTTCCCTCAAGTTTTTAGAAAAACAATAAGTATGACAAAACCCACATTCTATTTATAACCTATACAAATGTTATGATATCCATTATGAAATATTTTCCCTAATGCAGTAGAAATGATAGTTATGATTGGTCACTATGTAGTTTATACTGAAGATGCACTACATACAGGTGATAACATATTTTGTGCTGACAAAACAGATTACAGAAAAATTGAGCTTTATTCGGAAGCTGGACCATGTGTCTATTAACTACAAGCTCACACATAATGTAGAGGCGCTGAAGGCACTGAGAATAGAAGACAGGATTGAGTTGCAGGTATGTTGTCCTTTGGTTTGTATGGTAACAGAAGTGGCACACATCCAGACAGTAATTGGCTATGAGGGAAGCAAAAGGAATACAGCAGAACTGTAATGGCAAAGAAAGGATTGTAGATGTTACTGTGTGCAGCCGCTACTACATATGAAAAACTAGGAGTCATTATTGCTAGAACATGATGGAATGCTTCTCCATCTTGATGTACTGCTCTTGTTCTCTCCTTCTTATGTTTTTATTACCGTATTATCCCTTCTGGAGGAAACAACAACACTGGAGATTTCAGAGCAGCTGTACAATACTGCTTTATTTAATGTCCCAGTTCAACAAAGTTAAATTAGCATGAGTAGCAATTTGGTACCACAGACAAATAGGCCCCAGGAGCTGCAGGTAGCATAGATTGTTTCCAACATTTTAGCTACTTAATCTTATGCTTGGTAACTTCTTGGCTTTTTCCTGCCTCCACATTAAAGCATCTGAGCTGATCTCTTTCCCTCCATCCCTCCAACTCATCTTCCCCTTTCTATTTCCATAATCACTCCCAGGCTACTGTTCCTTCCTTAGTTTCTGTCCCAGCCAGCTGCCGTGCTGCTCTTGAGAACCTTCCCTGCCTTTAATCCATTTGTCCTAGAGAACAGCTATTGTTCCTGTCCTCCAAAACCTAATTTTGAGCCTTCTGCTATTTCCCACACTTGGGCACTACCTCATGAGCATACATGTTGTGGTCCCAGCACTGATCACAAAGTGTGCAAAGTTTTAACAGTTATTTGTTGTACCAGTTGTGACATTTAATGTACTAAGACATTTGTAGTCTGTATACAAATATACCTGGCAGTCTTCAAACCTGCCACCAGTGTGTGACACAAGCCAGTTGACTGTGTGAAAAATGGTCGAACACTTGGGTTTTGCATGTTATGCCATAATGGGCAGATTATAAATCTGTTGCTGTTTTTTGAGTCCTGTCGCTGTAGGTGCTCCACTTCAGGTCTCAGTGTGTCCTGGCACCGTCAATTGGAGATTTATGATAGCAGTGTCACACATGCGTGGTAGATATCTCACGGTGCCGTTGGTGCCGCATCTAGTATGCACATGACCTGACCTCTCCAGTTCCTTCTCAACCATCCTTGGCTGAAGACAGAGTTCTTGGGGCAGTGTTCACCATTCTTCCCATACCTTTAGAAATAGTAGTTTAAATAGTGAGTGAGTGAGTGAGTTAGAAAGTTATCGTTAGTGTTAGTTTTATTTAAAGATTTTTTTTTGTTACTTCTTCCGATTTTACCCTTCACGTAGTTTCCCCGCACCGGGGTTGGTTAACCATCAGAGATTCGTGGCGCCCCAGGCTTTAAGTGATGCAGCTCCTGCCGTGAAGCAATGCCTGTTTCTGACGGGCATTCATTGTCTCGGGGACGCACGTATACCACAAAAATGCACCCACTGTAAGAACCCGAAGGCGAGAGCCTGGTGTGACTGGGATCTCCTCTGGAAGAATAATGCCCAAGGATGACTGGTTTTCTGCCCTCGACCTCCAAGATGCTTATTTCCATATTACCATATGCCCCACTCACAGGAAATTCCTGCGATTCACAGTAGGACATGACCATTTCCAGTACAGGGTATGACCATTCAACCTGTCCATTGCGTTGTCTTCTCCAAAACTCTAGCAGTAGTAGTGGCACATCTATGCAAACAAGGGATAATGTTTTTCCCATACTTGGACGATTGCCTTCTCAAAGGTCCAACTCAACAAGAAGCACTGGACACAGTTCAGATGATGATCACACTATTCAGGGATCTAGGGCTACAGATAAATGAACGAAAAACTACTCTAATCCCTGTTCAGCAACTGGACTTCATCTGGGCACATCTCAACGCCATTGAGGCCAAGGCATCCCTACCTCTGAACAGATTCATAACGCTGACAAACCTCATCTTGGAAGTCAGAGTAAGCCCCCAAATTCCAGCTCATACTGTCCTACAACTGTTAGGACACATGGTAGTCACAATGTTTGTGGTACGACATGCAAGACTACATATGCGTAGCCTACTGCGCTGGTTGAGTTTGGTATACATACCCAGCAAGCACAGCCTATACAAACAATTTACAGTACAACTCTGTCTTGGACTCTCTACTCTGGTGGACAAGACCAGAAAATATATGCCTGGGCATCCCATTCCAACAGGACCCCCCCATCAATAATAATCATAATGGACGCCTCGCTGATAAGCTAGGGAGCCCATATGCATCAACACATGGCTTAAGGCAAGTGGTCTCCTGTGGAGACTCATTTGCACATCAATTTACTAGAGTTGTGTGGTATGCAATGCCTGCAGACATTTTCTACCACACATAAGGAATGAAACAATCTGCATAATGACCAACAACATTGCCTGCATGTTTTGCATCAGTCATCAAGGGGGTGCTGAATCACACTCACTATGCTTCGAAGCCATGAAACTGTGGACCTGGTGCATACACCATAACATAAACATTTCGGCCTCCTACCTTCCCAGCTGTCAGAATTTGATGGCGGACATACTGAGCAGGTACTTCTCTTCGGACTACGAATGGGAAATGAACGGGAGTCCTGTAATCCATATTTCACCGGTGGGGCATTCCCCTCATTGACTTGTTCAGATCCCCAACAAACCACAAATGCGCAATGTTCTGCTCGATAGCAGGAATGGGACCATGATCACTGGGGGATGCCTTCCTCATCACATGGGATGCACAACTAAGTATGCATACCCCCGATTTCCTCATTTCCTGTGTGATACATGAGATATGTATAGACAAGGTCATCCTGATAGTCCCGACGTGACCCAAACAAGCATGGTACCCTTACCTGCTGTGCATGGCGATTTGCGCCCCTCGAACTTTCCCTTACCGCTTGGACCTGCTGTCCCTGGACAACGGTCACACTCTTCACCCAAATCCAGAGAAACTTCATCTACAAGCATGACTCCTGCATGGTTCCATCATGGCGAATTAGCCTGCTCGGAACAAGTCAAACATGTATTACTAAACAGGAAAGTGAACACGTGTAATACTTATTTTCAAAAATGGAAGAGATTCTTTTCCTGGTGTCAAGAAAAATACTTGGTGGCCTCCACTACACCATTACCTACTGGAGCGGAAATGCTCAGGTTTAGCAATGAGCTCGATCAAAGTCCATCTTGTGGCCATTACAGCATTCCATCATGAGAATGACAGGACCTAGATCTTCGCACACCCCATTACTAAACACATCCTTGCGGGACTCCAGAACATTTACCCAGAGGTTTGCCAACCTACTCCAGCCTGGGACCTCAGTCTGATATTGCAATGCCTTACCATTTGAATCACTAGCCACCTGTTCCCTCCTCATTTTTCCATGAAAGTGGCCTTGTTGGTCGTTATTACTTCTGCCAGATGGATAAGTGAGATAGGGGCTCTCATCGCCGATCCTCCCTACACATTATTCTTCAAAGACAAGGTCATGCTACGACCACACCCAAAACTTCTACCAATGGTCACATCATCCTTTCATATGAATCAACCAATCCACCTTCCCACATTCTATCCTAAGCCTCATGGGACTCCAAGAGTGACCGCTTTGCATACATTGGACATTAGGCGTGCATTAGCTTTTCACTTGGAAAGAACCAAACCAAACCTTTCCAAAAATCTCCCAGACTTTTTGTTTCTACTACCGAGCATTCCATTTTAAAACATGCCCAGCATTCCACTCAGAGACTGTCAAAATGGTTCGCCACATGCATTCAACAATACTATCGTATCCGAAACACTGACCTGCCTGCACACAACCAAGCTCATTCTGCATGCTCAGTTTCAACCTTGATAGCGTTCCTAAATAATGTTCCAATATTAGAGATTTGCAGGGTGGCCTCTGTCCACACATTCACTGAGCACTATGCAATTACTCAAGACTCCTGGGCTAACACCATAGTTGGCTTAACCATACTTACCTTTAAGACTCAAATGAACCTGATGTCCCTCCTTGCCTTCTATGGGGCACTGCTCTACAGTCACCTGAAATGGAGCACCCATAAGGACAGCATGCAAAGAAGAAAAGGTTCCTCACCTTGTGCAGTAACTGAGGTTCTTCGAGATGTGCATCCCTGTGGGTTCTCCACTACCCACCCTTCTCCCCTTTACTTCAGAATTCTCAGTAAGGACTCTGCGGTAGAGAAGGAACTGGAGGGACTGGGTTGTATGCGTGCTAGAATGCAGCACCAATGGCACCATGAGACACCTACTGCGCACACGCGGACACTGCTACTGTAAATCTCTGATAGATGGCGTCGGGACGCACCGAAACCTGAAGTGGAGCACCCATAGGGACATGCATCTCGAAGAACCTCAGTTACTGCACAAGGTGGGGAACCTTCTCTTTCTCACCATATGAATTAAATAAACCAAGATTCTTGTGGGATGAGATTTTCCAGAGAGCAGGGATGGTCTCAGGCTGCTTCCAGTTAGGTTGCCTGCCCCCCACCTCTTAACCCAAAGACAATTAATTTAGGCTGGCCCTAACCTATCTGCAGAGCTCCACTGCTGCTCCAGCAGCTCTGGGCCTCTGCTCTTTGCTTCCAAATCTCAGAAGCGAGGAGTCCAGGAGTTGACCTTGCTCCCCAAGACAGAAAAGGGAAAGTCCCAAGGGAGTAGGCTGGACCAATATACTTTCCACAGGAGGCAAAGGAGGCTTCTAGCTTGTTAAGAGCCCAGCTGCTCAGGGCCTGCTCCACTTTCCTTTTCATAGAATCACAGAAATGTGGAGCTAGAAGGGACCTCAGGAGATCATGTAGTCCAGCCCCTTGCTCTGAGGCAGGACCAAGTAAACCTAGGCCATCCGTGACAGGTGTTTGTCCAACCTGTTCTTAACCTCCACAACCTCTTTTGGAGGCCTATTCCAGAGCTTAACTACCCTTATAGTTGGAAAGATTTTCCCAATATCTAACCTAAATCTCTCTTGCTGCACATGAAGCCCATTATTTCTTGCCCAGCCTTCAGTGGACATGGCGAACAATTAATCACAGTCCTCTTTATAACAGCCCTTAACACACTGGAAGACTGTTATCTGATCTCTCCTCAGACTTCTTTCTGAAGACTAAACATGCCCAGGTTTTTTAACCTTTTCTCATAGGTCAACTTTTGTAAAACTTTTATCATTTTGGTTGCTCTCCTATGGACTCTCCCCAATTTGTCTACATCTTTCTTAAAATGTGGTGCCCAGAACTGGATACAGTATTCCAGGTGAGGCCTCACCAGTACTGAGTAAAAGAGGACAATTTCCTCCTGTGTCTTGCATACAACACTCCTGTCCATACACCCCAGAATGATGTTTGACTTTTTTGCCACTGCATCACATTGTTGACTCGTATTCAATTTGTGATCCACTACAGCCCCCAGATCCCTTTTCAGCAGTACTTCTGCCTACTCAGTTATTCCTCATTTGGCAGTTATGCAACTGATGTTTCCTTCCTCAGTGAAGCACTTTGCACTTGTCTTTATTTTCTCCCTTTCTGTCTTGTGAAAAACTGAAGCAGCCTGCCCTGCTTCCTTTTAAAACTGTCAGCATTTAGGTTTCCTCCCTCACATGCCCCTTACCTGCTGCTGCTCCTGTGCACACCATCTGAGATAATGGTGCAGCTCTGCTCCAAAGCGTCATATACCGCCCCATGCAGCACACTGGCGAGGTGTGACCACACGGTCCCCAGGTTCTCAACATGCCGTGAGCCACTTCAGAAATGCAATATATAGAACTGGACCGGGTTTTATTCATATGGTTTTGGGCTTTTCTGTTTCAACAATATGTCGCTGAAATGGCCTAATGAAATTAAACACTTGAGAATCTTTTGTGAGATAGAGACCCGTGAGATGGCACCAGCTGCCGATTAACACCATAGCTGCATGGAAGAGGTTAGGGTAAAAGCTTACGAATAAATGCCTGGGTTAAACTGCAGAGACAGGAAAAAATGTGTGGCTTTCCAAATATCTCTAACTACTCTTCTGCAATAAAGCGGCCTGAGGGGAGGAGGGCGTGCCACATACATACTTGGGAAATGTGGCTTTGAAGCTTGAAATGTATTTGCAGAACACCAGGTTCCCTTAGGGGGGTTGGAAGTAAAAGGCAAGAACCACACGCCCTGTTTATGGGATAGGAAGCAGAAGCTGAAAACAGTTTAATGCTTCTTCCCAATAGTAGCTCGATCATCGCAGACACCCAATAAAAGTTTGTCTGGTACTACTGGCTTTTTAACCTAGACAGACAAATGAAAGGTGTGCTGTTCACTTATAGTACGCTACATCTCTGGAAAATAGAATTAAATTTTTTGTTTGTAAACATCACACCTTATGCTTTTTAAAAATTCATAATGTACTAATTAATAAGCAATAATTGCAATTAGCTGTCCTGGCCTCACTATGGTAATACGCTTCTATTTAGTAATATGACATGTACATAATGCCTTTCCCCTCAAAGCCCATCACACATTATACACAAGAATCCATCTCCAAATTAAGGCCACCTCTGGGTTGAAACACAACAACTTGTTTAACAGCATGTAGCAATGCAGCATTTTAGGATGGGAAGGAGAACAGCTGATGGAATTGAAAATGCAGGAGAAATTTATTTCCTTATTTATTTTTTAAAATTTCTTTCACACAGTAGGTCTCTGGGCACATGCACAGACATTTGCAAAACAATACAGAAATGTGTGGGTAAATGTCAATGCACGGTTTTAATGTTGATTCTATTAACTAAGCTGAAAGGAACAAGGGAAATGAAGGGGCCACCTCAGGCAAGACTTGTTTTGCCTTACACCCTGAGATTTGGGCTCTCTCAGGGAGAAAGTGAATTCCAGAGCCAATGGCCCTCCACTATGCCAGCACCCGGGCAATCAGTGACTAAGAATGAGGATGTGTGAGCTGAATTCCCCTCTTGTGTTGATGCACAAGGAGAGGGGCAAACGCTCAAGTAGCAGGGCCCCAAACCTGCTAGGGCTTTATAAATCAATGTCAACATTACCTTGAATTGCACCTGAGATCAAACAAAGAGCTAGTGCAGAGTAACAGGGTACCATGTGTTTAACAACACTGAACAGAAAAACAAGGGGAGAAGAAACAAAGTGTCTAGAGATGATGGAGGCTGGGAACACTGAGGTAACCAGAATGTAATTACCCAGATTGGAATTTCATGCTGAAAACCAAAGTTAACTTTCCCTTTCTAAAAGTGTCATGTAATCCTTAATGACCCACAAGCTCCTGGGACTTCTCTTTTACACCTCATCTCAAAGATACATCCTGAACTGAAAAGGGAATCCTGACTAATGAGAGCTCTAACTTTGGTAAACTCGCCCTTTTTCATATCATTGATATTATCACGAACAGGCTACCATTGACCTGAAAGATAGCAAGAGTTTCAGTATCCAAACACTCTATGGTTCTTACCTGATGGTTCTGGGAGGACAAATCCAAAAGACTGAGGCAAGAACTGACTTGACTGGGAATTTCCAGCACAATTGGCCATGGCTGATGCAACTTGGAGTCTCAGCATCGATCCAGGTATTTTTCATTTTAAAATAGTTTGATGAATTATTATTTATTATTTGTAATCCAGTAGCACCAAGAAGCTCCAGACATGGACCAGAACCTTGCTGTGCTAGGCACTGTGCACCCACAGAATGTAAAGATGGGATCTGCCCCCAAAAGTTTACAATCTAAGTAAGGCCAAAATATGAGCTTTAAGGATGAATTTGGTGATTTGTGAACCAGTCTATTCCATTTTGATCTTTGATAGTATAGAGCATGTGATGATCAGGCATTTAAAATGCAATGCAAGTCCTGAAGAGAGAGATTTTCAGAGCATTGCATTGCTCAGTGAGACACAGTTCCCATGATTTTAATGGGAATTGTGTACTTTATAGGGAAATATTTCCTTAAATGTCCCCTCATGGAATTAAGAGAAAAATCCTCCTGTCTTCTAAACTGTGTGTGTGCACACCTCAATGGTTTATTGTATAATCTTAGATATATTTTCAACTTTTTATGGGATAAGGTGTAACTTAAAAAATATGTGACATAAAATTGATTCCTACAATTGATTAAACTCAAGTTAAATTGCAGTTCATTCCAATGGATCTATTTGATACTAGAAATGTTAATAGATAACGAATGAATGGGTTAAAGCTCTGCTATTTATGGGTCGATTTCAGTAACAATTGTAGATAAAAGTAACTTTTCCTTCTGCTGTCCTTCTCTGAAAAGGAACAGGCCAGGATATTGTTTTTGAATGTCTGTTTTCAGTACATATACATATCTTTTATCAGATGGTTGTGTCCCTTCAAATATTAAATTCCACTCAAGAGAGACGTGTGCAAATTATGGCTGGACGAACATCAGTCACATACACAGTTAACTCTCGTTACACTGGCCAGCAAATGGAAATTTTCTGTCAAAATGTACATAACAGTGAGGCACTACTGACATTTGGCTACCCTAAGGCGACCAATCTGACTCTTGTGTTACAGAAACTAGGTAGGATGCTGGGTTTTTTGTAGTCTTTTTATGCAACAGGACTTTGTGTTCATTACTACTTTTTGTGTAATTCTTTGCAAGTTGATTCTCTGTGTGCCACCGATACTGTCTAAAAAGTCACAGTATTTCCTTTCTCCAATAAAAATGGTGGCACTTAAAAATGTGTATGGCATGAGATGAGTTAGATCTATTATTTTTTGTATTCCAGTTGAGGTCAGGGCCCCATTGTGCTAGATGCTGTACAAATATAGTGCAAAACACCAGTCTCTACCCCAAGAGCTCACAATTGAATTAGACAAGATTGATAAAGTGCGGGAGAAAGGTTAGCATTATTGCCGTGTTATAGATGGGGAAATGAGGGGCACCAAGGGAAAATAACTTGCCAAGGTCACACTGAGACTCTGTGGCAGTGCTGGGCATTGAACCCACATCTCCTGAGTCCCAGGTCAGAGCCCCAACCCCAAGAGGGCACTCACTCTACCACAAATTGCTTCAGGTATAATTTTGCCTTCAGCTTCCAACCAGCTTTTACAGGCTATTTTAGCTATCTATGCTGAAAACAATTCAGCAGTTCTGGAATCATTAATACCGTGAAAGATGAGTCTCTAGGTTTTTTTTTTTTAAGCAGTCAAACTATTGCACATATGTCTCCATCACATACATTCTTTCCCTTTACGTAACAATGAGAAGAACTGAAATACAAGGCAAACATTGATCAATTAATGATCAAACTGGTTAATGGCTTGCCCATCGTCATCTGTTGCATATCAAAAAAAAAAAAAAACCCAACCAAAAAAACCCTCAGATCCACCAAACACCACTTGCAGCATGAATTTCTCCCTACTCCCCCAAAATAGAAGTGTATCCAATAGTGATGAGATTTCCATTTGAGGTTTAGTAGGAGGGCCCTAACCGTAGGGAACCAATGCAGTTCTGCTGTTTGCAGTGTGGGAGGGTAGGACTGGGAGCCCCCACACAAGGTGCAGAAACCAACCACTGTGTGCAGCAGGTCCAAAGGGATTTACAGTGCAGGGTTTATTTGTCAATAGGGATGACAGAGACTCCATTGGAGCACACACTGCTGCAGTCCTGGCAACAGAGCGTAGGTGGAGGGAAAGGTTTCTTCCCTCAAGCCCATATGGAACTCCTGAGCACACAGCTCAGTTATTCAGGCCACGCACCATCGCTAACATTTGCCTCATAATGCTTAGATAAAATAAAAGGGCTGTTTCATTTGCTGGTTCCTGCTCATCTCCCCCCCACCCTTCTTTCCACAGGGATCCCGGGTCTCCCTCGGCCAAGGAGTCTCCCCCTCTCTTGCTCACACAGGGCATGAGCCGGTGCTGCTAGGAGTCGAATTCTTGGCAGACTCCCCTGTGCGCTGCTGTATAAGAACAGATTTCCTTTCTGCCAGGTTGCCAACACCATTTGGCCCAGCAGCTCCTCATCTGGATGAAGGAGTGGCCAGGCCAAATTTGAGTGGCGTTGCAACCTTGTGTGCCAGGTACCACTGGCCTCTGGCTCTGTGGCCTATGGAACTTTGAGCAAGGCAAAAGCCTAGGGGCAGAGGTGGCACAAACTCCCCCCCCACACCCTTCCCGAGCCCCCTCAGTTGGCACCACTGGTCTAAACCTGGTCCCTGCACCAAGAGCAGGCTTGACCTAGGTGAATTGGCCAGCAGTTGTGTATGAAGGGCTATAATAGTCTCCATGGCAACCATAAACCTCACCACCACCACATGGCTTGGCCTGTGAATTTGCTTAGGTGCAGGCAGAGCCACTTGTCACAGTGGCTACCCTCCAAACATCAACACTGAAGGAGCCACCACAGCTGCATGCCACTAGAGGTTGTAGACTTTATCTCCATCTTTACTTCCTATCTCCCACTGCAATAAGTGTCTTCTGTGCCCAAATGGAAGAATGGTCACATTTAGGTAATGTAAGGAACCCACAGTCATGTAAGCAGAGGTGTCATGGAGATCAGCAGGGACCAAACCAATACTTTCAATACCAATAGCTAAAGCCCTACTACTTAAATCAAAAGGTGTGTTTCCATTAGCTGTTAATAAGGCTCACTCTCATTGAGCCAGCCACTAACTGGATCACAAGCTAGCATATTCCATGCCTCTCCACATTTTTGCCTGCTTCTCTAAAATGTTTCTGGGTTTCAGGTTCCCCCCTTTTCCCCCTCCTGTTTTCCCTCCTCCTTTTATGTCCTTTTCCCATTTTGCTAGTGAAAAAGTGGGAGTGGAAGGGGGAAAAAGAACAAAAAAATTTCATTTGAAATATTATGATCTCTATTTGTAATAGAGGGGAGCATATGACCTCAAAACAGGTCTTATTTGCTAAAGGAAACTATACCAGTATGCTGAGTACTATAAAAACCATGTATATTGACAGACAATAAAGCCCTGATCTTGCAAAGCACATTGACTCCTATGAGACCACTCTCATACTTAAGATTGTGTATAACTTCTAAGTTCTTTGCTAGATCCTTGCTTAATATATACAAATGCAATTAAAGAACCCAGTGTTTGGGCTCAACAAACCTAAGACCACAGCCCATGCCATTCTAGAGTGTCTGATGTTTTATGGCTTTACTCGAAAGGTGCATATTCACTGGCACTTTCAGTTTTGTATAAGCCTGCACTGAATGGGATGAAGCGCATTAAAATGGCATGATTAATGTTATCTTCATTGCTTTTAGCAAACAAAGCCAAGACAACCTTTGAAATTCAATATGATGACAAATATATAACTCTGAATATGGATGTTGTTACTGACTTTGAATTGTATGATACATTTGAACTGATAGTAGAGGTAAAACATTCAATAACTGTTCTCAAGCATCTGGGACTTCCCTTCATGAGTAAGGTAATAAAACATAGATAGATAGCTTTCTGTGCTTTGATTAGAGGAGTGTATTGAGTTACCATGGATAATAATTTTAATTTTAGTTACACTGGCATGAATCCATTGTAACATCAGTGGCAGTACTCCAGATTTAGAATGGTGTAGGTGAGAGCAGGTCTTGGCTCAGAATATCCAAATATTTATTTAATATAAATAAATATCATGCAGAGCTAACAGTCCACTTCCAAGTAAATCCAGTAGCTAGTATAAATTTCTGTTCTTACGTGGTTAAACATGCACTTCAGAAAGGAGCAGATTTACAATAAGCCGTGGTGATCACATTTTCTAATGTGAACAGATTCTTAGCAAACCAGAAAGACTTTACTGAAAATAGCTTTTTCACACAACCCTGATATAGAATCACTGTGTTTTGGTTTAAGTTTGGTTTTGTAACTTTTTAACAGGGACGTTTGACCAGATGCAATGACTGCCGCACGTTTCACTACCTCTCACCATACTCAAGCAATTTACTATTCAAGCAATATTTTCAAGCTTCCAAGCCACCTACCAGAGTCAGCAAAAAACTGCACACATTCATCTCTTGGGAAGGGTACTGGTTAGAATGTCTCCTCATCTTCTGTTGGGTAACACATAGAAGCAGCACTAGTAAGCTCCTGATGTAGCCTCCTACCTGAGATGAGATAATGTGTAGCTAGGAGACAGAATGTAGATTAAGGTACATTCTTCTTAAAATAAATATTAGATCCATATTAGATCCTCATATTGTCAATGTTGAAATTAGTATTAAGTATTTAATGCCAACATCTTACTAAAGAGGACAGGAACTACCCTCTCGCTTTTCCCACCTTGAGATCTTTTATTGTAACGTCTTATCCTCTAAAAGTCTCCATGAGAAAACGCTGACTCCAGTGCTTTATGCATGTAGGAAGCATGGGTTAACTCTGAATTACTGAGCACTCCAGCGACGAGCTAAGTGCCCTCAGCTCCTGCTGACTCAGCATGCATCAGACATGCTGACTTGAGGTTACTCAGTACCATGAGGGACAATTAAACATCTTGTAGAATCAAGCTCTAAATGAGGTATCTCCCAATAAGTCTATAAGCATGTAAATCCTATGGATACATTTATGTTAACCGGTGTCCATGGACACAGTATTAATGCAGTACAGCTCTGGAGTGAATCGGAGTTTGGTATAAATGAGGTTAAGGGAGTTAAGCCTTCATTGTCTGTTTTAGTATGATTAACTATAATAATCAAGGGATCCAGGTGGAAAATTGGGGAGTCTACTTCTAAATATGTAAGAAATATGTTCAGAAATATGTAAGTCAGCTTTATAACTGCTAAGGCAGGAAATACCATTTAATATTATTTAAGTCTCCCGATGCTCCTCTATAGCTCAGTTTAAAAGTCACCAACTATTAAATCATCAAATGTGAGCAGCAGAGCTGATTCAACAAATATGCAGCTTTGCTAAAACAGAGACACTTTGTAGAGCTGTCAGTTTCCATAAACTTTTTGTGGAAGATGCAGGTTCAAGTCTTTGCTCTGTCTGATTTAGCATGAAAACATTTGTGCTGAATCAGACAGCAACAATTTGAACATGGGCTTCCCACCTCCCAAGGCCAGTGCTCTGATCACCCAGCTACATTGAGTGAGACTGACTGACACACACTCCCACTTTCATTAAATCATTCAGAAGGTTTGTTCATGGAATGAAAACAAACGTTGAAACCTTGAAAGCTGCCACAAAGCAGAATTGTCATCCACTGGTCAGCTCTTTACTTCTTTGCCCAGCACTTTAAGATACATTAAAGCAACATCATGACTTGGGCAACTCTGAGGAACATTGCAAGGGGCACACAACCCATATAACTTATTGTGAAGAGCTAAAAGACCCTACATGTTTTACTGTGTGTTGTATAATGGGACACTTTGCATTGGGCTTTGCTTGAGTTAGCAGCTCCAACACTAGCTTTGTAGAGACTAGAGACTACCTTTGTACCAGAGAGCCTTACGGTGAGATACTGCCCTTTACACATTCTGTTTGCTGTCTTTCTGCTTACTCCCCAGATAGCGTTCCTCGAAGTCCTGACTGCAAGTGAAATTGAAGGCTCTATGAAGTTGACCTGTGAACCAAATACAAACCTCTCAGTCACCATCAATGTGAAAAATGAACAGCAAAGGTGAGAGGGTGATTTCGGTAATTGTAAAGATTGACTTGGATGGTGAGATCACAGAAATACAGTTAAGGCCTTATTAAATGGCCCAAATACTAATGAAGTGGATAATAAATCCTTAAATAAAATACACAGCCCTAGTAAACAGGCTGTTAGCTCAGGGAAATGTATGCAGGGCTGAAGAGTGGTATCAGTCCCTAACTGCTGGTGATGGGGAAAATTTAGCAGGCATGGTCTGCTGTTCCCTTAGCCTGCTCCAAACACAGGGGCTTGGGAAAGTAGATGCATGTTTTGTGCTGGCCTCTTGACCGTCTGCCTCCTCCTCCCACATTTCTATGAAGAAACTGTGGCATGGAGAATAGAATCCCTCTGCAAGAAATCTCCACTTCCTTACTTCCCCAGACAGGAGAAAGGCAGCATTTCCATGGAGTTTTGCCACTATATTGCTTTGGCGGGGACCAGACGACTGAGGCTCTGACCCAGCAAAGTTCTTAACCCCGTGCCTTAACTCTAAGCATGTGTTTTAACTCCCATTAAAGTCACTTCAGCACAGTTAAAACTCAGTAAAAATTGTGAAGACTTCCTGATTCTTTTAATTTGGGGGAACTCCGATGCATAGCACTTGTGGTATTTACGGTGTTTATTTCCAGAATTCTTCTAAAACTTTTCAAGGATGTTCTAAGAAAGATTTAATAGAAAAGTGATTCACTTCAGAAGGATTAGATAGAAAATATCATAATAGAAAGGACTTGGAAAGACTAATGCACAAACTTCTGAGCTTTTTAAGGGGTCTAAGA
This sequence comes from Dermochelys coriacea, assembly GCF_009764565.3. NCBI lineage: Eukaryota > Metazoa > Chordata > Testudines > Dermochelyidae > Dermochelys > Dermochelys coriacea. Next base: position 23,332,915 of record NC_050077.1, read on the forward strand.
GATGTATTATTTTGGCTCTTGAAATTCTGGAATATTACACATGTATTTCAGTATATTCCAGCCAGGGACCTTTGCACTAAGAACTCGTTCACATTTAGCTAGAATTCTGATCATAGCAAATTTTCATCGGGAAACAATGACTGAATGCATGAATAGCCCCATATTCCCTAGTACAAGTCCTATGTTTAAATCAGTGATGCGCATGTGATACATTCGAAAAAATTCATATTCCTATATATTGGACTTCCTTGGAATGCACATCTTCCATAGAGAATTTGCCATTTCATTTCTTTTGCCTTGAACAAGTCTATTAAGTGCAATTCATAATTCACAAGACTGGTAGATTCAGAGGTCTACGCAGTTGCACCCATGTATTCCAGCAGTGGTTTGGACCCTTTTGAGTGTTGTGTTCCAGTGACTCCTGGGTAGTTTTAGAAATATTTTTGTCCAAACAATGTGTTTCTTTCCTCTAGTGAAGAACTGAATATAAAAGCCCTACAGAATGTCCCCTTCCTTCTTCAATACTTCCCCAGCACAGCTGAACTTTCTTCAAAGGTAATTTATCTACAGGTTATCCACCTCCATGTCTTTTGCTACACCCATCTAATTTTTCAAGATTCTAACAGCAGGATTTCTAGCACTAACAACTATTAATTTTTTATTATTGGTGGGGGGTTTTGGCACAGCACATTTCCAAGATGCTGGATATGTTCTGAAGCAATAATTGTCAGCATTCCTAGCACAATAGGAGGGATTCATTTATATCAGTAGATTCCACTTCCTAAACACTGGATAAAGCAATGCCAGAATTTTGTATCCATAAAGAATTTTTTTTGCTGTCCCAAAGCTGTATTTATAATTACATTGGTTATTTAAAAAAACAATGGTCAGTGAGGAAATTGTTCTGGAAACTGGCTACTAGCAGTGGGTGTGGAATACAAAAGCAAAATAGGGAAGGGATAGAATAACATTGTCCAAAGGAGACAGTAGACTATTGGTGTGTGAGCAGTTATTGCCAGAGTAACAAAGTCTAATTCCTTATGAGGAAGGCTATGTTTTAGTCACGGGTACTTTTATTAAAAGTCACGGACAGGTCATAGGCAATAAACAAAAATTCACAGCCTGTGACCTGTCCATGACTTGGGCTGGGGGTGCTGTGGTAGGGCAGTCCAGGGGTGCTGCAGGTGCTGGGGGGTTGGCCCGGGAACCCCGCTGGTGCTGGGAAAGCGGGGCCAGATGGCGGTGTACGGCCTGGGACCCCGCTGGTGCTGGGGTGAGGGAGGGTTGGCAGGATTGGCAGCCTCCCTACCCAGCTCCCCATGTTCCTGCAGCTCCTAGGGGGAGGGGCAGCCAAGGGGACGCTGCACGCTGCTCCCACCACAAGCGCCGGCTCTGCAGCTCCCACTGGCCAGGAACTGCAACCAATGGGAGCTGCGAGGGTGGCGCCTACACCATGGGCAGTGCGTGGAGCCCTATGGCCCCTCCTCCCCCTCCAATGGGAGCTGCAGGGACGTGCTGGTGGGAGCTGGGGAGACCCTCTGTGCCGAGGTAAGCACTTCTTCCCATAGCCCTTAGCGCTCTCCCACATACCCAAATTGCTGCTGCTGGCCCAGGGGCTTCCTGGCTCGGGCAGCCCCTGAGCCAGCACTAGCCACTGCAGAAGTTACAGAGGTCATGGAAAGTCACAGAATCCGTGACCTCCGTGACAGACACATACATTGAGAACAGTCTGTTTTTGTAACCTTTCATTTTACAATATGAATGTAAGAAAGAAAATGACAAATCACATCCACCTTTCCGTGTAATATACTCTGCCACAGAAACAAGAGTCTGAATCTAATTAAGTCAGTTTTCTCTTTCACTTTAACTGGAATTCCCATAGGTAAATTACTCCATGAGGGAAGCAGAAGGCAGACTCTCTATCAGGATGGAAAAAAAGGATTTCCATCTTACAACTAGGTTAACTTTCACAGAGACCAGCTACAGAAAAGTCATTGAAATGATGTACACAATGCCCCAGGTTGGTACCATCAGCTAAATAGCCACTGTCATTTTGTGTCCATGCTTAGGACTAATCCTGCTTCTGTTGGAGCCATTAGGAGTTTTGCTATCTACTACATTAGAAGCAGGAGTAGGCCTGTAGTATTCTACGGCTCACAGTTGTTTAGTTTAGTGTCCAACAATGTAACCACTGTTTGGTTTGGGGTTTGTCTGCGCATGCATATAGACAGTGCACAGTATATACAAATACATACTGTAGAGAAAATGTTGTAATATATTTAAAACTGAATATTGGCCAACTCTTGCTACACAGTTACCACACCTACTTCCTAGTCTAAGTAGAGAAGCAAACTGTAAAAACGTCTTCTACCACTGTTTGTAGTAACTGCTTGTGCAAACACTGAATTTTTTTTAAAATGGTGACACTGTGGTGCAATAGAGAGAATACTGTAATAGGTGTGGTCAGATAGAGATGGCAGAGTAAGCAATAAGTGTACGAAAACAGATATTGTAAAGCGGTTACAGTACTGTGTATGTTTGGTTACAGTAGACAGAGTAGGATATTTGACAGCAGACATGCACTATCATTTATATAATGGTAGTAACAAAAAGCCTCAGTGAAGGTTCAGGGTTCCATTGAATTGACACCATACAAACATTTATTTAATAGATGACCACTGGCCCCAGTGAATTCAATCCCAAATTACACATTTTAGATTTTTCTGTCTCGAAAGCCCTGTTTTTTAATGGATTCCTCCCCTGATTCTATTTTCAGTTAAAATTTCTTCCACGGCAGCTTGTGTTTATGACGGTTTACCAGAAAAGTAACAGAACTCATTTGTTGAGACACATTGTGCTGTGGGACGGCAAGGAGGTAAAAGTAACAGGCGCTTACGCTGGACTCTTCCCAAAGTTATCTGGAGGTCATGACATTAAGGGTAGGTTTCTCAACTTTGTAGGAAGCCTTGACAGCAGAAAATAAAGGGAACTTAAAAGTAAAGGACACAAAATCTGGTTATCTAAATATTTTAATGCCAGATAAGTTCAAACATTTTGGGACCAATCCTATAGATCTTGCTCAGGCAAAGTTGCCAATGAATTCAAGGAGTAAGTACTTCAATATTGGGCCCTTTGTTTTAAAGCGAGCTAGGTTATTTCATATGGCCTTCTTCTTCAGAAACTGCTTATAGTAAATTACATTCCACCAAGGCAGCCCAGGAGCCCCAGGGGCATTGTGCACATTGCCTTGTGGTGTTCTCCCTAGAGCAGTGGCCCTCTACCACTCCCACCTTTCTAAGTGATCTGTCTAGAAAGACCATCTAGCCCCCGATGCCGAGATTTCTTCATCTGAAAATAACAACTTTCCTGGTGTTCTCTACAGGAATTTCTTTTGAGCAGATGTCTCCATTTTAATTACTGCATGGTTGATTTATTAGTAAATAGAGAATTTTTCCCCCTTCTGTGGTTCTTTGTAGTCAGTAAAAATCAACATGTGGCACAAAAAATGATTTTATGAGAAAAAGACATTCTTGCTAAGTGCCAAATGTTGTCCTTGTCCTTGTCTTCTTGAGGTGCTATGTCATGTGCACTGTCACTAATTAAAAGTAACAGAAAACCAGCATGGTAATCTGAAGTTAATCTGTTTGAACTCTTTCTTTTAGTGGAGTTTTTCCATCCTCTCTCCATTCCTTTTCCCTGGCATTCAAAGGTCAACATGTATGTGGAGCATTCAACACACAATCATCAGGATGACGTCACCATTGGTTGGAACAACAAGGACCAGGTAAAACAGCACACAGTACAGAAGAGATTTGTGGAATATCAAGTGTGTTTGAAAAGACTAAATGAGACAGAAAGATAGTCAAGGAATTTGAGCAGGAGAAAAACTGTAGACTTATTAAGATAACTTTGTAAAACTATGAATGTGGAGCAGTCCTTATTCTTAGTGGAACTACTTAAATGCAATGCCTTTTATTGTGTGCAACATCCTTCATACAGCAACCCTACAAACTGCTTTATAAACAGAGGCAACCAAAGGCTAAATGGAAATGGTCCAGAGTGGAAAACTGAAGGAATTTCAACCCAAATGAAAGGGCAAAAAATAACTGTTCAGAATAACATGCAGGCCAAGATTTAAGGAGCAAATGACTAGAATGGGGCAGAGGATGGATATAGGGTCAAAGAGGTAGAATGGAGCAAGTCTTTGGGGAATTTCAAAGCCAAAAAAAGAATTTTGAATTAGGTGAGAAGCCACTGAAGGTGGTGTGGTGGTTGTAAAGGATTAAGAGATTGTTTCTTTCAATGAAGTGGGTCAGATTCATACTAACAGGAGTTAGATAATAAATACTCCAAGTGGCAGGCATTTTTAACATCAGTGATTTAATCACAGCCTTTTCTTCTTTGATTTCTCCTAATTAGCAATAAGAATGATACATTTGGCATAAAATGTCTAATATATTTTATCAGAGGGGTAGCTGTGTTACTCTGTATCCAAAAAAACAACAAGGAGTCCGGTGGCACCTTAAAGACTAACAGATTTATTTGGGTATAAGCCTTTGTGGGTTAAAAAACACTTATTCTGAAGACTGAAGGGGATGAAGACTGAAGAAGTCATTTTTTAACCCCAAAAGCTTATGTCCCAATAAATCTGTTAGTCTTTAAGGCACCACTGGACTCCTCATTGTTTTAATACATTTTACACTGTAAACAGGTAAACCAGTTTCAGTTTTTAAAATAAAGGAGCAAATCTGCCTTTAAAAATAATTGGTAAAGTAAAGGACCATAATTTAATCAGAATCATCTCAGTTATAACATAGAAACATGGGTGAACAGTTGAGTTCATCTCAAGCTCTGACTTAAAGCAAATTATGTGTACTCTGAATTTGTATCTAAGGTATAATTACGAACATACTGAGGCACTAAACAGGTTGTTACACTGGCATAACGTTACTCAAGACAGGTATATTTCAAAGAGTATTATTTTCTTAATGATGGGAAGGGGGAAAGCAAAGTATAAAACTCATTACCATAGCGGAAAATGAGTTTGCCGCCATAAAGAATCAAGCCTCCCTTAGAGTAATTATGTACAAGCATCAATATCCCAAATGAAATTTAGAAGAGGGATATACAGGGAACAGTTGAACCACTGCTGAAATGTATGCTGCCATTTCCATGTGTGGTGTGTGATGTTAAACAGTTCTTGCATAACACTGCACAAGTTAGACCCCAATTCTGGAAAACTTATGCATATACTTAAACTTCACATGCCATGAGAAGTCTTCTTGAAGCCAATGGAACTGCTTGCAGTGCTTAAAGTTAAGTGCATGTGTAACCCACACACCATCTGCGTGTGGCATTCTATCCCACCTAGTGGCACCAAGACCACTTAGAGACAGAGATGTAATGAGTCTGCTCTACAGTCTTAGCTAACAGCCATATGGCTTTTAGCTCATGCAGTAGAGGCTCATGTATTTAGCTCCAGTGGTTCCAGGTTCAATCCTGCCCGGCGACAACTGGGGTCTGTTGGTGTTACACATACGTAACTCTTTGCAGGATGATGGCCTTAGTGCACTGGTAAAGAGAAATGCTGCATCCTTCTGAAACCACAGAGGAGATTTAGATAGTAAGAATGCCCTAACTCTAAAATTGACTTCTAGTGCTAAGCATGTCATTCATGTGAGTAAAAACTACAAAAACAGCTTTGTGCTGGATTTCCCAGCTCAGTTAGTGTAAGGAGTTTTGTTATTCAAGACATTTCTGTGTCTGTTGATGTTTCCCAGGTATTAGTTTCATCTTCCCTGAAATTTGGAAAAGAGCATGTAAAGTACAGAGCCACTGTTGCTCACCCGTTTAATTTCACCTTGAGGCAACTGGAGGTCAGTTCCTTGTCTGAAAGAAAAGGTGGAAAGTACAACCAGCAGGTACGATAATGAGAGGTGCTGCAAATTAAATAATATCTATAATAATATATTTATACTGTATCCTTCATTTCCAGAGCCGTATACAGTGATCACCATTGGACAGCTGTAACTTACCAAACATTGCTGTGTCCTAGCGTCAATTATTTCCTTTTCTAAGTATAGACACACAACCGTGCTTTATCAAATACTCTTGGGAACTGATAACATTTTGCTGATGTCCAGTGTACATGTTGCACTTTTGTGGGCACAGCAGTGGGGGGAAGGGAGTCAAATTAATTTTGGCCTAGAATGGCCACATAAATCCCTATTCCTATAAAAACTGCTCTGAGTTTTTTAATGTATATACAAAGCAGACAGAACTTCAGTTTTTAGGCTCCAAATGAAAGTCCCACGCAAAAAAGAAGGTAGGGAGCAATGAGGAAATCTGTTGCATGAAAAGAAAAAAGATTTAAAATACATTTTGGCCAGGTTTGTCTGCAAAATGCTTATGCTAGGAATGGAAAAAATAGTTTGCAAATCATTCCCCAAAATAAGAAAAATGAAAAATATTACATGACCTATCTGAAAGATGTATGCATGACATAGCATTTGCACTGCACTGCACTGCATGACATGGCATTTGCACAGTAAATTATCACCTGAAGCTGATGATAATGCCCAGTAATAAGCTGCATGAAATGTGCAGTGCTCTCTCTGGAGCTTGGGATTTCCTTCCAATCCTTGCACAGATAACAGAGAGCGCTCACTTTTCATACAAAAGTGATTATATCTGTAGTGATCAGTATTTGCCTAGGGATAAGTCTTGTTTGTCCGGTTCTTATACAGGCAAAACTCCCACTGGAATTATTAATTTCAAGAGTAGTTTTGCTGAGGAAGGACTGTGGGCCCAATCCAATTCCCAATGAAGTCAACGGAAAGACTTTCATTGACTTCATTCTAAAAGTTCAGTTTATCTATGGATTTGCCAAGAGGAGCAGAAGGTGGTTTTTGAGGCCTGACAGCATTCAATTCAGTAGAACATTCACACTCTCTAGGACATGGAACATGGACAGACTTAGAAATGCCTCAACATTTTGTGAATAGAAAATACTGGCCTTCCATAGTAGTTATTGCAACAAATATGGTTGTTTCCACTGGACATCTTCTTTGGGAGGATTCTATCAGGCTGTTCCATTAGTTCTAGTCCTGCAGCCCAGGATCAATGTAGAAATCTCTCCCTTCTGGTTTTAGATGCAGCTCACTTGGAATGGTGGGCAGCCTGCTGACTTCAAAATTACTTTGGAAGATACATCTAAGTTCAACATCACCCTCTGGGATGCTTGTGTGGCAGTTTCTTCAGGTCAGGTATGAATCTGGAGTTCAATATGAGTAGGCACATTTTACTTTCTGAGCCTTAACCACTATGAGATTTGAAAGTGCTTCCCTTCTGTTGTCATGAAAACCTGAGTTTTGATTGCATTTGAAGCAGACTTTTTCTTAGCAAACCTTTAGAGAGGGTAAAATAAAACCTCTGGGGAATCTTTACTGTATTCCTTTTCCATCTAAAGAGTTCTCACAATTGTGCAGACAAATTCCAATTCAAGTCTAAAAATAATTTGTGCATTCGGGATGAAATGCACTCTTGTGCTGATGACCATGGCAAGGGCTACACACCACTTAAGTTTCGCAATAGGAATAAAGCAGAACTTAAATGGTGCATAGGCTCCACTTGCGATAGCTCTCTGCACCGGGATGGATTCTACTTTGGTGTACGTGCCACGATAGCAATTCTCTAAGAGTTTATAAAATGCATTTTGTATAACTGTAAACTAATTTTCCAGAAAGAAAATATAAGACAGGCAAAGGCACTAACATGTATATTCCATTTTTCTCTCTCCCAGCTTCAGAAAGTACTAACTGTAGGAAATCTTCAGGCATGTGGGTCTATAAAACAAGCAACAATCTTGTTTACTGAATATCTAGATCTGAACTGGGATGGAAAAAAAATCACACAGAATCTGACATATAAGGTATCAAAAAGCTACTAATCTGTTTACTCATTGTATACTTTGCAGGAGCAATTTCTGTGTCGACAGGGTTTATCCTTAGTTTTTGAATTTCACATGAATCACCTTAGAACTCCGTGAAAAATCTAGAATGGATTTTGAAACACAGTCTATAAGCATTTTCCATTCAGCTGAAGGAGGTTACTTTTCTTATTATTTTGTAAATCATCACTATTTATGGATTTCCTTTATTTTCATGTGGAAAAAGAAAAATATTTGTAGAATAGCTAAGAATAAATCAAATGAAATAAAATACAGGCATCACTTTTGCCTTGAGTGTACAATGATGCTATACATTTGGGCCCAGTAGTTATGCTGATAAACCAACATGCTTCTTAGTGAAAGAACTGTATTTTTGGATTATGTTGAAGCTTTGGCTCTTTAGGTAACAGGAGTTGGGTGAGACATGTATACTGGACCTTCTTTTGGTTCAGAAACAAACAATTAGCATGGGATGGGGAGTGAAGCTGGCAATCTGATGTGCGGGGGAAAATTGTTATTTTGGATAACTATAATTTTTCATTCAATTGCTACATTAACAGAGTATTTTCTTGGTTTAATACAGAGAAACAGACCATCGTATCCAGATAAAATTCAGTTAGAAGCCACTTTGGAGAATGTTTTTCTGACCTCATGCAGCAAGCAACATATGCTGGGTAAAATAGAAACAGACTTCTCAACTTGGCTGGATTATTACATGAGTCTTGCACTGTGTGACCTTCCAAGTGTAAGTCGGATATTAGTATATTGCTGTGTCTGCAATTCACAAGTATTTGCCAGTTAAATGACTGATTTTCATTGAGTCTCAGCTTTCTACAAAAATTACCACCAGATATTTGTTTCTAGAATTTAGCAAAATATAAATAAAAATTGAATGGCATTTTGGGATGGGGAAAAATAGTTGTTACCACCAAACTCTCATAACTTTTTTATATATGCCCCCTTTGGAGAGATTCTCTAGTCCCCCCCTTAAGAATGCCAGTCACTCCTTTCCCATGCCCTTACTCAAAGGCCCTTGCCTTTCCCAGAGCTCGTCTATGCAGTTCCAGTTGTTGGTCAGAGAGGTCACCAGAAAGCAATATACCAGGCTCTCCTTCATCCCTAGAAAAAAGAAACGGAGTACTTGTGGCACCTTAGAGACTAACACATTTTTTTGAGCATAAGCTTTCGTGAGCGACATGCTTATGCTCAAATAAATTTGTTAGTCTCTAAGGTGCCACAAGTACTCTGTTTCTTTTGCAGATACAGACTAATACAGCTGCTACTCTGAAACCTTCATCCCTAGCTACATAGTATTGCCTTGAGAGCATTCCCAGCCTGTGCTGGTTCTGGTGCTAGTGGTAGAATTTGGAGGTCAAGCTTTGGTCCCATGTTTGATGCTTGTTTTTAGTTTACACACACAAACTGGTCAGCTTTCTGTGTTCTGTCCTGTTTTCATGCTTAGAATCCAGAGCTTCCTGTAGATAATAAAAGCGTCAAAATATTCACCGGCATACTTAAAGTCTGTATTTGTAAAATAAATTTGGTCTCTTCCCAGCTGCTTCCCTTGTTGGCAAGCACAGAGGGTTTGGGTCCAGTTAAAAATAGAGTTCTTAACTTGGTCTCAGTAAAACTTTCTCAAAATTTGGAATTGTTTATTTCTGAAGTTTGGGCCTATCTTTAACATGTCACGGATGTATCCTCCTGCTTTAAAAATCTTCTGCTTATATATAAAAAAGTATCTACAAGAATGACAGCTACCGTAGTTCAGTACAAGAGCAAAAAGAAGTTTTATTAGAAGTGCAATTTTAGTTCAGCCATTCATCTAGTCTTGTAGACATAAGTGATTGCTGAATGTACAGTAGTTAAATCACAAAGACTTAGAGGCACAATAGAGTAAGAGGGAGCTATATGTTTCAAGAGGCATTGGTTTCTGAAATAACAAGTGTGGTTCATCATTTTGCTGAGTGACTGAGAGAATGCCAAGATCTGTGACAACTCTTGCAGATTCTCTTACTCTTCTTAATTTCCATAGTAAAACTAAGCGTAAATATTGACATTTTCCATATTTAGGTAATTGTTCTCTCTGGAAAGCATCAGCTCAACAGAGGACATATCGTCCTGCAGTCAGAAGGCAGATTCCACTATACTGGTGATGTCAGAGAGGATGGGGTGCTCACAATAGCCTTAAAGAATAACAGCACAGCTGAAGTGAAGAAATATTTGATGGAATTTGAAGTGAGTTTAATGCTGGGCACGGACATCTGTGAAGTCTTTTAAAATAACGGCTTTATAGCACTCCCAGTGTTATTTTTTTCTCTGTTGAAGTCATACTGCCATCTAGCTTCTAATCTGCGTGAGTGCAGTAAATGACTAACAAGACAGTAAAATGGGGAAAATTCAGGCTAAAAATCAAAAAGGAGTTTGCTTCCTGATTTTGGTAGCAACCCCCTTTACCATGTTGGTGTGCACTGCAGATGCAGTGTGACCACAAGAGAAAAGAAAGTACCAAGACCAGTCAGCTGCAGATTTTGGTGACAAATGCAGTAAGTATATCTCTACTGGAGCGTATGTTATGCTTTTTAAATGGGCTCCACAGCCTGCTACTGTATTCAGCATCTGCAGGTTAAGTGACTGGCCTAGTTGGTGAAGCATAAAACAGGATCTTTTAATCATGGGGAAACAAAATGTTAGACTCAAACAAAGGGTCCATTGCCAGAAAACAACATTGGTCTCTGCAAGAGAGATGGAGAACTGCCTGATACTATGATCATCAGTCAGGCAAACACCTTCCTTTCTGGCTTTTAACTTGTAGATAGTAATTAAGATAGAGGAACTCATGGGGAAGAGAAAAGCATTGAAGTCAACACATTACATTTGTTGAGCCTGTTTTGGGAGGAACACTGATAGCTAACCATAATTATTTTATGCAACATTAGCTACCACTTGAAATATTTTAATGATTTGGACATTCTTCTAAAGGAATTATATCAAAAGAAGAGATATTAAAGGCGAGAAACTCAGCTCACGCATATGGGCTTTATACTCTGGCACATGCACTGGGAATGAGTGGCACAAGCTTGCAGTATAGCAAATAACTGATCATCAGTGTTTCTTTCATTGCCACCATTAAAAGATTATTCACATGCCTGGCAATCTGCAATGCTGTAATTGATTGACTCCACTTTGCTATCAAATTGTTCTGTCTCAAGTCAATTATCCTATTGCTTGGGCTTTTCAGCACAGGATCTCTTGTGTGTAAAGCACAGGCATTGAAAAATATCTGCATTACCATCTAGTCTTACGTAGAATTCATTTGCATTCCAACATCATCACTGAATGTTGCTTCATTTATTCTTTGCCTTAGCTCTGAATCAATATATATTTTTTTTCTTCTTATGAATGCAGCTAAAAGCATCTGAGGATATTTGGCTAGGTCTGACAGGAACTGCTACTTCCTCAGCTGTTCAAATCCAAGTCCTGATGGAGGGAAATATTGATCAAAAAGAGAAAGTAAAAGTAACTGCTTCTAAAGGAAAGGAGTGTCATCAGTATTATATGGGATATGTAAAGGGTGAGTATATAAGGGCTGCAATTTATAAAAATAAGCTGTGATTGACAGCCAGTTGCATTGCGCGCACACAGGAGAGGAAAGAGTGCCAGCTCAGTTCAGTTTTCATTGCCATTCAATCTGAGGAGTTGAGCCTATCAACAAAGGTGCCAATTATGATGATAGTTTTTCACTGTATGGACCCTGTATACTGAGCCCAACAACTCATTTAATATAGATTGGGTGGTAGTGACTTGTGAATAACTCCCAACCAAGTCTGGATTTGAATAGGTGGTGATGTAGTTGAAACACTGTCTCAAGTGACTGATCCTCCCCTTGCCTACATGGGGTTTAATGTGCAAATCAAGGGTTGATAGCAATGGCTTGACTCAGAACCTGTGCATGTAGAGGCTGCAAGAAATGCCTGCAAAAGCCATGCAACACCTCATTCCTCCCTTCTTGGTATGCTCTTGCACGGAAATGGATCAGTGTGTGACACTACCGCATACAGTCATTTTTGGGGGGATGAATCAGTGATTAGACTGCCCAACACATTTTCATTTGTGACCTACGCAGGATATGAGTGAGTGAAAGACTGCTGAAGTCAAAGAGAGAGCACAAGAATCATTATGGAGATCTGAGAGGAGAATGTCACTTTATTATGTTAACCCAATGCTTCAAAAAGCCTGCACGCTTTTTGTGTAAAGTATATACAAGTTACACAAAAGGAGAAATGCAAATAATTAAGCTGATTTGATGTTTCTCCTCATTAGTCCTTGCTTTTCTCTGCAAAGACATAACCTCTATCGCTATTGCATATATACCACTCTATTCAATTAATTATAAAGCTGGCTTTAAAACACCAATGCCTGTCAATGTTGTCTGTGCAAATGAATATCTCCTTTTACTCTCCCAGGGGACTTGGAGGAAGGAGTAGAGCTCACTGCATGTACTGATGGACAACAGATGGCTACCATTAATACTTATATCAGCATTAATGGCGTAAGGCAAGAAAGAATGGGACAATTGATGCTAACCGCTGTTAACCAGAGCTTGAGTTTGGTGGCTCATGGTTGTGGAGATCCAGTAGTTAAAGTTGAGGTGAGATGCCTTTAGCAGCAGTTGATAGTAGTGCTGCAGTTCGAGCTACAGAATATTTTCTTAACCTCATCAAATTAGTGGAACATCCTCCAGATGGGTTTCATTAGTGGATTGTATCCAATAACGTGGCACAATAGAGGTGTTTGGGATTCTCCCCTGATAACCATGTATATTATGTAACCATTTTTATATCTGGGATGAGTCAACATTTGCGGGGGAGGGGGAGGTCTTGCCAAAAGTGGAGTTGAAAAGATCAACCCACCTAGAGCTAGACAGTAAAGATGCTGTCCCAGCATCCAATGAAGTGAGCTGTAGCTCACGAAAGCTTATGCTCTAATAAATTTGTTAGTCTCTAAGGTGCCACAAGTACTCCTTTTCTTTTTGTCCCAGCACAAAAATCCTACTGAGATCAATGGGAGCTCTGTGCTCAGACCACAGGGAGAATATAGAACATATGTAACAGTGTTATTGGGAGAAGATAGTGGGCCAAATTCTGCAGGGACATGTAAAACATGCCTTAATGCACCGGCAAGGCCGCTGGCATTGCAAGATTCACCTCTGCGGAGGGCAGGTAGGGTTTCTGCTGCTGAGTCCTGTGTGGTATCTATTGGGGGAAAGGGTGGAGATTATATGTATCACAATAGCACTTAGGGGCCCTGATCTCAGCTGGGTCCTCTTTGTTCTAGGTAAAAATATTCTAAGAGTCAGACCCTGCTCCCAAAGAGCTGATAGTATAAATAGAAGAGACAGACAAAATTTCCCAATTTCATCCAGCAGGAATAGAACCCAGGTTTCCTGAATCCTAGGTCAGTGCCCAAGCCACTGAACTCCCACCACAGCGCCATAGGAGTGCTGCAAGGAGGAGAGTCTTCAGAGAGCTGGGGCATCAGCAAATTTCTCCTGTTCCCCTTTCTAGCCCAGACTGCGCCCTTTTGGAGCAATGTGCAGCTTGTTTCCCCACTAGGAGTTCAACCACCAGGGAACTCTGCTGGAGTTTGACTAGACTCTTAATGGTCTTGGCCCAGCACAAGTGGTTCCTAAATCATAAAATCCTGATATTTCATATTTTCACAGTATAAACTTAATGAAATTGGGTCCCACCTTAAAGCCAAACTCCTGGAGAAGATCAAGAAGTTTGATGAATCTGTTTGGAAATTCAGGAGATCAGTAAGTAATGAGCATGACCAATTGGCTTAAAGATTGTAAAAATCTCAGAAATGGCCAAAACACCTAATGCAGGATGGTCCCGTTCTGTTGTGCAGTATACATGAGAGCACCATGAAATCCTGTGCAAGAAACATCCTTGCTATTCTCTGGGAAGGGGTCATTGTGGGGTGCAATACAAACCAGTGAGGTGTTGTCTCACCACCTGCCCTGTAATCTTGGGTGACTCACAATGCTTTGCTGGTTAGCTCCCAAGCTGGTCCACTCACCAACAGCCTAACAGCATGCAGGTAACAGCCTGAGAGTGTGTGTATAGCTGCAGTTCTGGATCAACAGTTCTGACCCCAGTAGCCTGTCAGCAACACTCCATCACACTCTGGCTTCCACCAGCCTGGGTTACTACTTGCAGGGTGATCCCAACACACTTCCAGTCCCAAATTGTCCTAAAAATGTGTGTTCTACACAGCCCAGCCCTCTCCTGGACAGTTCAGATATTAGACGTCCATTGCCCCTGTAAGCGGACAATATCCAGCAGTTTGCTCCTTTAACTGGAGTTATCCAAACAGTTCAGTTTGAACACAACACTGGATTAGTTTTGAATAAAAACAAAACAAATTCATTTAACTACAAAGAGAGATTTTAAGTGAGTACAAGTAGAAAGTATTAAAGTAAAAAATGGTTACAGGAGAAATAAAGAGAGACCATTTTCTAGTAGCTAAAACTTAAACTACTCTTGGTTCAAGGTAAAATCCTTGCCACATGTTCCCAGCAAATTTTCATGTCAGGATCCCTTCCAAAATCAACAGGCTGGTCCCATTATCTTCTTCGGTGGGGGACGACTGACTACCTGGGGAGTTTTTGCCCCTCACTTTTATAGTCCAGTCCCCCTTTTAAATGCATTTTCCTGAGGGTTACCCCTAGATAAAGTTCCTTTCTGCTGTGAAGATGGAGACATGGAGGCTCGTGGTGAAAGAGGTTCCATCTTGTTTGTGAAAATGCAGATCGATCTGTTCCTGGCCAGTTGACTGGTGATTTACAGTCAACTTTGATGACACCTGCCTAGAGGCATTAGCTTGTCCTTTATCTTTGCAAAACTGATGTACCCTCTCTTGCTGTCTCAAGGTCTCTGTTTACTACTTATATGTAAACAGAGGTAAACACACATGCCTTTATTTAGGACAGACTGTTTAACAACTTCTGCCTAGTCAGGGCTACATGGGTTTGAATATATGCTAACAACATTATATGGGGGGAATTATAACTTTACATATAATATTGCAACCTACATTTTGCAATATTATCATATTACACCATGATATTATTGATCAGTGAATTATTAGTTTTCAAATGATACCTCACAAGGCATATTTTGTAGAAAGATTATGACAATAGTGTGTAAGGTGTGAATCCAGGGTTGCTTTTGGTCACAGTCATTAATACAAATGAAACACCATTGTATTAACTCTGGTTGTTTTGTCTAATTTGAACTATTAAATGGTCCATCCTTTCTGGACACTGCTGTTCATATAAAGGAAAAGCACACTCCAGCCTTATAAAGGTTCCTTGTCTATGTAACAAACTCTAAGGGATGTTGATCCACCTCATCTCCCAAAGACATTAGTGGAAATATGGGCACTCAGTATCTTTCAGGATCTGGTCCTATAAACCTGCCTTGGGTTTTCAATCAATCAGATAGCCCTTTTCTATAGGAATCTTGCAAGAAAGATACAAAACTGTCACAGATTCACAGGCTCTGGTCTATGTGCCAGCCTGTAGCCAGTCCTTTGGGAGTGATCCCTTTAGCATGCCACACACCAAGCGTCCCCATAGTCCCAAAGGGGCAGGCCCACAGCCTCCACAGGTCTGAAACTGGGCCTTGGGCACCAGCAATCCCTGCCTCTCTCTCTGACTCCCTACAGTGAGCCCAGACAGGCCATGTTCCTGTGGGAGGCTTTTTCTTTTCACCTTCAGGGTGTACTACTCTATATATCTGCATCTACACCCAATAGGCTCTTCAATATGAGCTAACACTGCATTAGTCACCTGGCATGCAGAATCTCAAAGTCTTTGGGTTAGCATGAGGGGGTCAGGCTTTTAGGATATGATTCCTATTGGTGGAAGAGGGGGTGTCGCCATTCTCTACTTCCCGATTGCATCCTCGCCCACGTTGTCTCCTTTGTCTCCCAGTTCAAGGAGCATTCTTTGCCTGTTTACCCTGCTCCTCTTGTCTTTTGTCTTTGTTCTCCAGACACAGCCGTGCTGCGTTCACATCCACAGCTGCCTCTGCAGCTAAGTGGTAATTTTTGGTCATTGGGGTTCCTATTGTTTCTGTAGGATCTTCCATTCAAATGTGTTGATTTCAGCCCAGACAGTTCTAGTGCCTATATGTCTCACATACCTAACCTGATCTCCCTGCCTAGGGAAAAAAACAATTCTTCCCCCCCAACGGTAGTGATGCCAAGATGATGGGTACAGAGTCATAAAGATAGTGCATACAAATAGTACAGAAAATTCCCACATTCATCACAAAAGCATTATGGGAAATCTGTGAGGTTTGCTGCTAAAGACATGGTAGTCCTGAAGCTCCAGAGCGCTGATTATTGTCACAGGAAACAGGCTCCAAAAGTTTGCTAAAAATCACTGCATATTTCTACATTTCTTGCTGTTTGGGGTCCACTGCAGGTGCAGCAAATTGATTTCCTGTATGAAGCAGCTGGCTGGCCTTTGAAAGCCTCCCAAGAGGTTGCCGGAATCCTCCAAAATGGGGGGAAAGCTGTCGCCCAGATGTGGAAGCAGAGTGGAATCAGGCAAACCCTGAGGAACAACCTCCTACTTTACTTGGAAAAAATTCAAGACACTGTCCAGCAAATGCAAAATGAACTGAAAAGTAAGCAGAGCCATCTAATGCCAGGGGGTATGCTGCACAGGGTGAGGTCAGTGCAGGAAATAAGCAGGGGCTAGCAAACTGAGTAAATAAAATGCTGAATAGGTTTTATTTTGATCTATGAAAAAGCGCTGAGCTAGACAATGGGCTCTGATAGATTATTTATAAATATCTATACAAACTCCACTGATCCATATTCACATAGATCATTTCTCCAGTTGCCACAATAAAAAAGCTGCCAAATAACCCTGGTTTAACAAATCCTCTAATGAAATCCTGGACGACAAGTAAAGTCTTTGACTCATGCCCTGAAGATCAGTAAATCTAGGCTCTGTCACACTTAGGGCTTATCTACACTTACCAGGGGAACAATGCATGGCGATCGATGCATCGGCAGTCGATTTAGCAGGGCTAGACCCGCTAAATTGGCTGCAGATCGCTCTCCCGTCGACTCCCGTACTTCATCTGAACAAGAAGTGCAAGGGGAGTCGACGGGAGAGCGTCTCCTGTCGACATAGCATAGTGTGGACCCCGCGGTAAGTAGATCTAAGTACGTCAACTTTGGCTATGTTATTCACGTAGCAGAAGTTGGGTAACTTAGATTGATCTCTCCCCCCCCACCCCACCCCCACTCCCCCACACTGTAGACAAGGCTTAAGACTGGCAGCAGATTCCTCAGTCAAGGAGCACATGATGAAAAATGCCACCATCCCTCTCCCCCCTGGCATTTAAACCAAAGGACCATTAACTTGAGGACTAGAGTGCTGGAACTTGTGTTAGCTAGATTCTGGGCACTGTACCTGTTCTGTCGTTAGCATGCTGCCAGCCTGTTCCATTGCTAGCAGTTCACATCATGTTTCAGATGGACGACATTTGCAGTCAAACTAATAGAGGAAAATCAAGTGAACTGTATTAATCTGTGATTAACAACTGCCTTCATCATGGCACAAGAGAAAACTTCTAGCAAAGTCACGGAACGTGATCTGTCCTCCTATTGCCAATAGCAGGGCTTAGTCCTTGGACTCAAGTTCAATGTGTATTTGTGCTTTTGGTTATAATAACCAAATTGTCCCCTTGATCCTCCTTGGAGGATGACGAGGTAGGAGGTTGAGCTGCAACAGTAGAGCAGCCAGGCGCTGAGGCATTCTGCCCATGCAGGGCAGACGGGGACAGGCTGAGAGAGCCCAGGGAAAGCATGTTATGTAACATTCCTTACAGTGGATTTGAAAAAGCAGCATGCGCTCCCCACCATCTCAGTGTCTGCTGCTGGTCGCTGGCAGGCATGTAGGTGGACGAGGGACATACCTGTTCCGCACAGAAGATCAGGACTAAAGCTCCAATCTCCTATGCAGGGAAAGAGCCTCTTGTACTCCCACCCTCTAACTGTGTTGGGGCAGTGAAGATTTTGTCCTGATGTACAGCTGAGGACCACTTTGAAATAGGTTTGCTAAGGTCAGTTTCACACTTGTTTCAGAGCCATTAGCGACTCTGAAGGATGCCTACTATGATGTGACTTTGAAGCCACTGGACGATGTTTGGCAAGAGAAAACAGAGGCATATATGAAGAAAATCCAGGCTTTTGTGCCCAGTATTGTAAAAGATGTATGGTTAATGGAACCAATCCAGGTGACATTAAGAGCCATGAAAACAGGCTTAGATATGGTTAGTATAAAAGAATGCTTCATTTTTATATCAGAGGGGATGGCTTACAGGTCTAAGCATCAGCTTTGAAATGCCGAGAGTCTCTCTACATACACATCTGGTTCAGGTCCCACTCAGGCTGATTCACCCTGCATCTTTTCAAGGTAGATGTCATCATTGGATCACTTTCTGTTTTGGGGCTGTTCACATGAGTTCTTAATAAACTTCAAGCTTTTTGGCTGCTCAGTGTGGACATCAAGGGCCATAATCCTCAAGCTCCTCTCAAACTAGCTACTAAAATTGCACCTAAAATTTTAAGCAACATTTTTGTGTATGCAAATTGCACAGGTAGATTTTCACCTTCCTGCTTTGTGCACATACCACTAATATACAGGTATGGCTGTTTGCTACTTTTGAAAAAGTGGCCTGGCATCTCAGTGACATGTTTCATATTAGAGGGTGTGTTACTCTGGTGTCTTTGGCCAAAATGACACCACAAAATGACACCAGTGTGCTTGTTGTCCACATGGTTACTGTTTTCCCACCCCAGAACTAGCTGTGTAATTCCTGTCAGTCTATAGTTTGTAAATAGCTCTGGGGACTTCCGAGGTACGATATACCTAAAACTATTTAAAGGAGGTTGTCTGTGCTGCAGAACTAATGCATATAATGGAGATCTCAATCCTCTGCAGTAGCAACTGTAGCACAGCAACTCACTGAAGTGTTGGTTCATGTTAAATGATATCATCATAGGAAGGCTGTATTTCTCACTGATATTAACATGGTTATCTTCTCATTCACCAGCTACCTCTAAATAACAGGACGATATGCTGTCAGGCAAGTGACAAATGTGAGGGAGGATTGAGTGTTTGTGAATAGTCCTTTGATATCAAAGCAACGTTCTGGCTGGTCTGAAAACCACGTTAATGTCACAGTTGATTTTATAATATGCTGTTCTGGTTCCCCACTAGGCAACACACCAGATGCTGAGGTGGGCAGAAGCCAAATTTTCCAGAGCTGTGAGCAAGATCCGAAAGCCTTTATCAAACCTGTACAGTTTTTCAGCCAGGTAACAGTGAATATTCCTGGATAAGCTCTACACTGCAGTATAGTCTTCTAAACAGATATTTACATATTTGTTTTTCACATCAAGTTACAGTATTAGGGAACAGAACCAAGCAACTATTCTTGGACACCCTTTATACCACCAAATGCGTTTTTTTCCACCAAATGCATCCGATGAAGTGAGCTGTAGCTCACGAAAGCTTATGCTCTAATAAATTTGTTAGTCTCTAAGGTGCCACCGGTACTCCTTTTCTTTTTGCGAATACAGACTAACACGGCTGCTACTCTGAAACCTTTATACCAGTTAACATTGACAATATAAGTTATCATCTACTATCATAACCTGATTTTTCCACCTCCGAGAATAAATATCCACCAGCAAATAGAATAACTCTGGTACACTCAGCCTTAGGTAGCATTTTTCTTTCCCATTTTATAACATTTGATACATTAACTGCATTGAATCAATTTAACACCAGTAGTAACATGAGTGAATCATTTGTGTCCCAAAGGAACTGTTCAATGGCAGTGAAACTGCCAATGCTGCCTAAAGGAGACCACTCTGTGGACCTGGCAAACATCACTAACTACCTCATTGAAGAAAAGCTAATGAGGCCCCTCAGGGATCTCTACAACATCAACCCAGTAGCTGAATATTATAGAATCAAACAGAGGATGATGGAGAGTCCCTTTGAATGTAAGTTCCTTGACAGCTCTAATATATTTCTCAGCTGGTCCCAGTCCCCTCTGAGCTCCAGACAGAATTTTGCATAACTAGAGAGGACTGTTAATTAACACCATATTTCTATGGATGGTATTTTATAGTATTTTATGTAGACTGATATTTTGGTGGAGTAACAGTCACCTACCAGTAAATAAGCCATTTTTGTGATCTTTCAGCTCCAGCAAATTTCCATGAGAATTTTTCTTATTTTTTAAATTACATACCATGCAGAAAAGTTGTTTTATAACATCACTAGGTTGAGAAATGGGGAATGAGCAGGTAGAATATATCTGTATCTCACCTACATCTCATTCTGATGAGGTCTCAAAGCATGCGTTATGGTTGAGGTAATATCTGGGTCTCCTACTGAGGGCCTGATCCTAATTTCATTGAAGTCAATGACATAACTCCTTTTAACTTCAGAGTGCACACGATGCAGACACTTCAGAGACCGCATTAGATAGGGAGTATTGCTAATAGGAGCATTCCTCATTAAACATCTGACCAACAATTAGTACACAACATATTTTCCAGAAACAGTAGTTTTTGGACAGTGTATCTCATGCTTCATTAGCTCCAATAACTGGGCAGAATGGAGGGCTTTAAAAGGGGGCTTCCGATGTAAGATTTTCAGAGATGCTGTGCAGCCACTGTTTCCATTGACTGCAGTTAGAGTTGAATCCTCAGCATCTATGAAAGTCTCAGTCTTATCTCTGATTTTGCTGGGTTTCCTCTGTTTGAGGCACACCCTTAATATTTATTACTGCTTTCTGTATAAGAATATGTATATTTAGCAGAAAGATTGTAAACAGAGATGGGCTCAAGTGTAAACTTTGGATCCTATTTTCATACTTCCCAAAGGTCCAGGACTTTGGGATCCAGCATGGTATATAATTACAAGGAAATTGATGCATTTTTCCTGCTGGAGAATTTGCTGATAGTGGACAATTTGTAACTGCTTTAGAATTTATGCTGATGAATATTTTAGAAAGTTTTCCTGAGAACAAATAGGCAAATAAGGAGTTCTGATTCTGGCAAGCAGTTAATAAGTTCCACCCATTGAGCTCTGTGAACAACACAGTGACATTGCTTTTGCAATATCATCCTCTAGATCATGCTGTGCTGATGGGCAACAAGCACTTTAGGACTTTTGATGGAAGAATGTATGATCTGACATCGAAGTGCAGTGTGCTGCTTGCCAAGGACTTTATTCACAATACCTTTACTGTAGTGCTGAACCAGGAGAGTAGTGGCTTGAGATCATTGCACATGGAGATGAACCAAACTACCATTGATATCTACCCAGGACTCAAGGTAGGAGGGGAGATTCAAACTTCATTCTTTTTCAGAAAAGAATATGCAACATTGAAATCACTGCACTTTGACAAAGAAGCCAAACCCTGAATTTACCTGCAGTTCAGACTTAGCATAGAGTGGCTCACATAAGTTAATGCAAAGATAGGAAACGCCCACTAATATATCAGCAAAAGGGAATAACCCTCAATAAGAGAAACTAATACCATCAATCCTGGACTATATTCTGCCTGGCCCATATGTGGGTACATGGGATGGAGAAGGCCCAACGAACCTTTCCCCAGCATGGCCCATGTAAGCCAGGAAGAACTACAGCACCTGCGCTTGGAGGAACAAGCTATTATCTCACTGCTTGTGTCCACCTGGGAGGCTTTGTGCTTCACTGCTCCCTTAGGAGCTTCACACTATCCTCCACGCGGGGCTGTGCATAAATGGCACCATCCATTTGCAAATGTGCAAACTGTGAGCTGACCCAGTAACCAGGAATTGCCATTTCTAACATAAGTTATGTTTCAGATATTTGAAAGTTCAACTTCATTGGGGAGTTCAGGGGAATCAATACCGTGCAAGGTCCATCCTAAGTTAGTTACCCTGAACATTTTTATCATTATCTTAAAATAGACATACAAGATGTACAATTTTTCCCAAATGGAAGAGAACTGCCTCAGTCTGGATCAGTCCCTTGAAAAGAACGGCATCACCATAAGAAATGAAACTAACAGAATTGAAGTATTGAGTGAGAATGGAGTCTCTGTCTCCTGCAACTTTCACTATGATCTTTGTACTGTTACACTGGATGGATGGCATCATGGTAAATACTAAACATTCAGCATAGCCATTCCCTTCTGCTTCTAATTTTTCTCTCTCGCTGAATTCTAGAAACCTCAGGTTTCAGAATACAGGCTGCCCTGCCTCAGCCTTTCCCTCAAGCCCTGGAGATGGCACAAGACACTGCCAGTGAATATGATGAGACATATATGTCCCTATAGTAACAGCAGCAAGTGTTTACAGGGGTGGGCAAACTTTTTGGCCCGAGGGCCACATCAGGGTGTGAAACTGTATGGAGGGCTGGGGAGGGAAAGCTGTGCCTCCCCAAACAGCCTGGCCCCATTCCCTATGTGCCCCCTCCCACTTCCTGCCCCCTGACTGCCCCTCTCAGAACCCTGACCCATCCAATCCCCTGACCACCCCCCTCGGGACCTCACTCCCTATCCAACCTCCCCTGCTTCCTGTCCCCTGACTGCCCCGACCCTTATCCACACCCCCACCCTCCAGCAGACCCCCGGGACTCCTACGCCTATCCAACCACCCGCTGCTCCCTATCCCCTGACTGCCCCCTGGGACCCCCTGCCCCTTATCCAACTGCTCCCCGCCCCCCTACCAGCCACATCACCCAGAGCACTGGCGGCACAGTGAGCTGAGGACAGCAGGGGAAGAGCTAGCCCCACCTGGCCAGGAGCTCAAGGGACGGGCAGGACGGTCCCGCGGGCCGTAGTTTGCCTACCTCTGATTTACATAGAATTATTATAATTTTCCAGTCTTTTAATGGAGTATAGCAGCTTGAGGTGCCAGTACCATGTGACCAGCCAGCCCACCTCCACAAGCCAGTCTGAGAGTTTCTATCTAATATGTCAGATATAACGGAGCATATGAATGTGTGGTACAAAAGCTTCATTCTTTTGGTATGATTAACATACCCCACTCACGGCTTCACCACTCATATGTAATGCACCATCCCAAACTTTAACGCGCACCACCATATATCTTTATAGACATATGTCTTCTGTCATGGTAGCACCTTTCTCTGGCAGGAGGGCAGAGTGAAAAGCTAACACATGGGAGGACAATATAGCTCCCTCAACCTGTTATTCTGCCAAGGGATACCATCCTTCTGGCACCCAAACACATCACCTCTGCATTACACCTGAGCTCCATTAGGCAGGATAGCAAAAGGCCAGAGGTGGCTTTTAAAACCAGAATTCTCCTGTGGCTCTGTTTTTATCTTACTCTGTTTTCATTTGGTTCCAGGTGTATCAGCTGGTCTTTTTGGTACCAACGATAATGAAGCTGGAAATGAATGGATGCTTCCCAATCACTCCTACACTGGTAGCGTGCAGGAATTTACACAGAGCTGGCAGGTATGTTGGCTATCTCACTGCTATCAGAAAGCACTGTTGCAAGATATCTGTCTTGAGATCACATGTGGCACTTGGAACACAAAGGGCCACATGTAACAATACACATGTGACACAGAACTTCTGTTGTACTGAAAGAGTTAAAACCATACAGTAAGAAAGTACAGGAACACATGAGTTAGCTGGAAATGTGGACCAAAATATTCACCTTATATTTATTTGGGGGGAAACTGCATTTATGTGCTTAAACTTTCTAAGAAAATTCACCTTCAGGCAGAAACCAGGCATGGAAATTTTGGAATCTTTCCCCTGGACTGAAAGTTTCCATGCTTGGTTTCTGCCTGAAGGTGAATTTTCTTGGAAAGTTTAAGCAAATAAATGCATCAGTTATGGCCAGGTAAACATCACATTGGTTGTTTGCACATACAATTTCACTGAATGTGTTTTCAGCCACTACAATCACATGCACACAATTCTAATATGGACCCAGGTGTGCAGTTAAACGAGGCATATAGCTAGTCAAGGGTGTGACTAGTTAATATATATTTGATAGCATACGTGCCAGGAAAAATGAAGAGAGCTCATAAGCTGTACTACAGGACTAATGCAGAAAAAGGAAAATTAAGCTTACAATGCCTGGCCAAGTTGTTTGCCTTTGAGAACACCAACTCTGGTTGGTATTAACTCCTCTGTGGCCTTTCCACATCAGTTACTAAAGAGCTTACTCAAAAAAACCCCCAAAGCAAATGATGCCACTGGAACTTTGTGGCACTTCCTTTGCAAGACTATGATCTAATTCAACAGCCAGAACCACTGCAACCATCTACCTCCAATTCAGGGCTTCTGAACTCTGCCTCAAATAGCAGCAGGGTTCAAGATATCTATCTTCTGCTCTGCTATTGGAGAATCAGATGGATTCTAATGAGTGTGCAGAGTATACTTATGTGGGTGATATGGCCAGTATCACGGTGGGACGGACAGAGGTACATTGTTAATGTAAACTACTTATTTATTATTAATTTCCTTCCATTTAGAGGCACTCCCTGACTTATTCAATCATTCCATTCCAGAATGCCTTGTGTAACTCAAATTTTGCATAAGTCGGAAACGTATACCCGACCATTGTGCAAAAAAACAAAAAAACCCCTCCTATTTCTAGCTTACATAACTTTTTCCGTAAGTGCAGATTTGCGTAAATCAGGACTTGTGTAACCTGGGGAGCATCTGTATTTAAGAATACATATTAGCACCAAATGCAAAAGCACCTGGGCAACTTGAGTTAGTAAAAATAATCAATTTAACACAATATATAAGAAACTTCTTGTAATACCGTAAACAAGCTAGGGAGGCAGCATGACCTTTTTAAGTGGTTGATGTCATAATGACTCTGCTTATACTATTGATTGCTACATTTTATTTGTATGCCACACAGCATCTTTGGAGTGCTGAATACCGCCAGGAAGAATCTATAGATGACTTTAGCTGAACTCTGCGTGCTGCTTGCAGTCAGTTTGACTCCTATCCCATTCAGAAAAAGTAATAAAAAGATTGGCTTGCTGATAATGTACCATTGTCATACATCATTAAAGCAAGGGCCAGGAATACAAATATGCCAAGTCAGGAATTCATTCTAAAGGGGTTGGATGAGACAATACAGTGGGAATAATCTGCTGGACAATGTATTTAGTGTACTGATAAAATGGAGCTTACATCTCTTCAGCAGTGCAGGTAGGGTGGTACAGTACAGAATGCCATACCAGCAAGATATTTATAGCTGGTCCAGCGTACCGGAAAGACACAGGAGGAGCAGAATGTGGGGCCACCGGGTGGCCCCATGCCGGCAACTCCTCTGGCGCAGCTGTACCGCCCCCAGCCCTTCCACACAGGATCTCCTCCGTCTGTAAAGCAGCCCTGCTGGAGAACAGGGCTGGGAGCAGTATAGCTGTGCTGGAGGAGCTGCCAGCGTGCGGCCCCACATTCTGCTCCTTTCCCCGCTGCCGTTCCCAGGAGAGCCCTGAACTACCCCAACCCTTCCACGCAGCTGCATCTCTCTGTGCTCGGTAGAGCAGCCCTGCCAGAGGATAGGGCTGGGGTGGGTGGGTGCAGGGCTGGGAGCTGTAGAGCTGCGCCGGAGGAGCTGCCAGCATTCTAACTCCTATCCCCACTGTGGTTTCCAGGAGAGCCCTGAACCGCGGGGGGAAAGGAGCAGAATGTGGAGCCACAGGAGACTTTGCAAGCCAGGAGCCATGCAACTGAATGCCTGCATAGAAAAAGAATGGTTTGGGAAGCTAAATTGTCACGTTAAAATTCTCTCCTTAAGGAGATAGTAGAACCTGAGCTTACATTTGTGTTCTGCCTGAATGTAGACTTGACCACATGGCATACTGATCTGATGCACAAATCTGGGTTTGCAATGTTCATGCCAAACAAATCATGGCATAAGCTGCACTCAATCCTGCTCATTTCTGATCTAGTTGATGTTACATATCACCACTTTTGTGTTTGGACCTGCATCACGAAAATTCACCCACATCTCATTGTGAAGAAATGTTTGTCATTGCTACTACCTTCCACTTGTGATTATTTTGTCTTAAAACTTCATAAATATTCTTGTTAATAAGTGCAATAGTTAGAAAGAATTGAGTAACTGTTTTCTCGCTATAAAAGAACCTAGTAAAAACACTACTTTTAATAACATTATAAATGATAGACAGCTAGCCAACAACTTGTTTCAGCAGTTGTACAAAAAAATCTTTAATGAATCACAAAAACTGATAGGAAAAGGAAACAATGTTTGTAACCTGTAATATTTATAAGACGATACAGTCCTTGTTTCATTTATAAAGAGTGCATGGCCCATCCTAATATTAATGAAACAATAAACAATTATTCAGAGCAGTGTAAAAAAAAAAAGTCTAACAAGCCTTCATCTATATTGCTTGCAGTGATATCGCCCAATGTAAATGAAGGAGTTTACAGTGCATTAGTACTTTAAAAAACAGTGTCTATTCATTGACTAGTCTTGTTCTCTCAGGTGAGCAGTCACTGCAGCTACGTACAGAAGAAGGTGAAACCATGTTCCATCACAGCTAAGCAAAAAGTGTGTAAAGTGTTTTTTCGAGAACCTCACTCTCTTCTTAGGAACTGCTTCAAAGTTGTAAGTATTAGTAAGAATCAGTGAAGGAAGGTTTGAACCTCCTATCACCACTCTTCAAAGCTGCATAAATGAATTATGAAATACTGCAGGAAGGTGAACATTCCAGCGTCATTACTTTTAACTATCAAGCGTTTAGTTGAAAACTCAACCTCTGTGGTGATCAGAACAATATCACAGAAGGACTAACCAAATTTCACAGTCTCTCCACCACATAAATATGTTTCTCTGATCTATGGAATGTTATCTTGTCTTGACATTGTAGTTTACCATACTGGTCTAGAATATGGAAATACAGAAAAGCCCTAGAATCAGTCATAATAAAAGATGTGTTAATACTGATTTCAGAAAACGGACATGTGGAATGAAAAAAGTCAATTCCTCTGAAGTTCTTGATTTCATTCTTTCATAGTTAATTTGCCTGATTTGCTGCAGAGTTATTTTATAGACTCTTGATATGGTCTAAATACCTTAATTTCACCAATGTTAATTCTCATTTGCAGCTGAGGTTGACAACCCAAGACAAGCTAAAAGAAGATTTATTCACATTCCCAAATTATTATCAATCTCTTAGAAGAGTTGTGTACTTTGCTTCATGTAACGAAACATTACGTATAACTCTGTTCATGTTTAAGGTGGACCCTGAACCATTCTACAGCATGTGCGTGCATGATGCTTGTGACTCCAGTGAGTTGAAAGCTGCCTGCAACTTGGCAGCTGCATTTGTCCACTTGTGCAGCAGAAATTTTGTCCCCT
Source organism: Dermochelys coriacea (assembly GCF_009764565.3). Taxonomy (NCBI): domain Eukaryota; kingdom Metazoa; phylum Chordata; order Testudines; family Dermochelyidae; genus Dermochelys; species Dermochelys coriacea. The sequence goes on from NC_050077.1 coordinate 23,360,348, forward strand.
TGGAAATTCCTTCTCAATGTGGTAAGTTTAATTTCTGTTCATCCCAAACACTGGCTGGGATGCCAGACTTAACATAGAAATGTTATCTAGTAACGTGGCTATAAGTAATCACAGAAACACCATTCCAGTGTTTTTGCTTATCTCCAGTCAGTTTTGTTCCTCCAGTTTATATTTCAGCCTTTGTTTTTAACCAGGAGAACAGACACCACCTCTGTTTCTTATTCCCTGCTGGCTATTTATTTCCACTGAATTTGCTTAGTGAAAACATTTTTACAATATTATAAACTTATTTTCCCTATGTTTTCTAATTCTTTGATGATCTTTTTGCTTTGTTCCTTTGTTTTCCTTCTGAATAATTTATCTGGGTTCATGTTATCAAAAATATATATTTTGTGATTCAAAAAACAAAAGTTTCCCTTCCTTCCACTCTTTTTAATGAGATCTGCATTCCTTAGAATTCCAAGATTATCAAAACCGGTATTTTAATCTGACCATCAGTTATCTCAAAATCCATCTCTCTGCTGTTCTCTATTTAGAATGCAGAGGTAGAAAACTTTCAAAGGCGTGATTCTGGGGGTTTGTAACTGTTTACACCAGAGTCCCTGCCAAAATGAAAGAATGTTCGTTACCTCTTGAGTAATTTAGAGAAAGATTGAGCCGCTGCTGTGGATATATCTCCACAGGCTTACTCCTGATTTACGCTGGTGTGAAAATTAGAATCAGGCCCATCACCTGATCTAAGTAATGGTGCCCAACAGCATATGGAGTAGCGCATTCCACTACATCTATATTCTGGCTACCTTTTCTTGTTCTGTTTCTTTTAAGTGGCTGAATTATAGCGATCATTTCCCAATGGCAAGAGACAACTACTATTATTCCCATTTACATTGTATGGAATCATCTGTCCTCTGCCTCAATTGTAGCTCTAGTGCTGATCCTCAGCCATTGTAAACACAAGTGTGCTATATTAGTAGCTAAATGAAAAGCAATCTGTGTAGGCAGAATTGCAAGATTTTGATACATCTTGTAGTTTAGGGATTATAGATAGCTGCACATTGAACTTTATGTAGAAAACACCTAACCACATGCACTCCTGAATTATTACAACACACCTCAACTTTCTCCTGCACATATAATTTTTTTTGGCTCTTTGTTTCCAGATATTATAGATAACAGCACCCTTCTTGAAATGTCAATTTGTGCTGTTTATTGACTACAGTAAATAGATAAATAATTAAAAACTACTACAACTGCTGACATGGTGCCTTGTTCTGCATTATATGCCGCCTCAGTGCAATAAAGAATGGCTTCAAATATGGAAACATTTGAGGCTGTAATCATCTTCTGAGAAAAATGGCCATATGAATCTTTGAAACTGACCCCAATAATTAACATTTTATTTACATGTAGTGTACAGTCCTTTATTTGGAAGAAAAGAAGTCCTTACATCACTTTCACTTGTTGAGAACATTAAAGGAAACAGACATACAAATCATTGCCATGCTAATTACTACCACACTTGTCCAAATAATAATTTAAGGTGTAATGATCCATTTACGACTATTTACTGCAAAGAAAAGCGTTTATTGTAAGTAATTGATAGGACTATGCAGATGAGGGAATTATGCAGTTGCTAGGATTGAAGCACTTAGATTTACGCTGCTAATTTGTCTGCTGTATGCACTGCTGAGGCTTGGAAATGAGAAAATGGAAGCTCTCTTGATACATGAAATGAAATGACAAGTTATTCCCTGGTATTTGTAAATTCATTGCCACCACAAAAGATTGATTGATTTGGTGACTACAAACGTACAATTACATTTTTAACAAGCTAGAAGAACTACAAGTGTATAAGATTTTTTTTTACACATGATCACAGGGGAAGACCATCAGATATTTGTGGATGAGGCCACGTAAATAAAGCCTTATCAAAAGAATGCTCAGTACACATGTATGTGCATGCATACTTCTAGGTGTGTGCATGAGTATTGCATACTTCTCAGAGGAGATAGTGATAAATCAGTAGGTGAATGCGGGGGTTTGGGCTGCCCAGTGTATGGACAGTACCCAGCTGCAAAATATGAATCTGGATTTTATTCTAAACCCATTAAATCTCAGGAGTATTCTGTTTTATTTGATATCTGCCATCTCTAATAGCATATTTAAGACATACATAGAGGAATTAACTTCTTTAAATACAGAGACAGATATTTGTTTAAATTTAAAAAAAGTGTATGACACTGAATATTCAGTTAAAGTACGCAAACAATGTTTACAATAGGCTGATCACCAAGTCTGTGAAATCAGCTAGTAGTAATCTATATAATTCCTTAAGAGTTCAGTACGGTTGGGGACCTATCAACATTTGGGCCAATGCCAACAGTTCTCATTCAAACAAGACTTGCACTGACTTGAATGCTAGTTTTTCCTGAGTAGAGATTTCAGCATGGGATCCTGTCTGCGTTGCCAGACTTTAGTTAAAAAGAAAAAATACTTTCTTCTTCTAAATATAGCTTAGGGTGGAGTATATCTGGGCCTGATTTTATTTTAAATGTCCAAAGTCACATATTCATAGTGTAAGTAAAACTTCCGGTCCTACTTTGGAACAACCCAATGAAACTTTTATTTCCCTTGATCCCTTTTATTGGTGGGACATTTGATTGTATTTATTTTATATAGTTTGGTTTGCTAATTACCTTTTTATCATCTGAGATTCCAGAGAACACTGTCTAGTATTGTATCTCTTTTTACTTGCAGTTTGAATTTGCTCTTAATTGCAACTATCAACCCTAAAGATGAAAAAGCTGTTTCAACCTCTGAAAAAATCTAGTTTGATGACCTAGAAGCAACAGTATGGAAAAACAGCAACAGTGTCCATGAAAGCCAGGATTTACAACACAGATTGTAAGAAGAAAAGCTTTTCAAGCTACAGAGCCTGAAGAAAGTTTAATTATTACAGTTACTTGTCATTATATTAATATCACATCAGGATAACTCTGACGTGAGAGAGAGAACGTTAGAGTAACTTTTATTTTAAAAAAATAAACCTCTTGTTTTTCCCTCCTCTTCAGATACAGAATCTCATTTTCATAATTTGAATATAATTAAAACAATCATATTGTCTCTCCTCCACCCCAGATCAGTAAAATCTGGCTGCTCTGTCAGCACACTAAGCCTTAAGGTTGTATGGAAGTACCATCTTTTGTTGTTCTCTAGGAATCTAATTCAGCCATTTGATCTGTTTTGGAGAGATTCATGTCTAACCCATTTTACTATAGAGAACACCCCCAAAAAGTAGGACTTTTGAGATAGTGGAAAAATAGCCATTCCTTGTGCTCTCCCACCTGATTCCCATTATGAAACACAATCAGCACACCACTGTAAAAAAGAAACAATCTTCTCTGGAGTGTCCTACTACCAATTGCACATCCCCCTTCCTTCCTTCAGACCCACTTTCAGACATCTTTCCATGTGCCCTAGACAGGGTGACAGATCTAATCCATACCTTTTGGTAGTTATAAACAGGATGCAGCTGGCATCTTTAGACATCACTGTCTGATATCTTACTGCTAAATCACTTTTGATATTTTAAATCAAATGGATTTCAATATTTTGATTTTTATATAAGAAAAGCCCACTTTCTTTTTGAAATACACATTTTTCCAGTCAATACTAGGAATACCTCAAAGTGGTTATTTTTTAGCGAGGGAAACACAAAGCAAATATTCAATAGCCATTGCTCAGAATTATTGTCATAAATTGGAATAACAGGGTCCTGAAATGTATATTATGTTGATGAAAGTTTTTACTTCCTTTCCTTATTTTTGCTGTGATGCACTTTCATTAATTGTTCTTAAAAATAAAGTTGTCCTGATCTATGGAACAAAACGTGTTTATCTAGTTAAGAGAGTTTAAATTGCGCGTAGCTATCTGGCCAGTTCCTGAAGGGAAATTTTCATTAAAAGAATTTAATTCTGAACAGAGGACCAAATCCACAAAGGGACTTAGGTGAGGCAATGCTGAGTACCCTAAACATCACCACAATGTCAGAAAACCTTTCTTATTTCTACTATGATTGTCAGTGACATTTTTCAATACTATTAGCTTACATGCTCTTCATAATACTACAGGCAACTGTATAGCTAAGGAAAGGTGACTATGCATCAGACATCTGTTAGATTCAACATTACTTGCTGGTAAGATAAAAGCACATTAGTAATGCCTGAATAGAAGAGTCGGTGTAACAAAATGTGTGATAGTCCAGGATTCATTAGGAGAATTTCTGATATTTAATAATGCCTAGGTGATCAAACACATTGATTACCAATGAGTAGGGAAAGTCAGTCATACTTGGAACTTTTAGCACTTTCAGACATAGATTTAAAGCTGGGTCTCAGCCTTCATGTCACAACCAGGGGAAGATAAAGTTACACAGAGGTTAAAGGATTTGCCGAAAAATCACACAGCAACTCAGTGGCAAAGCTGAGACTAGAAACCAGTTTGCCCTGTTCCACTAGCTCTCACTGCCTCTAAAGTGGGATATATTGATTTTTCAGCTCATTTACATCAGTGCCAAGAGACTTCCAATATTTGAGAGTAATGCACTGTTTACTCACCAGCTACTCGCTATGTAAATGAGAAACTGGATTGGTTCAGGCAAAATTAGTATAATTTATTTCACTAATACATTGTGTAAGAGAAACTGTTCATTTTCACATAAACTCCATTACCGAGAATCTTAATTAGCCATTTCTTCTAGAAAAGACAGCCTCACAACCGAGTGGTCACCTTGCAACACTCCTGCAGTCACAGAGCCCCCAAATCAGTCTCTGGGAACATTCCAGCTCTTTGGGAACCAAACAAGAAAACTATAACAAGAATTAAAAGTGCTCACCAGTTAGGAGGAGGAAGCAGGAATCAGTTCCAAAATGGCCATGGTAAGGCTCCAGCTGTTTATTTCTGCCAAATATAAAGGGCCAGCGCGTTGGGGAAAAAATCAGCTAGTTAACTGCATTGGGGAAAGGTAACAGAAACAAGACAGATATGAAGTAAGGTATTGCTGGGGAAAGGACAGCTATATCATAGAACTATAGGGCTGGAAGGGAGCTCAAAAGAAGTCATCAACTCTAGCCCTTGCACTGAGGCAGGACGAAGTAAACCTAGACTAACCCTGATGGGTGTTTGTCCAACCTGTTCTTAAAAAACCTCCAATGAGGGGGAATTCACTGCCCTTGGAAGTCTGTTTGAGCACTTAATTACCTTTATTGTCAAAAAGCTTTTCCTAATATCTACCCTGAAGCTCCCGTGCTGCAGATTAAGCCTATTACTATTTGGCCTAACTTCAGCAGGCATAGGCCTTTATAACAGATCTTAACATATTTGAGGGTTCCCCGTCAGGCGTCTTTGCTCTAAACATCCTCAGGTTTTTCAACCGTTCCTCAGAGGTCAGGTTTGCTAAACTTTTATCACTTTTGTTGCTGTTCTCTGGACTCTCTCCAATTTGTCCACATCTTTCCTAAAGTGTGACACACAGTACGCCACCTAAGACCTCACCAGTACCAAGTAAAGTGAAACAATTGTCTCCAGTGCCTTGCACACCACATTCCTGTTAATACTCCCCAGAATATCTTCCTTTTCCACAATTGTAATAGATTGTTGATTCATATTCAATTTGTGCTCCACAATAATGCCACAGCTTCTTTTCAGCAGTGCTACCACCTAGGCACTGATGCACAATTTTGTAATTGTACATTTGATTTTTCCTTCTTAAGTGAAGTACTTTGCACTTGTCTTTATTGAATTTCATCTTGTTGATTTCAGACCAATTCTCCCATTTTTCAAGGTAGTTTTGAATTGTAATTCTGTCCTCCAAAGTGCTTGCAACCCCTCCCCATTTGGAATCATCTGCAAATTTTATGAGCATACTCACCACTCTGTTATACAAATAATTAATGAAAATATTGACTATTCCAAGACCCAGGATTGACCCCTGTGGGATCCCACTAGAAACAGCCACTTTGCCAGCAAACTATTGATACCTACTGTTTGAGTATGGTCTTTCAACCAGTTGTGCACTCACCTTACAGTAATTTCATCTAGATCACATTTATTAGTTTGCGTATGAGAAAGCCATGTGGGACTGTGTCAAAAGCCTTACTAAACTCAAGATCTGTCTCATCTATCTATCTCATCACACAGCCATTTTGTATTAGTATTCTGCAGTTTGTTCTCCATTTATGGTCTCTGAAGTTTCCAATCACTTAGAAGTAAAGTCATATTGATGGCCAGAGTTATCTTATAATTTGTTTCTATAAATAACATCTGGTTTCAAAGAGGAGTAGGGGAAAGACAGCGTATGGAGTACTCCAAACAAATAGCTACATTTTAAAAATGGCTTTAACTTAGGCAAATCCATGTGCCTGTCTGCTGGACAGAAGGCCATGGTGGAGGTATGGAAACAGGAAAACTTCCTTCTTTGAGATTTTTACCTTGTACACTATTTCTTTCATACCTAGGTAGCAAGATTATAGGTGCTTTACAAATACCACCTTTGGAAAACAGTCAAATTCCATGTTACCCATATAAATGGATGACGACAGTAGGTGCTGTCTTTCTGGGATGTTCAAACAAGAATGATTTGCTTTTGTCCCTGATGTTTATCCAAGAACAGATGGGGATATCTCCAGTTTCATGGCTAATGTAGCTTGACTAGAAAAAGCAGGATGTGATCTGTGGCTGCACCATTTTTGCCGTTATTAGGTTCTAAGGTCCTGTGTACACTATGTATTTTATCATATTTAAGCAGCATCCATAGAGCTAATGTACAATTCTGTATCATGGTTCTAATGCAGTTTTGCTGTTGATAGACTTCTTTCACTGTACAGACCCAATCGTGCAAAGCTGCGCCACATGGGCAGATTGGAAGCCCCACTCAGGTCAGTGGGAGTTCTTGCAAGCACAGACTTCCTGTGAGTAGATACTTGCATGTTTGATCAGGGCACGTATTTGAAACTATGGCAAGGGCTGTTTTAATTATGACCATTGCTAGCTTGGTTTCTCTGACCAATGTGGACAGGGATTCTCCCCCCCCCTCAGAAAAACCAAGGTCTAAATTCCTTGAGAGAGTGCCTATAGTGTGGTTTTATACCACAGTTTTAGGAAGACAAAAAAAAAAATCCCACCCACGGCGATCAAAAAAGTGCTGCTAGCAGGAGTGAGGTTTAAGCACAGTTAAACATGAAGATTAGGTTGCCATGAAATTATTTGGAAGTTGGTCTGATGATTTATAAGAGCTTTGTAAATGGTGACTATTGACTGTTATACAAATTTTTTTTTTTTTTAAATCAGCCAATTTGTGTTGGTAATTCCAAGCACTAATATGCCTGCTGAGATCAGACTCATGGAAATGACATTTGAACTGCAAGGACAAAGGGAAATGTCAGCAAATAGAGCAAGAGACTATGAAAACAGTCAGATAGAAATTAATTTAAAGCAGCAATGAGAGCTCTTATTAATACTTTTTAGTATTTAAATTAGCAGCTAAAGCCCACAATGAAGACTGAGGCCAATTATTATGTTTAGCATCCACACTGTACTAGGCCCCTGCCAGACATTCAAGAAGAGGATGGTCCCAGCTTTGAAGAGCTCACAATCTAAGGACATATAGACAAGTAGACAGAGGGGTCTTTATACATGTCAATTGTAGATGACAAGGCAGAAGGGACTTTAGAAGAGGGGTTTTCTGGAGGCATACTGAGTGGCTCTACCTACAGAGGAGGGTGGTGCATGGAAGAAGGCTCAGAGGAGATTAAGCAAGACACTGACAAATGGTGTTTGCCAAGCAAAATCCTAGTGGTGGAGTATTTTGTTCTGCTGTAGCATCTGGCAAGCTCAAAATGCTTTCCACAGGTTAAACAATTAAGTCTCCATCATGCCCCTGCAAGATAAGATACTAGGTGATGTACAAGGTGCAAATATTTCTGGCACAAAATGCAACACCTGTTTAACACACTGCATCATGCCTTAATACTGACTTTTAATATTAAAATAACTAATCAAAGAAACATTACTATTTAATCAGTGTTTAAATATTCCATATTTTACATTACAATCAATGTCAAATCTGATATACAATTGGTGTGTGATGGACAATACTAAACCTGTCATGATCCTTTCTGAGATCTATCCACCTTATAGGAATGAAAGGGTGAGCATCCATATACCTATCAGTAAAAGATGCGAGAAAGCTAACAGGCATTCAGTAATATACCTAGAGTCATACATGCATACTGATCTATGCTGGCATGTATCACCAGTACACTCATGACACTGAATGACCAGGAGGTGGTGCTAACACCAAGTTCAACAGAAAACTTTTGATTTTTGCCTCCTATCTCTGCTGTCCAAACACAGAAAATCTTCTCTCCAAAGTAAACTGTAAGTGATATTAATATAGAACTCAAACCAAGAAAGAAAACAGGTTGTTCTAAAAGTGTCTGTACAGTGCATTAATGCACTTGCTGAAAACAAGACACCAATTTAAAAAACAAAGCTACTTTTTAAATAAATTATTTGCTGGTGAATTTAGGGTTGGTGAAAGGTCTGTGACTGGCAGCCCTGGAGACTGAATATTCTTGCTTTATCCACAGAATAAGTACAAGTTTCCCCACACTGCCCCATAAATGTGTACCAGCTGTGTCTTGGAGGGACTACTTCATTCTCCATGCCCATTTTCTGCAGAGACTGCCAACAGAGATGTCAATAAGCAGCCATTGAGCAGTGCTTCTTGTAAAGTGGACATCTGTACAAAATTACGGTTGAGTTAAAACAGCAGCAACCTCTGAAACCTGTAATATCTTTCTTATCCATTCCTCTGTTAACAAAACAGGCCACTTATTTTTTAAGCATTCTTGTGTTATTGTTTTGCAAGGTAAGTTTTCTTCTTGATTTTTAAATGGGCAATTTATAGCCTTCCCCAGAAAGGGTGGCAGGATGCCATAGTGATGGAAAAGCAGCTTCCATTAACCCTGAACTGGGTCAGATCAGGTCTTTCATATCTCAAACTGGCAGAGGATTATGTCTGGGGAGGAGGGTGCAAAATACACATTGTTGCACTTCCTGTTGACTGGCTTAGGGAGCTCTGCAGCTGAAATAACAATGCACTGCTGGCATTTTATCTATAGAACATGACAAGAAGAGAAAAACATACAGTGGCCACAGATTATGAGGCAGAGCAAAAACCATCACTCAGAGCACCTAAAATCTTTTTATGATTCTCAGAAGTCACAAGCCCTCCTAGAATATGTCCCTTAAGAGTCACTGGGATTTGACCCTGCTTCTATTCAAACCTGGAGTTTCAGGATTTTTGGTATTTAAAAACTGATGCTTGGCCACTAAGATGCTAACTAGAGTGGGACTAGTGATATAAGTTGTTACTGAAAATTTTAGGACAGCTTGATTTGTGAAGCGCTTTTGCCAAAAGCATTGTGGAAATATTTATGCTTCACATAAAGACAGTATTTTAGTATGCGAATGAGACTGTCAAATGGCAAACAGCAGAAAGGCTGCATAAGGAACATACCAATACTCTCTCAAGTAAGTGTGTGGTTTAGTCAGATCAGGTGTGCGCTTTGAACACAATGCAGGAGCCAGGAACTCCTGAGTTCTTAACCGACCTCCATCACAAAGTTTAGGTAAGTTACATCAGTTCACTTAATTGTACCTCAACAACCATACATAACACTGGCCTTCCCTGCAGGGAGATGTAGAGTATCGAGCCCTTTGAAAAATACTAAGTACTCAGTATTTCTAGTGCCTACAACTCATATAGTAACCATTTCTTATTTCCTTTATTTATCCCAAAGGACTCAAATTCACATGGACACGAACATGCACACCTCCCATTCACCTTCCGAGACCTAGGCTCTAGAAAAAAAGAAAGTCATTGTATGGACTAGGAAATTTAAAGACTTAAAGGAAACTTATTTAATCACTCACATTGTTGCACAATAAGTTATACAACCATAGACAATACCATAAAACTTGACATACTGTCCCCATGCCTAGTCAACATCAATTCACTGAGAAAAACACAAGGTTGTTGCTGTTTTATAAAAACGAAGGGCAAAAGTTCTGAAAAGAGAACTGTTCATTTGCTAAGAAGCTCTAAGTTCAACTTTCTTAGGAACCTGTTTCAGTTTTGAGTTCCTAGAAAAGACCTGGTTTCAAAGACTCAGGCTGGTGTAACGATTCAATGCTATTATATAAAATCCACATAAAATCTTTGCAGTATACTTTGTAAATTGCTTTTGGTTACAAAGAAACTCTGAAGCTGCACTACAGTTAGGCCACTTCTACAAGCCAACAGCTGTCAAATATAGTAATAGCTTTAGACCAAACAAAGATAACTAATTTTCCAAGAGTTTGTCTCCAGCTCTGAGTTGTTTTTATAGAAGTAGAGAACTCCAACTACAAAGTTTAGATCCACATGTAGATTCTGAAACATCCCAAAGCTTGGGGTGGTCAGATCTAGTGATTTAGTTTGGGCCAATCTCAACTTTAAAGAATAGAATAGTTAGTATCCAAAAACTAGAGCGGCATAGCTTGCTCATATGTAGGGCTCCGTGATTTCTGCAGCGGAAAGTGTGGCTGACCCCAGGGCCGCGCAAGCAGCTGGCCCCAGAGACTACCTGAGCAGTGGTCCTGCGGGCGGCGAGCGCCGCCACAGTTTGGTGTCTCCCAGCAGTGGTCCCAGGGGAGCTGGAGCAGCAGCTGGCCCCCTGGTGGCAGCCAGAGTGGCAGCAGGACCCCAGGGGTTTGCCCCCGGCAGTGGCTGGAGTGGTAGCGGGATCCCTGGGGCTTCCCTTATTCATGAACCAGGAGAGTGGGGAAGATATAGAGATATTGCTAATTAAATTCAGATCAGCAGTATTTAAGTCAACACTGAGTAAAGACTGCTTCTGAGATATACATTTAATGAACATGCATTATACTATATATATATTTATATATCACATCTGTTGCATTATGTACTTGCCAACTATGAGTAAAGGGTCTTGGAGCCATATTTAGCTGTGATGTAAGTGGTACAAGTCTACTGAAGCCAGCAGAGTTGCACTCCCTTACACAAGGTTTGAATTTGGCCCTTTTCATCAAAACGTTTTATACACAATCTAGTTCCCATGCATGTCAAGGTGAACTTTATTTTTCTTCCTTCTGAGATGAAATTCAAGTTCTTAGAATAAGAACCATTAAGATGTCAAGGGACCTGCTACCAAAAAAATAAAAATGGTTGTCTAACAATGTTGACACCAAGAAGAATTTGCTGGCAGGCTACATTTTACAAGTGGACTTTTTCCCAACATTTAAAAAAAAATTAACCCATACTGTCAAAATTCTGTACACTTTTCTTGGCTTATCCCACATATAATCAACAAGGTCTCATTTTACACTACCCCTCAATTATACCCAGGCCTCTGAAGTGACATGATCTCAAATACTAAACTCAGGAATGGAAGTATGCACTCCCAAAGTTCTGATCCCGGTGCTTTCATCAACAGCCCCCAAGCATGGTGCCTCTGTAAAAATGGGGACAATATTTACTTCAAGATAGCATTGTGAGAATTAGCATGTTCAAAGTGCAATACCTGATCTTAAATTCAGTTTTGGTTTATAGTAAGGCAAAAAGCTTGTTTTCATATGCTCAAAGTTAGTTAACATTGTTATTTGACACTGTTGAACTTGTCTGTTTCCCCCCAACCTACAGAGCTACAGTATATACATAATGTAGTATTTATTTAGGATGCATGAATTATCATTGAAACTTGAGCAAATATAATATTTTGGGGACAAAAGAGCAGTATCATACACTTGTCCTTTACAGGAAGAGGATGTAACAAAGGTAAAAAATAATATACATTTAACAGTAACTTTAAAGAGACAGTGTATCCAGGGAAAGAAAACTTAATATAAAGATGCATAATTAGGCTGAGATAATCTTACTGTGTGATGTGGCGAGAGTACTTACTTCTTGGACCTGGATAGATCTACTCCCTGTGAGTCTGTGTCAAATCTCTGTTTAGTTTACTGGAAGTATAGGTTTTGTTATCATGCCACTCTTAATATTGTAGAGATGAATGCTGCACCTGCAGAGTTTTAGGCACCAAACTATGGTTACAGTTAGAAAAGACATATGTCTTGTAAACAAACTAGATATGGATGTTCTTGATAAAGCATGGTGCCAAGGTACCACTTCCTTACCATAAACACAATCTAAACGGTATGGACCACATTCTGCCCTCATTCCAGATATAAAATTCACACTGGCAGCAAGAGTGATATGCAAAATAGAGGACAGAATATGGTACTATGACTGCCTAACCGTACATTCTAACAGATGATAGCTATAATAATGGAGCGAGTATTGAAATACCTACTATTATTTGGAAAGCATCAGATAAACTTTTGGAAAATTAATGCAGTTTAGTCTGTTGGCATAAAACATTATTGGAAGAGGGCATGAACAAGCTTCCTATGAGTTATCATGAGCACGAAGATCTCTAAATCTTGAATCTCAGTCAAATTCACTGAAGTCAATGGAGTTGTACCCATTTTCTCCAATGGTAAATTTGGTCTCCTGTCCATAACTCTTAAAACTGTTAGTCAGTGGAGTAAGTAATTTTGTCTATCAAAGAATTCTCCAGATGAGGCTATAACTATTCCTCACAGTCTAATGTTTTGAGCTGAGGTCCAAATGGTGTAAAAGCAAATATTTATGTTTCCAGATCCTTTAGGCTGCTGACAAAAACACACAGCATCTAAGAAATGTTTCTGTGCAAATCCTCCACTTCAAAGCTCCACATGCTTCTGTGAATAGGGTTATCAGAAAGATCTGTCATCTTCACAGCTTGAAGAATAGGCTCTGGACTGCAGGAGTGTACCAAGCCCATCACCATTACATACTTTCCTAGAAAAAACAAAACGCAATTAACATTCAACTTTTTCATTATTCTTGCTCAGGAAACAAGATTATTTCACTTTAAACGATTTGATTATTTTGTTTCAAAACAGCCAAAACGTGAGGTAGGGCAGGACCTCAGAGAAAAATGTTAAGTCATCAAAGGCTTGACAGTGTGAATAGCTGAGAATGCTGACCATGTCACAAAATTAGGCCATACATTTAAGAAAAAGGATTTGGTATTTGTATGAATAAGAACAGCATCTGCAGTCCCACTGGCTCATATATGGTGGATTATTAAATCCTCCTGCTTCAAAGCATAAACTGATCACCAGGTGGGAATTAGGAAGAAATTCCTGCCCCCATGCAACAATTATACATACCACCCAACAGTCCCAGGTTTTGACCCCAAAACCTCCCGACCTGGTTGAAGAAGCTTCTGTCTCATGGGGCTGGCTGGGCTTGGCTTCATGCTCCAGCTGTTATAACCTGGCTCCTGACACACACTGTTGCAATGCCGCTCAGATGTGGCTGGCCTTCTAACGGTGCAAAATTAGAATGGTACTGTGACCATGTGTGACAGGTAACAGCCATTCATACAAGTTTGGGGTCAGCCAGGACAATCCTGAGCTGTGCTGTGCAACACAACGCACTGCCCAGGGGCCAGGTTGTAGCGCCTGGAGCGGGTAGCTGAGCCTCATCAGGACCTGCTGTTATGTGCGGAGTGTGGGGCAGGCTCACTTTGCAATGCCCCAACCAGGGCCTTCCCACACCGGGACAGCATCCATAAGAACGGCCATATTGGGTCAGACCAAAGGTCCATCCAGCCCAGTATCCTGTCTACCGACAGTGGGACAGAGGGAGTGAACCTAATGGGTAATGATCTAGTGATCTCTCTCCTGCCATCCATCTCCACCCTCTGAAAAACAGAGGCTAGGGACACCATTCCTTACCCATCCTGGCTAAATCATTAATGGACTTAACCTCCATGAATTTATCCAGTTCTCTTTTAAACCGTTAGAGTCCTAGCCTTCACAACCTCCTCAGGCAAGGAGTTCCATAGGTTGACTGTGTGCTGAATGAAGAAGAACTTCCTTTTATTTGTTTTAAACCTGCTACCCATTAATTTCATTTGGTGGCCCCTAGTTCTTATGTTATAGGAACAAGTAAATAACGTTTCCTTCTTCACTTTCTCCACACCAATCATGATTTGATATACCTCTATCATATCCCTCCTTAGTCTCCTCTTTTCCAAGCTGAAAAGTTCTAGCCTCTTTAATCTCTCCTCATATGGGACCTGTTCAAAACCCCTAATCATTTTAGTTGCCCCTTTTCTGAACCTTATCTTTTTTGAGACGACGGGACCACATCTGTACACAGTATTCAAGATGTGGGCATACCATGGATTTATATAAGGGCAATAAAATATTCTCCGTCTTATTCTCTATCCCTTTTTTAATTCCTAACATCCCGTTTGCTTTTTTGACTGTCGCTGCATACTGCGTGAACATCTTCAGAGAACTATCCACAATGACTCCAAGATCTTTCTCCTGATTAGTTGTAGTTAAATTAGCCCCATCATATTGTATGTATAACTGTGGTTATTTTTTCCAATGTGCATTACTTTACATTAATCCACATTAAATTTCATTTGCCATTTGTTGCCCAATCACTTAGTTTTTTGAGATTTTTTTTGAAGTTCTTCACAGTCTGCTTTGGTCTTAACTATCTTGAGCAATTTAGTATCATCTGCAAACTTTGTGACCTCACGGTTTACCCCTTTCTCCAGATCATTTATGAATAAGTTGAATAGGATTGGTCCTAGGACTGACCCTTAGGGAACACCACTAGTTACCTCTCTCCATTCTGAAAATTTACCATTTATTCCTACCCTTTGTTCCCTGTCTTTTAACCAGTTCTCAATCCATGAAAGGATCTTCCCTCTTATCCTATGACAACTTAATTTATGCAAGAGCCTTTCGTGAGGGACCTCGTCAAAGGCTTTCTGGAAATCTAAGTACACTATGTCCACTGGATCCCCCTTGTCCACGTTTGTTGACCCCCTCAAAAAACTCCAATAGATTAGTAAGACATGATCTCCCTTTACAGAAACCATGTTGACTTTTGCGCAACAATTTATGTTCTTGTATGTGTCTGACAATTTTATTCTTTACTATTGTTTCAACTAATTTGCCTGGTACTGATGTTAGACTTACCTGTCTGTAATTGCCCAGATCACCTCTAGAGCCCTTCTTAAATATTGGCCTTACATTAGCTATCTTCCAGTCATTGGGTACAGTAGCTGATTTAAAGGACAGGTTACAAACCGTAAATTGTTCCACAATTTCACATTTGAGTTCTTTCAGAACTCTTGGCTGAATGCTATCTAGTCCCGGTGACTTGTTATTGTTAAGTTTCTCAATTAATTCCAAAACCTCCTCTAGTGACATTTCAATCTGTGACAATTCCTCAGATTTGTCACCTACAAAAGACGGCTCAGGTTTGGGAATCTCTCCAACATCCTCAGCTGTGAAGACTGAAGCAAAGAATTCATTAGTTTCTCTGGGATGACTTTATTGTCATCAAGTGCTCCTTTTGTATCTTGAGCATCCAGGGGACCCACTGGTTGTTTAGTAGGCTTCCTGCTTCTGACGTACTTAAAAGCCATTTTGTTATTACCTTTTGAGTTTTGGCTAGCTTCAAACTCCTTTTTGACTTTTCTTATTACATTTTTACATTTAATTTGGCAGTGTTTATACACCATTCTATTTACCTCACTAGGATTTGACTTCCACTTTTTAAAAAGATGCCTTTTTATCTCTCACTGCTTCTTTTCCATGGTTGTTAAGCCACGGTGGGTTTTTTTTAGTTCTTTTACTGTGTTTTTTTAATTTGGGGATACATTTAAGTTGAGCCTCTATTATGGTGTCTTTGAACAGTGTCCATGCAGCTTGAAGGGATTTCACTCTAGTCACTGTACCTTTTAATTTCTGTTTAACTAACCTCCTCATTTTTGCATAGTTCCCCTTTCTGAAATTAAATGCCACAATGTTGGGCTGTTGAGGTGTTCTTCCCATGACAGGAATGTTAAATGTTATTATATTATGATCGCTATTTCCAAGCAGTCCTGTTATAGTTACCTCTCAGACCCAATCCTGTGCTCCACTCAGGACTAGATTGAGAGTTGCCTCTCCCCTTGTGGGTTCTTGCACCAGCTGCTCCAAGAAGCAGTAATTTAAAGTATCGAGAAATTTTGTCTCTGTATTTCTTCCTGAGGTGACATGTACCCAGTCAATATGGGGATAACTGAAATCCCCCATTATTATGGAGTTTTTTATTTTGATAGCCTCTCTAATCTCCCTTAGGATTTCATCACCCCTATTACTGCCCTGGTCAGATGGTTAATAATAGACCCCTACGGTTGAAGTGAGCTGTAGCTCACGAAAGCTTATGCTCTAATAAATTTGTTAGTCTCTAAGGTGCCACAAGTACTGCTTTTCTTTTTGCTAATAGAGACTAACACGGCTGCTACTCTGATCCCTATGGTTATATTCTTATTGGAGCATGGAATTACTATCCATAGAGAGTCTATGGAACATGTGGATTCATTTAAGATTTTGATTTTATTTGATTCTACATTTTCTTTCACATATAAAGGCCACTTTCCCCCCCGCACGACCTGTTCTGTCCTTCCAATATATTTTGTACCCCAGAATGATTGTATCCCATTGATTGTCTCCTAGTCCTGAGGCATACTTTACTCTCTCGAAATGCTGGAGGTAGGATTACCTGCTCTGAGGATGTGGGCCTGAAGCATCTGGCACAAGTATCTTTGCAGGTTGCCCATCCTCTGCAGTATAACCCCCTTGCATGCATGTGGTGGGTCCCTGTGTGAGCATGTGAATGGTAGGGCTGAAACCACTAAGTGGCTCTGCCTCCAGCATATGTGGGACTCATGCGCAGGAGAAGTAGACCCTCCCAGGTGTGTGCGTGCGTGCAGGGGACCCCACAAGGCAAATACAGCAGGCCCCCCAGCACGTGGGGGAGTACCGCCAAGGAATAGGAGCCGTAAGCCCCCGCCCATGGTTGTGTATGGGGGGCCCTATAGGTCAGGAACAGCACGGCCCCCTGCGTGTGGGGGGGTCCCCATGGGAGAGGAGCAGCAGGGCTTCTCCCCCTGGTGGCAGTTGGTGTGGGGGACCCCACGGGACAGGGGCAGGTCCCCCCCCCATGGCGGTGGGCATGGGGGTCTCCCCCCCCCGCCAGACTGTTTGGCCCCGCGGGGCGGGAGTACACACTCTCTCAGCGGGTCCCCCACACTCCGCCCCACCCCCGCTTTGCGGCTCCCCCCCCCCCCCAGGAGGTACCTGCGCTGAGGCACGGCCGCCCCTTGGGGACCCGCTCCACCCCCAGCACCGTGAAGGGGCCGCTCTCGTCCTGCAGCCGGGCCGAGCCGCCCCGGGCGCCCCCGGCCTCCACCGCCAGCACCGTGCCCTGCATCCACACCACCGGCACCGCCAGCGGGCCCTGCCCGGCCTCCTCCCGTCCCAGCAGCCACGGCCCGCCCGCGGCCCGCCGGCACCGCTGCAGCTGGGCGGCCAGCACCTTCACCGGCGGGCTGCGCGGCTCCCCTGCCATGCTGCCCCCGGCGCGGCGCGGCGCGGCCCGGGCCCGGCTGCCGCCCCCGCTTGGGGAGGGGCTCCCGGCACAGGCCCCAATGGCGGGCCGGGGCGTGGGCGGACGCCGCGGGAGGCCGGTTGTGCGCGCTCAGGAGTCCCGCCCCGCAGCTCAGGGAGCGGGGGGGGGGGTTCGCGACCCCACCGATAACACCCACAGCGCCGTGAGGAGAAGCCCCTGAGCCCTGGCTCTCCGGGGTCTCTCCTCTGGGCCAAGGCGGGGCCCTGCCCGGGCCTTACACGCTAAGGCCTGGCCGCTGCAAGCCGCTATGCTCGTGCTTCTCCTTAGAGGCGGGGGGGGCCTGCTGAGCCCACGCTGCCTGCTGTAACAAGCACACTGGCTAGGGCTGGCAGGAGATGGGGGGGACACACACACACACACACGCTCCAGAGGATAAAGGGATTGCAACAAAACTGTTTTAAGTGATCGTTTAACCTTTTCCTGTTTGCTTTTTTTTTATGTGCTTTGCTTTTTTTTTTTTTTTTTTACTCTAGCTTAGTTGTTGCTTTGATTATGCTTTTAACCTCGTGAAAAAATAAGCAAGCCGTCACCTTCTGCCACTCTTGCAGCGTGTGTCATGCTTTGAAAAAACTGGCAACGAGGGCCATAGAATCACAGAATATCAGGGTTGGAAGGGACCTCAGGAGCTCATCTAGTCCAACCCCCTGCTCAAAGCAGGACCAATCCCCAACTACATCATCCCAGCCAGGGCTTTGTCAAGCCGGACCTTAAAAACCTCTAAGGAAGGAGATTTCACCACCTCCCTAGGTAACCCGTTCCAGTGTTTCACCATCCTCCTAGTGAAAAAGTTTTTCCTAATATCCAACCTAGACCTTCCCCACTGCAACTTGAGACCCTTGCTTCTTGTTCTGTCATCTGCTACCACTGAGAACGGCCAAGCTCCATCCTCCTTGGAACCCCCCTTCAGATAGTTGAAGGCTGCTATGAAATCCCACCTCACTCTTTTGCACACTAAATAACCCCAGTTCCCTCAGTCTCTCCTCGTAAATCATGTGCCCCAGCCCCTTAATCATTTTCGTTGCCTTCCGCTGGACTCTCTCCAATTTGTCCATATCCCTTCTGTAGTGGGGGGTGGGGGGACCAAAACTGGATGCAATACCCCAGGTGTGGCCTCACCAGTGCTGAATAGAGGGGAATAATCACTTCCCTCGATCTGCTGGCAGTGCTCCTACTAATACAGCCCAGTATGCCGTTGGCCTTCTTGGCAACAAGGGCACATTGCTGACTCATATCCAGCTTCTAGTCCAGTGTAATCCCCAGGTCCTTTCTGCAGAACTGCTGCTTAGCCAGTCAGTCCCCAGCCTGTAGCGGTGCATGAGATTCTTCCATCCTAAGCGCAGGACTCTGCACTTGTCCTTGTTGAACCTCATCAGATTTCTTTTGGACCAATCCTCCAATTTGTCTAGGTCATTCTGACCCTATCCATACCCTCCAGCGTATATACCACCCCCACACCTCGCAGTTTAGTGCCATCTGCGAACTTGCTGAGGGTGCAATTAATCCCATCATCCAGATCATTAATAAAGATATTGAAGAAAACCAGCCCCAGGACTAACCCTTGGGGCACTCCACTTGATACCTGCTGCCAACTAGATATCAAACCGTTGATCACTACCCGTTGAGCCCGACCATCTAGCCAGCTTTCTACCCACTTTATAGTCCATTCATCCAATCCATATTTTAACTTGCTGGCAAGAATACTGTGGGAGACCATATCAAAAGCTTTGCTAAAGTCAAGATGTATCACGTCCATACTTTCCCCATATCCACAGAACCAGTTATCTCATCACAGAAGGCAATTAGGTTGGTCAAGCATGACTTGTCCTTGGTGAATCCATTTTGACTGTTCCTGATTACCTTCCTCTCCTCCAAGTGCTTCAAAATGGATTCATTGAGGATCTGCTCCATGATTTTGTTAGGGACTGAAGTGAGGTTGATCGGTTTGTAGTTCCCCAGGTTTTCTTCTTCCCTTTTTAAAATACGGGCACTATACTTGCCTTTTTCCAGTTGTCCGGTACCTCTCCCAATCACCACAAATTTTCAAAGATAATAGCCAATGGCTCTGCAATCACATCAGCCAGCTCCCTCAGCACCCTTGTATACATTAGATCTGGACCCAAGGACTTGTGCATGTCCAGGTTTTGTAAATAGTCCTTAAGCTGTTCTTTCACCACTGAGAGCTGCTCACCTCCTCCCCATACTGTGTTGCTCAGTGCAGCATCACGTCCAGATTCTTCTCATTGACACCGATGTGAGGGAGGACCGTACTGTTTGGGTAATAAACTCAGACAATACAAAGATAAGTATTATATATAGTCCAATACATATTTGGGGCCAAATTCTCCTCAGTTACAACTGGCACTATTCCACTGGGGTGGTGGCAGGGTAGATGAGAAGAAACTATGACTCTTGCCTTTTAAGAAAAAGCAGCCTGAAAAAATCCTTCCAGCACATATGCCTTCACCCACTACCCACCAATCACAGTGTCAGCTGAAAAATTAAGTCTCTTTAATTTTTCCCTCTAATTTTTGTTGAAAATGAAAAGCAGCTTTTCACAAGCAGACAGGACAAATTAAAGAAAAGAAAAGAAAATCACTCTTTTGCCCAGACCAGAAATTCATTGTATTTGAAGACCAACAACTACATAGCCGTCTGACAGAAGAGATGGAGTTCTGTCCCAGCCCTTGGTTAATGTTACATAGAAGAGTTGCTTGAGTTTTTTCCCTCACAATTTCTTTCTCCAAAAACCCAAAAGGTCTGGCAGGCCACACTAACTGGTTTTCAAACAACTTTTAAAAGTAGTTATGGAATTCAAACAACAAAGACTTTCGTCACTGATTTTTTTAAAAAAATACTAGCATTAGATAGATGACCTGTAGGTCACAGGAAGACGAAACATGATGCATAAGACCAACCAACATGTGGGTTAAATGACAACATTTGAATGGCCTAGAAACTCTCAAAACAAATGATTTAGGAAACATTGTTAATGCCAGCCCCAGAACTTCAGAGGAGCATCCGCTGGGGGTTATGCTAAATGTACAGCTCTAGAGTTTGCAGATTCTGTAATACTTTGTGTACTTCCAGACATTGAAGGTGGGATCCACAAAGCGACTCGGTTGTTATAACATTGAGAGTAACGGTGCCTAACTTTTAGGTGCTTAGAAAATTACAGGACCAACTCTGCAATCCACAAAGCTGAGTTAGGCACCTAGGCTCCCTATACAATGAATAGAAAGAGATAAAAGAAAAGGAGTACTTGTGGCACCTTAGAGACTAACAAATTTATTAGAGCATAAGCTTTCGTGAGCTACAGCTCACTTCATCGGATGCATCGATGAAGTGAGCTGTAGCTCACGAAAGCTTATGCTCTAATAAATTTGTTAGTCTCTAAGGTGCCACAAGTACTCCTTTTCTTTTTGCGAATACAGACTAACACGGCTGCTACTCTGAAACCTAGAAAGAGATAGACACCTAAGAACACTGTCCATAAAAGCCAGAATGCTAGGCAAGGAGCTGCCCAAGCTAGCCAGTGGGAGATGCCATGGACAAGGTTGTGTGCTAAGCCCTGCCCCTTTCCTGGAGAGAGGTGTCTAGCTCTGCTTAGCAATCCATGAATGGGAACCCACTGGAGTCAGACAGCTTAGGCACTTAAGAAGTTTCTTGCAGAAATGAGTTCAGCGCCTGCCTTGCTCCACACAAAATTGCCAGAATCACCCACCTTATAACTTTTATTCCACTAGTTAGAGTACTCACCTGTGATGTGTGGGACCCAGTTGCAATTCTCCCCCTAGAAGGGAGACCCCTGTTCAAATCCTACCTCTTAGGAGAGTGTGCTAACCACTGAGTTGTGGGGTATTCTGTTGCGTAGCTCCCAAAGAGTGATTGTATCTGTCGGACTTTTCCTATGTCTCCCAACTTCACATAGATGCCCTAATCATAGAATATCAGGGTTGGAAGAGCCCTCAGAAGGTCATCTAATCCAACCCCCTGCTCAAAGAAGGACCAATCCCCAATTTTTGTCCCAGATCCCAAATGGCCCCCTCAAGGATTGAACTCACAACCCTGAGTTTAGCACGCCAATGCTCAAACCACTGAGCTATCCCTCCCTTACAAAGTCATTTCCTTTCTCTCTCGCTCAATTATTATTTAAGTAGCCACAGTGGAATAATCATTGAGCCAGACCGGGGTGGCAGGTGTTTTAGGCACCTGAATACCTTTGTAGATCTGGGCCTGATTGTCCCAAACCATAGAGTAGAGTCAAGTGACAGGATTGTTTCTTTCAGATCCTTTTTCAGTAAAAGGAAATGGTCTATAGAAATGAAGTACAATAGGAACAAGCCTGACAATAGGACATCATGCAAATGCATTACTTTCTGTAAAGTGAAAAAGAGATCCAAGCTAATTTATCTTGCTTTCCTTTGTATTCAGATGACAGCAGCTTGGCAGACAGGTTGCGGGAGAGGACCAGGTCACGCATTTTCATTTTGTGAAAGTAGTGTGTTATGTAGTTGTGTGTGACTGGTGCAATATAAATCAGTCACACAGCTTTAAAATGTAATACTTTGCTGGTCCTTGCTTTTGCACTGCGCAGAAGATGCTGCAGTGATCTACTGACAGAATATTAGACCCAGATTTGGGAAGATAGTTTCAGCCTCCAGCTTTTTATGGCATTTTCATCACCACTGGCTTTTAATTAGTGACAAGCTAATAGGTTAACAATCAGACACATCCCACCTCCCTAATATGAGATTCTGCTACCTCTCCTTTAAACTTTTGAACCGATTAGTCTAGAATGCTAATTTAGGAGACAAGCAAATGGTATGGTCAGACATGAAAACTCTCTAAGGGATCTGCCAAAGTTTTAGCTGCTAGATAACTCTGCATAGATGAGATTTTTAGCAACAATTTGGAGGAGTGTAACCATGAGCAGCAGACATAAAACCGGCCTTGCATCAGAAGCCAATTATTACACAGTGAAGTGCTGCCCAAAAATGTAATGATGGGATTCCCTCAAAAATTGTCAATCTTAGTTGGCACCACATATTATATTTCCTTATGTAAAGCAGACAGGAACCAATGGGGAGAAAGGTAAGGGGCAACAGCTGCAGGACGCCCTTACAATACAACAGGTGCAAAACACCACCTCCCCATGTGCTTGCTGAAGCAGCTAGCTGCAGGAAAAAAATTAGTGCATGCTACATGTGGTGCCTGTGGGGGACACATGCAAGGAGTCTGCTTACAATGGCTGCCAAGGCAATGACAGATGCCCCCACAGTACTGCAGATGAGTGTGCAGGAGCTGGCTCAGTTCCAAACTCAGAGAGGGCTGAAATTTCAGCACCTTACCATGCTTGGCAATTTCATTGCTGTCCCCACCGTGACCCAAACTTAACCTATTCCTGTGACCCAAGGACCTCTTGATGCCATCTGGCAGAGGACACAGGAGTACACAGGGGTACAGCAATCTCCTGGATTCACCAAAAGAATTTCATGTGCAGTCTCTAATGAAAGCCGGTGTCACATCGATCTCCATACTCATTGCAAAATGTATGTACAGAAAATATGTGAGGAGTTGTGTAGCTATACTGAAAATTATTTTCTCTAGGCCTTATAGTTAAAGGCAGTGTGACGGGTTTTGGCCCTTTGGAGGTGTCACCTGATGTGCTGGGATGCCATTGAGTCAGCCTGTTCTGCCAGCCTGGGTCCCCTTTACCTGGCCTTGCTGGGTTAAGCTCACAAGCCTCTTCCAGCCAAGCACACAGGCAGGGCCACACCCAGCTGCATAGAGAGAGAGAGAGATCTTCTCTGGAAAGATTCAGCCTTAGGGGCTTGCCCCAACACTCTCGTTCCCACTCCCTTTAAGGGGTACAAATCCCAAGGTTTTATGAAATTCGCCCCCTCCCTCAATGTAGAGGGAGATATGCACAACTTCTTGCCCCCGCATTAGAAATTACATATATTATAAACAAGAAATAAGTTTATTAACTACAAAAGGTGAATTTTAAGTGAATATAAGACACAACAGACAGAACAAAGTAGATTGCTGAAGAAATAAATCAAAATATGCAAGCTAAGATCAAAATACCGAAGAAATAGGTTATAAAATGTAAATTCTCATCTTAAATGTTATTTTAGGCAGGTTGTAAAGTTTCTGTGTTTCAGAGTTCCAGTTATATTTCTTTTAAGACTAGGAGTACTTGTGGCACCTTAGAGACTAACAAATTTATTAGAGCATAAGCTTTCGTGAGCTACAGCTCACTTCATCGGATGCATTTGGCATCCGATGAAGTGAGCTGTAGCTCACGAAAGCTTATGCTCTAATAAATTTGTTAGTCTCTAAGGTGCCACAAGTACTCCTTTTCTTTTTGCGAATACAGACTAACACGGCTGCTACTCTGAAATCTTTTAAGACTGACTCCCTCACTGCCTTCCCTTCAGGTGTTTTTAGCAGTCTTTCTTCTTGGGCAGACAGGCCACGGAGAGGATGAGTCACGTTTGCCTTCCTCCTCACCCTTAAATAGGATTTACATAAGATGGGAATTCTTTGTTTCCCAGACTTGACCTCCCCCCCCCCCGCCCTCCCCGTCCCAGCCCTTCCAGTGGAAAGTTACAAGAAGTCCCAGGTAATGTTTAGTATCAGGTGACAAGACCACCTGACTCTGTAGTATCACAGCCTCCATGAGTCAGTGGCTCCGGTCAAGCCTTTTCACAGTCCATTGTCCTCGGTGATGGGCCATCCACCCTGTCTGACTTTTCCATTGTTGTACCTGAAGTGTTAGCAGTGGGCGTCACCCAAAGTAGCATAGCTGAAATACAGATACATAGTCAATATTCTTAACATCAGATACAGAAATGATACAGGCATACAAATTGGATAATCACATTCAGTAAATTATAATCTTTCCAATGATATCTTACAAGATCCATCTTGCATTAAGTACCTCTCAGTTATGTCATATTCATATCATAAGCATATTTTCATAATATGGAGTGAAACGTCACAGCCAGGTCACTCAAAAGTAGCATGCTTCTCCAGACAGACTTCTCCAGACAGAAGGTAGGAGACATATTTCCCTGGTGGCCCATTATGTACTATGTTTCTTATAGAAGTCTATTAGCACACTGAGTCAAATGCTAATGAAGAGCTTGTGGAGACTTCTTCAAAAGGAAATTAATAGGAAGATGTAAACAGCTGGGGGACGGGTGGGGAGGGTTGCCAACTTTCTAATCGCACAAAACCAAACACCTTTGCCATGCCCCCTGCCCCACCCCTTCTCTGAGGCCCCGCCCCCCACTCATTCTATCCCCCCTCCCTCCATTGTTGGCTCTTCCCTACCCTCACTCGCTTTCATTGGGCTGAAGCAGCCGGTTGCGGTGTGGACTCTGGGGTGGGGCCAGAAATGAGGAGTTCAGGGTGCAGGAGGGGCTTTGAGCTGGGGCAAGCATTTGGGGTGCAGGAGGGGGGTGCGGGCTCTGGGATGGGGCTGGGGATGAGAGGTTTGGGGTGCAGGAGGGGGCTCAGGGCTGGGGCAGAAAGTTGGGTATGAGCTGCAGGAGGGAGTTTGGATGCAGAAGGGAGCTCCGGGATGGGGTTGGGGTACAGGAGGGGATGTGGGCTCTGGGAGAGAGTTACGGTGCAGGAGGGGGTTCCAACCTGGGGCAGGGAGTTGGGGGTATGGGAGGGGGCTCCATCAAGATGGCGCTTACCTCAGGCAGGCTCCCTGCCTGTCCTGGCTCCGTGTGGCTCCCAGAAGTTGCCGGCATGTCCGGCTCCTAGGCACAGGGTAAAACTGCCCTCCAAATCAATTTCTTCAAAATCCTACAAACACGGGTAAGGAGCCCTTTGCATACACAATTACTCAAGCATATGGATAACATCAAATGTGTTTGCTCCTTAATATCCACTAAAGTGACACCAAAAATTATTTTAGTTGGATCAATTCTTCCCACTTCATTTAACTTTATAAAAAACACCAGGCTCTTAAAAGAAGCTTGACATACAATATTTCCTGTCAAGAGGAACATGGAGAGCTGGGTCGACTAGTCCATTGGTTGTAATACTAGTGTAATTCCATTGATTTCACTGGAGTAACTTCTGATTTACCCCAGTGTGAGTACAGAATCATGCTCCAAAAGAAAAGGAGCTACAAAGGAAGAGTGGCCATTTATTTTCAACAAGCTGAAGTCCAAGATGTTGAAGCACTAGATAAATATGAATGGATAAACTCCTAGAGCTTCCCTGTGAGGTAGGTAAGATACTCAGAGAGCTTCTTTCACCTACTACTGAAGTGCATCACAATATGTGGTGAAAAGTTGCATCTCTCCAGCAGCGCACAGCAGCCCTGTACTACACAACAGTTTTAGGACCATTCTAAAATGCATAAACTTAAGATTAAAATTAAACAAATAATTACATACAATTAAATCTTCTGGGGGGAGTTAAATGTACTTTCCCAGGAATTTGGCAGGAACACCAAGCTTAGCAGACTCCTAACTTTACAGAAAGTATATTGGGCCTTTAGAACTGGCATAAATTGTTCAACAAATGGTCTTTCAAGCAAATTTCCTCTTATGATCCCATTATGGACTTTTCGGTGTGTGTATTTCTTTGAGAATCTGATATTCATGAGTTAATATTTGAGATGTGTGATTGGTCACCTAAGTTGCACGGTATTGTTTTTGGTCCTTGATTGAATGATCTAAACTTTATAAGATGCTTCTGCGGGAAATTAACTTTGTTTATTAACTGAAGAAATTTTGCCTTGTGATCAGACAAACCTTGCATAAAGGCCTGAACTTAATTTCTGTGAACAGCTGCATGACCAAAACTTTGCCTGCCTGAATGCTTATGAAAGGCAAATGAAAAAGAGTGAAAACGGCCAGAGTAAAATTCATTTGCTTGTGAATAATTTCTTTCACTATTCACTGAGTGACAGGGCTGGAGGAAGAAACAGAAATGTCCTTAAAGATTAAAAGGACTACCAGGGCCAACCTTAGGGAAAATGACACCCTGGGTGAATTTGTATTTTGGCACCCCTGGACCCCACTGCCTCCCCATCCATTCCCCCCGGCCTCCGCTTCCTCCCCAGGTTCCCCTCACATAGCATCTGACCCCTGCTGTGTCCCTGGGCTCCCTACCCATCACCCCCAGCCCCCACTACCTCCTTGGGGTCCCCACCCCTCCATTACCTCCTGGTCCCACTGTCTCCTCTCCCCCCACCCATTGCTCTGAGCTCCCTTCCATGGCCTCACACTCCAGGCCCACCCTGCTCCTTGCCTCTTGTGGTCGCCCATGTCGTCCACCCATAAGGCCAGCCCTGAGGACTACTCAGTATTTATCAGGGATAAGTTGTTACTCGCAGGTGCAAAAGATAAGAGCAGAAATCAAAGCCAAGGAAATGAGGTGGTTCTGTAGATTCTATGTGAGGAGGAAGCAGAGCATAAATGTAGAAGGGACAGCTGAGTAACTGTGCAAAAGTACAAATGAGTGAAAAGAGGAAATAAGGTCAAACAGTGGTTCTCAACCTTTCCAAACAACTATACCCCTTTCAGGAGTCTGATTTGTCTTGCATTCCCCCAAGTTTCACCTCATTTTAAAACTACTTGCTTACAAATCAGACATAAAAATACAAGAAGTGTCAGAGCACAATATTATTGAAAAATTGCTTACTTCCTCATTTTATCATATAATTAAATACATTGATTGAAATATAAATATTGTACTTACATGTCAGTAAAAAGATAAGGAGTACTTGTGGCACCTTAGAGACTAACAAATTTATTTGAGCATAAGCTTTCATGAGCTACAGCTCAGTGTGATACTTAAGCCTGTTTTTCACTTGTGAATCTTGTCAGAAGCCGAGCCCCGCTGCCCAGGACTGACGCATGTAACTTAGCTTTGCGGGGGCCCCTGTGGCATGGGACCCCATGCAATTGCTCTGCTTGCCACCCCCCAATGCTGGCCATGCACTTGCAACCCCCCTAAACACAATCCCGGATCCCCCTGGGGGTCAGAACCCCCAGGTTGCAAAACATTGATCTAGATGAGTACCCCCTGGGAAACCTCTGTGTACCCCTGGTTGCGAACTGAAGTAGAGAATGGGGAAACTCTTGCCTAGGGCCCTTTCAATGGTACTACTCACATGCTTAAAGTTAAGTGTGTGCTTAAGAGCTTTATAGGACTGGTGTCTCAGTGAACTCAATTTTCCTCCTTCTTACTCTTTTAAGGCCCAATTTTCAAACTATCTGTGGGATACAGTTATGTGCAAAATGAGAGTGAGGTTGCAAGCCCAACCTAAGAATGCAATTACTATTTATATTATATGCATTTACACATGCAAATTTGTAACAGAATATCTAAAATGTGGCTACTGTCATACATATTGCATATTGCTATGTACAGTAATGGCAATTCTGGATGAAATTCACCCTAGTGCAGAGGGCTGCACATGGCCTATCAACCACTTAACTGCCATTTCATCCCTCAGAACAGGTCTTAAGTAAGATCTAAATGGTGGACAGGTCTCGTGCAGGCCCTTGTCACAGAAACACATTCATTCTGAGTGCACAAATTTAGTACACAATTGCTTGTGCATTTTTGCACGGGGGTTGGGCTTCTGGTATTTTTTGAAAACAAATCAGTCATTTAAGACACAAGTTGGAAATGTCTAGCCCATTTACTGATACAATCTCCCAGATTCAAGTGGAAATGTCAAATTCAGAAATGTACTTTGATATAAAATGCCACAAGCCATATCTTGATTTTAATGATTTTAAGCAAAGATACTGGTTTGTATTCTGGACACTATTTGTTATTAAACATTTCACTAAGGCTTTCCAGCCCAACTAAGAAACATCTGTGTCCACTATGTCTAGAACAGGCAGAGTCAAATAAGAATTTGATGGGATGGGTTTCAGACCATTTATTGCCAACATAGTAAATCTAGAACAGCTGAAGCTGATAACTGAATCTTGAATGTCCCATCTTACAAGCTATACAGGAGTACAAAGGGGCCGATTCTTAGCTGGTGTGAAGTAGCTTAGCTCCACTGAAACCAAGGGAGCTTCACTAGTTCATACCAGCTGACAATCTGACTCCAGGTTTTTTAACCAAGCAGGAGGTGGCAGGGAGGGGAGAGAGAGAATGACATAATAAGGAAAAGCTGGATGATAAAGGCCTAGTCATAAATCACAAGAGCGAAGCCAATGGACCTGATCTGAAAAACTTCAGAAGTGCAGGTCCACGTATCAAAATGTGCCCACAGTTGTTTGCTCTACGAGTACTTGCAATCATTGTTTATTCACAAGGGCAAATGGGCAGAAAAGAGATACTTTCTAACCATTGAGAATGAAACAAGAACCTGAATTTGCAAACCAAACCCACCTGGAGTCCAGAAGCTCAGCTGCTGATCACACAGCCTCATTTACGGGAAACCATCCAGGTGAAAGAGAAACTAACGTCGTTTCTTTTTCCTACTAATACAGCTTTGTATACTCTAGTGATATTGTTTTTACCACATGTTATCTTTGCAAGCACAGATAACACTGTGGTTACAGATAATTATTTTTGCAGATGCCAGAAATTAATCTGTAGTAGATTATGTCCTAAATTATCACTTTCATTTCTTTCATAGCTTTTAAGGCCAGACGGGACCATTATGATCACCTAACACGGCTGCTACTCTGTAATCTGACCTCCTGCTTGATAAAGGCTATTGCAACTTCTTTGCATTCTAGTAATTCAAAATGGGTTGGTTTTCTTTTTCAATGACCCAGCACCCTAGCCTGTTGTTGGAGGTGCTGCCATATTGGAAGCGCTAAATCAGAGCTATATGCAGGTGGAGCAACACTCGGGTCATCTGAGGGAGAGGGAGAAAAATAGGTGCCTCCACTTCCCTATCCTACCCACGACTCCGGTCCTTAAAACTATAGTATCGTCTAATGGCTCCTAAAGCTAACCCACCAGTGAGATCACTGGAGCCGAGCACACTCCAGTCCCACACCCCTTCTACACCATGGGACTGGAGGGATGGAGTAGCCAATTACTCCAGTTGTACATCAGCTGGGCAGATCCATCAGGGCTCATTAGTGGCATCTTTAAGTCCTTCATTGAGCCCCCAAAGCAGTACAAAGGAAAAAGAGCAGAGCCAAAAAAAGTGACCTGCCATCTTTTGGATATAAAATCAAGATCCTGATCATTAAGAGGCCTGATTGTCAGAACTTTAAGCATGCAGATAAGTATAGAAGTTTGCACATAAATATTGCACTACTCCAAACTCATTCTAACTGTGTGTGCAATTGCCATTTCAAATCACTACTGGTCACATCTATGTGCATTACTCAATTGTGCATCAACTATCTGAAAAATTCAGGCCAGTAAAAACGGATGGCACTCTTTAGAAGATCAAGTTGTTACCACTGGTGTCTTGCAAGCTATAACGTCACATGATTTTCATTCTAACTAGTAAAATTCCCTCTCGTGATCCAGCTGGATTCAGTGAGTTTCACTTTCTGTCCTAATCTACTGTACAGTCTTGCAGTTGTTGTTAAATACTGCCTAACCTTTACCAAAGAAGTGACTGAACAGTAGTAAACAAAGTAATTCATAGGTAGATACGATTAGATTCAGATTAGCTACTATCACCAAGGTGACCAAGACCCAAGGTTATTCATCCAAGAGTTCTGAAGGAACTCAAATATGAAATTACAGAACTACTAATTGTGATATGTAACTTATCACTTAAATCAGCCTCTGTATCAGATGACTGGCCGATAGCTAGTACAATACTGATTTGTAAAAATGGCGATTCCAGAGGCAATTCTGACTATTACAGCCGGTAAGCCTAACTTCAGGACCAAGGCAAATTGGCTGAAACTGTAATAAAGAACAGAATTATCAGATGGATATATGAACATGATATGTTGGGGATTAGTTAATATGGCTTTTGTAAAGGGAAATCATGCTCACCAATCTATCAGAATTGTTTGAGGGGATTAAACAAACATATGGACAAGGATGATCCAGTGGATATAGTGTCCCTCACCAAAGGCTCTTATGCAAAATAAGCAGTCATGGGATAAAAGAGAAGTTCCTTTCATGGATCAGTAACTGTTTAAAAGATAAAAGAAAAGGAGTACTTGTGGCACCTTAGAGACTAACAAATTTATTAGAGCATAAGCTTTCGTGAGCTACAGCTCACTTCATCGGATGCATTTGGTGGAAAAAACAGAGGAGAGATTTATATACACACACACAGAGAACATGAAACAATGGGTTTATCATACACACTGTAAGGAGAGTGATCACTTAAGATAAGCCATCACCAGCAGCAGGGGGGGGGGAAGGAGGAAAACCTTTCATGGTGACAAGCAAGGTAGGCTAATTCCAGCAGTTAACAAGAATATCAGAGGAACAGTGGGGGGTATGGTGGGGGGGGAGAAATACCATGGGGAAATAGAAAAGGAGTACTTGTGGCATCTTAGAGACTAACAAATTTATTAGACCATAAGCTTCCGTGAGCTACAGCTCACTTCATCGGATGCATTTAAGCTTATGCTCTAATAAATTTGTTTGTCTCTAAGGTGCCACAAGTACTCCTTTTTTTTTTTGCGAATACAGACTAACACGGCTGCTACTCTGAAACATGGGGAAATAGTTTTACTTTGTGTAATGACTCATCCATTCCCAGTCTCTATTCAAGCCTAAGTTAATTGTATCCAGTTTGCAAATTAATTCCAATTCAGCAGTCTCTCATTGGAGCCTGTTTTTGAAGCTTTTTTGTTGAAGGATAGCCACTCTTAGGTCTGTGATCGAGTGACCAGAGAGATTGAAGTGTTCTCCAACTGGTTTTTGAATGTTATAATTCTTGACGTCTGATTTGTGTCCATTCATTCTTTTACGTAGAGACTGTCCAGTTTGGCCAATGTACATGGCAGAGGGGGCATTGCTGGCACATGATGGCATATATCACATTGGTAGATGCGCAGGTGAAGGAGCCTCTGATAGTGTGGCTGATGTGATTAGGCCCTATGATGGTATCCCCTGAATAGATATGTGGACAGAGTTGGCAATGGGCTTTGTTGCAAGGATAGGTTCCTGGGTTAGTGGTTCTGTTGTGTGGTGTGTGGTTGCTGGAGAGTATTTGCTTCAGATTGGGGGGCTGTCTGTAAGCGAGGACTGGCCTGTCTCCCAAGAGCTGTGAGAGTGATGGATCGTCCTTCAGGATAGGTTGTAGATCCTTGATGATGCGTTGGAGAGGTTTTAGTTGGGGGCTGAAGGTGATGGCTAGTGGCGTTCTGTTATTTTCTTTGTTGGGCCTGTCCTGTAGTAGGTGACTTCTGGGTCCTCTTCTGGCTCTGTCAATCTGTTTCTTCACTTCAGCAGGTGGGTATTGTAGTTGTAGGAATGCATGATAGAGATCTTGTAGGTGTTTGTCTCTGTCTGAGGGGTTGGAGCAAATGTGGTTATATCGTAGCGCTTGGCTGTAGACAATGGATCGAGTGGTATGATCTGGATGAAAGCTAGAGGCGTGTAGGTAGGAATAGCGGTCAGTAGGTTTCCGATATAGGGTGGTGTTTATGTGACCATCGCTTATTAGCACCGTAGTGTCCAGGAAGTGGATCTCTTGTGTGGACTGGTCCAGGCTGAGGTTGATGGTGGGATGGAAATTGTTGAAATCATGGTGGAATTCCTCAAGAGCTTCTTTTCCATGGGTCCAGATGATGAAGATGTCATCAATGTAGCGCAAGTAGAGTAGGGGCATTAGGGGATGAGAGCTGAGGAAGCGTTGTTCTAAGTCAGCCATAAAAATGTTGGCATACTGTGGGGCCATGCGGGTACCCATTGCAGTGCCGCTGATTTGAAGGTATACATTGTCACCAAATGTGAAATAGTTATGGGTGAGGACAAAATCACAAAGTTCAGCCACCAGGTTAGCCGTGACAGTATCGGGGATACTGTTCCTGACGGCTTGTAGTCCATCTTTGTGTGGAATGTTGGTGTAGAGGGCTTCTACATCCATAGTGGCTAGGATGGTGTTTTTAGGAAGATCACCAATGGACTGTAGTTTCCTCAGGAAGTCAGTGGTGTCTCAAAGATAGCTGGGAGTGCAGGTAACGAAGGGCCTGAGGAGGGAGTCTACATAGCCAGACAATCCTGCTGTCAGGGTGCCAATGCCTGAGATGATGGGGTGTCCACGATTTCCAGGTTTATGGATCTTGGGTAGCAGATAGAATACCCCAGGTCAGGGTTCTAGGGGTGTGTCTGTGCGGATTTGTTCTTGTGCTTTTTCAGGGAGTTTCTTGAGCAAATGCTGTAGTTTCTTTTGGTAACTCCCAGTGGGATCAGAGGGTAATGGCTTGTAGAAAGTGGTGTTGGAGAGCTGCCTAGTAGCCTCTTGTTCATACTCCGACCTATTCATGATGACGACAGCACCTCCTTTGTCAGCCTTTTTGATTATGATGTCAGAGTTGTTTCTGAGGCTGTGGATGGCACTGTGTTCTGCATGGCTGAGGTTATGGGGTAAGCGATGCTGCTTTTCCACAATTTCAGCTCGTGCACGTCGGCGGAAGCAGTCTATGTAGAAATCCAGGCTGCTGTTTCGACCTTCAGGAGGAGTCCACCCAGAATCCTTCTTTTTGTAGTGTTGGCAGGAAGGTCTCTGTGGGTTAATATGTTGGTCAGAGGTGTGTTGGAAATATTCCTTGAGTCTGAGACGTCGAAAATAGGATTCTAGGTCACCACAGAACTGTATCATGTTCGTGGGGGTGGAGGGGCAAAAGGAGAGGCTCGAGATAGGACAGATTCTTCTGCTGGGCTAAGAGTATAGTTGGATAGATTAACAATATTTCTGGGTGGGTTACGGGAACCATTGTTGTGGCCCCTTGTGGCATAAACAGACTCCAAGGAGAGACTGCTGAATTGGAATTAATTTGCAAACTGGATACAATTAACTTAGGCTTGAATAGAGACTGGGAATGGATGAGTCATTACACAAAGTAAAACTATTTCCCCATGTTATTTCTCCCCCCCACCCCACCCCACCCCCCACTGTTCCTCTGATATTCTTGTTAACTGCTGGAATTAGCCTACCTTGCTTGTCACCATGAAAGGTTTTCCTCCTCCTCCCCCCCCCCCCCCCCCGCTGCTGGTGATGGCTTATCTTAAGTGATCACTCTCCTTACAGTGTGTATGATAAACCCATTGTTTCATGTTCTCTGTGTGTGTGTATATAAATCTCTCCTCTGTTTTTTCCACCAAATGCATCCGATAAAGTGAGCTGTAGCTCACGAAAGCTTATGCTCTAATAAATTTGTTAGTCTCTAAGGTGCCACAAGTACTCCTTTTCTTTTTGCGAATACAGACTAACACGGCTGCTACTCTGAAACCTGTTTAAAAGATAGGAAACAAAGGGTAGGAATAAATGGTCAGTTTTCACAGTACAGAAAGGTAGATAGCAGTGTCCCTCAGAGATTTGTACTGGGACAATGCTGTTCATCATATTCATAAATGATCTGCACAAGGGGAGGTGAACAGTGAGATGGCAAAAATTGCAGATGATACAAAATTATTCAAGATAGCGAAGTCCAAGAAAACTAAGTCCAAGAATACAGACTAACACGGCTGCTACTCTGAAACCTGTTTAAAAGATAGGAAACAAAGGATAGGAATAAATGGTCAGTTTTCACAGTACAGAAAGGTAGATAGCAGTGTCCCTCAGAGATTTGTACTGGGACAATGCTGTTCAACATATTCATAAATGATCTGCACAAGGGGAGGTGAACAGTGAGATGGCAAAAATTGCAGATGATACAA
This sequence comes from Dermochelys coriacea, assembly GCF_009764565.3. Classification (NCBI taxonomy): domain Eukaryota; kingdom Metazoa; phylum Chordata; order Testudines; family Dermochelyidae; genus Dermochelys; species Dermochelys coriacea. The sequence continues at coordinate 23,394,816 of NC_050077.1, forward strand.
AATTATTCAAGATAGCGAAGTCCAAGAAAACTACAGAAAGTTACAAAGAGATCTCACTAAACAGGGTGATGGGGCAACAAAATGGCAGATGAAATTCAATATTTATAAATGCAAAGTGATGCACATAGGAAAACAAAATCCTAACAATATATACTGTTATGATGGGGTCTAAATGAGCTGTTACCATTCAAGAAAAAGATCTTAGAGCCATTTTGGGTACATTCTGAAAACATCTGCTCAATGAGTGGTGGCAGTTAAAAAGGCTACCAATGTTAGGAATCATTAGGAAAGTGATAGATAAGATGGAAAATATGAAAAATGCAGTTTTTATTGCCGTCATTCTTTACCTAATTGCTGGGAAGTTTACAGCTAGCATTGAAACCATTTACAAAATGGACAGAAAGCTGTTCAGGCTTAGCAGGCTGAAAGCCAAGAGTAAGATCTCCACAACATCTGTTGTGGAACTTCAGTATGCTGATGACAACACAATCTTTGCCCGCTCTGAGAAAGATCTTCAAACTATCATGAATGTGTTTGCTGATGCTTACGCATGTCTTAGTTTCACTCTTAATATCAAGAAGACTAAACTGCTCTATCAGCCCACTCCAAATGAGGTATTACATGCCCTAGCTATCAAAATCAATGGAGTAGCACTAGAGAATGTCGATCATTTCCTCTACCTTGGAAGTCATCTTTCAGCCAAGGCAGATATTGATGCAGAAATTCAACATCGCCTGAGTTGTGCCAGTGTAGCTTTTTCTCGTTTATGGCACAGGGTTTTGAAGATCACAACATTAGAACAGACACCAAGCTTCTTGTTTATCAATCTGTTATTCTTCCAACACTGTTGTATGGGTCTGAAACTTGGACATCCTATAGACACCACTTGAAAGTCCTTGAGGGGCACCATCAACCCTGCCTTCGTAAGATTCTGAAGATCAAATGGGAAGACAGGTGCTCTAGTATTAGTGTTCTGGAAGAGGCAAAGACCACCAGTATCGAGGCAATGATCATCCGTCTGCAATTCCGCTGGACTGGTCACCTTGTCCAGATGCCAGACCATTGCCTCCCAAAACAGGTCCCTGTTCTCTCAGCTGAAAGAAAGGTACCGTAATGTGGGTGGACAACAGAAGTGTTATAAGGACTTGCTGAAGGACAACCTACAAAAGAGTAATATTGACATTGACACTTGGGAGACACTTGCCCAGAATTGCTTAAAATAGAGTGAAGTCCTACGTGATGGTCCCTGGATTTTGAACTTGCTCGACGACAAGCTGAAGATGACAAGAAGCGCAGGAGGAAGGAGAGACTGGCTTCCAGTCATGATCAACAGCCTCCTGCTGAGCCTGAAAACATGGTAATAGAACTTGTGGTTCAAGGATTGGCCTTATTAGCCACCTGAGGACCCATAACTCCCATGGAAGATGATCATACTTGATAACGAGTGATCGCCCATCATCATCATCTGAATGTCTCACTATCTTTAATGTAATTATCCTTATAACAACATGTAGGGATGGATCCCCGGGCTAGAGATGGGGAATTTAGGCACAGATTTATACTTAAAACTTTTGCTGGTATAGTGGCGTTGCTTGGGGTGTGTTGTATTTTAACAACACTTTTATACCAGGAAAAGCCTAAGGGCCGAAAAATGCATGAAAATGTATATCGCCATAGCTATGCCTCTCGGGAGTGTGAAAAATCCACACCTCTGTCATAGAGGGCTTGATTTTGCTGTCACTTGTGGGTAGGACAGTCCTCATTTAGGAGAGGTCATAGCATTATGCCTCAGATGTATGCTTGCCACTAGCTGCCACTAGCTGCCTTCACTAGCTGCATTAAGATAAATATATTTTAGCCTAACAGACATGTAGTTCTTAAGTGAACCATTACACACATCTTCTGTCAGTTGCGGTTACTTTCTCTTCTCTTTCCTATAAATGTCATGATTTACTGCCATGAATTTTGGTTGGAGGCATGATCATCTCAGGAAAAAAAATCCCATCCAAAGGGAACAAAAGTGAAAGCAGATGCAGGACCTTGTCCACTCATCTCGTGATTTTTAAGGTGAACTCACTCACTTACTGTTGTGCCCCTTTCTCCTTTCTCATAAAGGGAGTTTCCCTGCTACCAATCACTGAAGCTGCCTTTGTGCTTCTGCAAATCTCTCTTATAGTTGCCAAGTGCTGTAAACTGGTAAGAGTTAGGAAGACGCGCTTTAAACTGCACCAGCTCAGAACAAGAGTTACTGGCATGCTGTGACTGTTTAGAATGGTGGCAGAAGGTTTGGTTTCTGTTCTTGAACTCAAAAGAGCCTGCACCTATCTTGCAAGTTATATGTCCTATTATTTAATCCCAAAGGCATGTGTATAGTGAGCCATACAGTACATTGTTACATTAGTGCAGGTATATCCTAAGACTGACCTTCTTCAGAAGTGAATTAGTTGTTCACAAAGGACAGGTTAGACTGAGAGCCATGGAGAATAATATTCACGTATCTGCTGATACAGCATGTACAGCATCATGGTAATATTCCTCCAATGTAATTCAGCTGATCTCTCTTAGGTACTTATATGGCCCCTATCTCTGTAATTAGTATCTGAATGCCATGGTTGGAGCAATGATACAGCCCTGTTTGACTCCTGTTTGTACTTTGAAATGTTCACTCTGGGAGCCAGTGCTGCTCAGAACAGTCACTTTCATGTTAACATGAAGAAATTTTAGGACATTGATGTATTTATCAGGACAACCAAGTTTAGAAAGTACAATCCAGAAGACACAGCAATTCACTAAATCAAAGGCTCTATTTAGATCAATAAAAGCCATGTACAGTGGTCAGTTTTGCTCCCAATACTTTTCTTGCAGCTGCCGTGCTGCGAAGATCATATCCACAGTTCTATGACATGGTCGGAAACCACTCTGTGATTCTGGTAAAATTTCTTCTGACAGGGTAGAAGGCGGCTTGCAAGGATATGTGCCAGAACTTTGCCTGCAATAGCTAGAACGGAGATACCATGATAATTTCCACAATCCACTTTATCCCCTTTCTTGACAAGGGTGACAATCAGACCATCCTTCATTTCACTGGGTATCTCCTCCTTTTTCCAGATTTTAAGGATAGGTAGGTAAAGCCACCAAATTAGCTCTGGTCCACTGTCTGGCTCAGAATGGAATTTTTCTCTGCTGGGTCCAGTTGGTAGAGGTCTGGTAGGGTTTTTGCCTCCCTCACAGTACTATGAAGGCACAGTTGGGTAAGGAACAGGACTGGGAAGTAATATTAGGACATAAAGCCTGAAGAGAAACAGCTTCCAGAGATAAACGAGACCTGGGATTTTGCTGGTGGATCATGTGCCTGTAAGAAAGGGAGACTTGAAATCTTCATAGACTGAGGTCTCCCTTGGTACCCTGTGGTCCTCCTCATGGGAGCAGGGCGGGAGGCAAGAGAATTCATACATGAGCTGAGTCCTAGGGGTAAGCTGAAAAGGGTATCCCCGAGCCAAGTTATTGGTTACATGTAACCCTCTAACCCTGCATTGGACCCAGTTAAATGCCTGCTGTCTGAGGGGGTGGACATATAGTCCCCACCCCTTTGTTAAAGCTGTGGCCTACTGCTTAAATCTATCCCTGTGCCTGTCTTTCATTGCTTCATGTCCTGACCAATGACTTTCTGTCACTAGTGTCCTGGCCCAGATTGAACTGATGCAATCAGTTTAGAAGCAAAGGTGGGCTTGGTTGGATTCTGACTGGGCCAGCCTTAGCTCCATCTCATTCATGAGGGAGCAGCGATGCAGCCAAGTATGAAAGAACTCTCTCTCTCCAATTGGAGACCAGCGAGTGCAACAGCCACCACCTCTACCTTCAGGGTATTTCCTCCTCTTGCCAGGGCATGCCCATTCTGCTGCTCAGCGAACCTCCTCACTCACACAGATGGGGGCTGGGTCGGCTTTGCTATTAATCTTGAATAGCAGAGGATTTGAGCAGAGATGCAATGCAGCCGTCTACTTTAAATGGTTAGTGTACACAGAGCCACATGAAGTTTGGGTTTGTTTGCATTCAGATTTATGGCTCATCCCATACAGAGATGAACTGTAACCCCCAAGTCCAGATCTGGGTTTGGTTTTGGTTTTCTAATCTCTCCAAAATTTGGGGGATATTTGGATTTGTTTCCAATTCAGGCCCATCACTAATTTTAGCATTTATTGGATGTTATCCCTAAGATTAAATACTCATTTAACCTCAGTAGGACACATGCTGTCCTTACAGTATATTATAGGAAACTTTTAATTAGTTCACATTGTCACTGGAAATATAATTACATTAAACCACTTAAAAATGGATTTATTAGCATGTAACATCAATTCAATGCATTTTGCCTCCTACCATTTGGCCAGAGTGTGATTTTATGGCATACTTGTCACAATTTTTCAAACTAAACGAACTATAGAGCTGTGCAAAGTTGATGATTTTCATTTCACAGAATATCATGGATTTCTCCCCACACCCCTTAGGTGCGTTGCATTTCATACATACACACACACAAATTTTACTTTATTCCAAATTTCAGCAAAATGATTAATTTTACACTGAAAATGGGAAAAGGGCAAAGTTCTGCATGTTTTTGATAGGAAGTCACGTGTGCTCAGACATATACCAGGTTTTGCTTTTGTCTAGTGGTTGAATCACAGGAATGGAAGTCACCAGGTACTTTTCCTCATTTTGCCACAGAATTGCTGTGTGACTTTGGATAAACTGTTTAACCTTCCTATGCATCAGTTTTCCTGTCTGTAAAAGGGACTGATAATAGGAACTTCAAAGAGGTTCTGTGAGGTCTAATGGTCCTTTGAGGTTCATAGACAAAAAGGGTGTTTACAGAAGGGTCAAATATTATTGTTACAGCAGGTGTTCCTGGGTGGCGCTGTTCTTTTTCTGAGTATGTGATCACAGTTCAGTCTTTGAAGAAATGAATTTAGAAAAGCAGTTTCATTGTGGGGGAACTGTAGCAAGCAGCTAAGTAGTTTGTTCTCTGCCTTAATCTTGCTAAGAATCAATTCTTGAGGCACAGTTGTTGTCTAGGAACCGAACATTGGTGTTTTGGCCAAGATGGCTGCATGTCCTTTATGACCACCTTTGTCCAAGGACAGGTGTATATAGTGTGAGCGCAACAAGTTCTACTTAGGATATGTCTACATTGCAATCAAAGGTGTTATTGCAGTTCAGGAAGGCATATCCATTCTAGGTTTAATCTGGATAGCACAGCTAAAAATAGCAATGAAGACATGATAGCACAGACACTGATGTGGGCTAGCAATGTGAGTACGTACTCAATGTACCAGGCAGGCTTGTATAGTCTGCACTGAAGCCAACACCAGTGTGTCTTCACTACTGTTTTTAGCCATGCTGGCTAGATTAAAGCTAGCGTGGTGTATGCTACCGGCGCTACAGTCACATCTTCAATCACAGAATAGACGTACCCTGAGAATATCCTGTGTCACTGATACCTCCTGCAACAGGCAGCTTACCTGCAAGGGACAGGAAAGGGACAAACTGATTTATTGTTGCACTTAGCAGCACACAGCTCTCGCTTTCCTCCCCAAACCTTAAGGTCAGAGAGTTTATGTGAGTGAAACTAATAAATCAGCAAATATCTGATTGGAAAAGCCTTTAACTTCTACATTCACTAACATAAAATGTAAAAGACACATATACACCATTTTGAGAGGTCTGAAATGGGTTCTCTCTGAATCTGGGTTATATATCATTCCATGTACCTCAGGAATCACATATAGCCCATCTTACTCATATTAGTTCAAGTTGGTTCCATGGATGAACAAAAGGACAGGCCTAAAATGCAGTCCTTCCTACAATCTCAACGTGAACTTTCTTTAAGGTTCAGTTTTGTTTGGATAAGATGGCTCCAGACTCTCTCTCCTCACAACCTACAGAAGACCTCACAGCTCCATCCCAAACATATCTGAGGTACTTCTATGACCCTGTGACATTATCTAATTAAAATATAACCATATAGATCATTGTTGCAACCACTGTTATATATTTGCAGCAAATATTGTACAAAGGTTGCCGAGTGAGGTGTCTATTAAAAGGCTATGTTTCGCTGGCATGATTATGCTATCTGTATGCATGTATCATTTTTGTATGTGAAGTTATAAGTATTGGAATATCCAGCAGCTTTATGGGGATTGTCTGCCTCATTCTTTGCAGTTCACCCTAATTGAGTGACCATTGTCCCTCACTGGGACACCAGTCAAAGCCAGATATGCCATGTAAGATAGCTGCAAAAAATGTTATAATTTGTCAGATATGATAATCTTGTTTGTATGTTTGTATCACCTTTGTATTATGAGTTATAGATATGTCTGTCTGTCTGTATTTCAAACTTGTGCTATGCTTCCGGGTGACACCCCCAGACAGTTTGACATCAGCACTGCCTAGCCTGCTTGATGGCCCACTAAGGACCATCAGCCATTGAGAGAAGAGAGGTACACCTTATGACTCAGCAAGACATGAAGGAACATGCCTATGGACAGAACTCTAGGCTTCCAAGCCATGTGCTGCGCAGCTTATGTTTGAAACAAACATAGTCTGCATGGCAAAAGACTATAAATGGCAGTTGCATCTTCTCCATTTTGTCTTCAGTCCTGCTTCTTACCTCCGGAGGAACTTTGCTACAAACTGAAGCTCTGAACAAAGAACTGAATGACCCATCCAAGCTGTGGATGTACTCCAGAGACTTGACTTAAGCCAGTAGTTTATTCCACCAGTGCTATAAGCCTGAACCAAGAACTTTGTCATTACTATATGTAATTGATTCCTTTAACCAATTTTAACTCTCACCTTTTTTTCTTTCTTTTTATAAATAAACCTTTAGGTTTTAGATACTAAAGGATGGCATCAGCGTGATTTTTGGATAAGATCTAAGTTATATATTGACCTGGGTGTGTGGCTGGTCCTTTGGGATCAGAAGAACCTATTATTTGATGAGACTGGTTGTAAAGAACCACTCATCTCTGACTCCAGTGTTTTTGGTGGTGGTGATATAAGAACTGGAATGCCTGAGGAAACTGCCTTTATGTTTTCTTTTTAGCCAGTGTGATGAAACAGGAGTTTACTTTTGTGGCTCATTTGGTATAGCTTATAAAAGAATATCCACCAGTTTGGCGTTGTGTTTGCCCTATTTCTCAGCCATTTGTCCTGAATTTGCCATCCTCAGTTGTGACCCACTAAGGCACGGTTACACACCCCCATTACATTAGTGTAATACCTGAATGCCTCACACTCTCTAATGTATTTATTCTGGCAACACCCCTGCGAGTTAAGGAAGTGTTATTATCTCCATTTTACAGAGGAGAAACTGAGGCACAGATAGGCTAAGTGACTTGCTCAAGTTGACAGAGAAAGTCTGTGGCAGAGTAGGGATTTAAATCCAGGTCTCCAAAGTCCTAGATTAGTAACCTAACCACAGGATCATTCTTCCTCTCAAATAACATATTATCTGTGCCTCAGTTTCTCCATGTAAAATGCTTACCTATCGCTGCAAAGTGTTTTAAGATCTACAGAGGAAAAGCATTGTGTAAGTAGAGTCTATTATTATTATTTCTCTTTATGATATCCCAATATCTTCTCCTTTCCATCTTGTGTGAACCTTCCTTGCATATATCCGAAAATCCCATTGTGATATCCCATGAGGACCTGACCTCACTTCTGGTAATCAAAAAAGTTTGAATTTTCTGACAGCTAGTTAAAAGGATTGTTTTACATTTTTATTTTTTGGATTAAAGTTTTTTATTATTCTGTGAAAAAGAAAGTGCATGAAAAATATACATTAATTACATTAATTATATTAACTTGCTCATTGATTAGAGCAATCGATAATACGTACAAAAAGGCTGTTGGAGGAAAATACAGGACATATTATATGGTTTCATCTAACTGGATGGATGTCTTAAACAAGGTAATAATTAATTTCCTGGCTAAATTGTCAGATGACTGAATGGTCATGAAAATTTGGCGACTTTCAAACATTCACAGCAACTGGCCAAATATTCATAATGTGAACAACTAACAAACTGCTCCTATGCATCATGGTGGTCCAAACTCAGCATCTCTATGTGCAAAAATACATATGAATCGGGGGAGGAGATTTACGATGAAAATGTAATTGTTCCAGCTAATGATTTCCAGCAGAGGGTGCTTTGCAGTAAACAATCTAAATAAAAAACTAAATGTTTTCTTTGGAAAATGAGTAATACTGTTGACTTTTATAGGAACTTGCAAAGTATGGTATGTAAAAAGAGAACCGCCTATGAAGATGACAGATTTATGCAAATATAAAATACACGCAAGTCAAATTAAGTGGCTTTCTGGCTATCTCTGTTTCCTTTTTCTCCTCAGTATGGCCTGTCTACTTCAGCAGAAGGCCCTGTCAACTATATACAACATGCATATGTGCTAAATTGCATTAGTGCTAAAATAACTGTGCAATGGACTGCTTTAGCCTAGTGCAAGAAATATAGTGTTGTGGCACAGCTAATTGGCAATTGAGGATTTTTAGCTAATTAGGTACCCAGATGTGCATCCAAATGAAAGAGCAGTCGCATTCCTAATTTGCATGTACAATTATTATGACTCTTGAGTGCAAATTGCCTGTTATAGTGATTTATATAATCGGAATAACTGTGCATAAGTAGGTCTACAATTGTGGACCTAATGTCTTTGAAACTCTGAACCTCCTCTCTTTTGTAATCTGTCCCCTATCAACTGCTCCAGTGGCATGAAGGGGTCAGAAAGCTGATGGAGATAGCCCCTAGGAATACTCCCAGTACAGGATCTCCCAAGCCAGCATAGAGCTAGCATAAACGTATATGTCTGTCCCCTATGCCTGGCTTGAGGTAGGAAGGGGCATATTGATGTCTGTAGACGGTGTGGCTGGCGCACACCAAACTCTGGCTATTCTGTGCTATACGGTGGCCCGCAGATAGCTCTGGATAGTTGCCATAAATTAGGGCAACCACTGGGGCTGCTCGAAGTTACACAGGAGATGGGCCAGGCCCAGAATCCAGGAGGGACAAAAAGACACCGTTGCCACCCACCCTTAAGACTGCACAGGAGCCACAGCTCAGAATCAGGGCTCACAAACTAAAACTAAATTGCCGACAGCTTGAGAAATAGAAGCTAAGTTGAACCCAAGATGGCTGGCTTGGCTTGGCACATTGTTCAGGGTCATTCGAGGTAGATGTACCAAGAGAATTGTGTTTCTGCTGCATTTCCATTCACTCAATAGCAGACCACAGGCAGGTACATTTTCATAACTGAATGAAGAGTTCTGTCCCCCTTACTCATGTTGAGTAGTGCCTTACTCTGTGAGAAAGTCCTTTTGTGGGATGGCTCACAGAAGCAGCAGAAGATCCCTAAAAGTGTGTGTGTGGCGGGGGGGCAACAGAGCTCGAACTGTATCCCCATGCCCCGTACCGCCCTTTCTCCCTGAGACCTGCCCTCGCACTGCCCAATCCCCTGAGGTCCCGCTCCCATGCTGCCTCTTCTCCCCCAAACCCTGCCCCTGCTCGTTCCTCTCCTCCACCCCCACCCATCACCTGCCTTTACTGCCAGTAAAAAATGGGAGGGCACTGGACCCCCGCCCCCTCGTTCCTGCACCCCGATGGCTTGCAGAGTAGGATACCGCTCTCAACATGAGTTAGGCAGGTGGAATCAAGGCCCTTATCTTAGAATATCTCTAAACAGGTGAGACTGAGCTGCCAGCTATATTTATTTATTTGTAGCTCCTAGGAGCCCAAGTCATGGACCAGGGCCCATTGTCAAGGTGCTGTACAAACTCAGAATAAAAAGCTGGTCCCGGCCCTAAGAAGCTTACAATCTCAGTATAAGAAAAGAGACAACAGATGTTTATAGACAGACGGGGGAGTGCAAGTGCAACAGTGAGTCCAGTGTGAGGATAAAGATCCATTGGTGGCTATGATTTAATTAATGACACCCTCTTGTGCAGCTGTCACTGTGACTAGGAATGCCGATGTACGTTGAAACCCATGATTCAGCGCAAGTTATAAGGCAGGTCACATGTGAGATGGTGCCCATATGATGTAAATGACTAACCCACCACATGTAGCAATGGGTGGGGTGAAGCTGCACTGCCCCTCAGAGAGGCACAGTGCCTACCACCGCTCCCCATCGGCACGCAGAGAGGACAGAGTCATTTGCAACAACCTTGGGGGGAGGGGGATCAGTATGCTCCAGGCTTGGCAGCCAGCAAGCCATGGCTCTGCCTATTCACTGCTCCCTCTTTTATCCCCTCCCCCACTCCCAGGTAGATGCTGAAGGGTAAGGAAATCTCCCACCCTCCTCCATGTAGCCTAGCTACTTTTTTCAAGTTCAAGATTAAAATGAAAGTGTGCATATCAAGTAGGAGAATGAGAGTTCTGGGTACTGTTGAGAAAAACTAAAGTGATCATTTAAGTATAGAATGCTTGGAAATTAATTTGTTGCATATTAATTCTTCTTCTTCTTTTTTAATTAAAGAGAAGATAGGTAGTGTACAGTAGAGCCTCAGAGTTATGAATTGACCAGTGAAACATACACCTCATTTGAAACTGGAAGAATGCAGTCAGGCAGCAGCAGAGAGAGAAAGAGAAAAAAGCAAATATAGGACAGTACAGTGTTAAAAGTAAACTACTAAAAAATAAAGGGAAAGCAGTATTATTTCTTCTGCATAGTAAAGCTTCAAAGCTGTATTAAGTCAATGTTCAACTGTAAACATTTGAAAGTTTTGATCAGAGTTACAAACATTTCAAAGTTCCGAACAACCTCCATTCCCAAGGTGTTCGTAATTCTGAGCTTCTCCTGTATAATTCTTACTGCACAGAGCATGGTGAGGCAATGCAGTATATGCTTGTGAGCACTAGACAGAGTCAGGGAGGGAGAAGAGAGGAGAAAGAAGGTGGTGGGAGTTGTGTTGTCGTCATGAGAATTTGCATGAACGACAAAGCTGGTTTGATTTTACTGACAGCTTGCTAACCTGAGTCAAAATACAAGATTGAACTTTTCATAAAGGAAGTTCACTAGCAGGGAGTCACAGACAAATTGTCAGATTATAAGCAAACTCAGGACTCAGGGGGAGAAGGCAGACTAAATTCTAGAAGGCAAAGAATGACTGAAGAATATTCAGTCAATATCCTGCACAGAAAGCAAAGATTAGGGAATATTCCTGAGACTACATTAAATGGTAAAGAAAAATTACAGACTGTGATGAAAGAGTCAGGCTAAAAGCTGAAGGAGAGCAAAGGGCAGAGGTCATGAGGCATACATCCCAGTTGGCCAAGTGTCTCACTCCTGTGAATTTGGGGAAGCACATGGGGAAGGTCAGGGATCTAATAAGGAAGCAGGTATAACTATGAAGGAGGAGCATTATGGGGTAATATACTGGAGGGACCTGTGTATATGTGGGGATGGAATGGGTCACCACCTTGCTTTCCCCAGCAGGATCCTGCTGTCTGAAGAGCCTTTCAATTGCTTCACCCTGATCTTGCTGTGTTCGGATAGAGAGAGGAGTCAGGTACCAACAGCTTTTCTTTAAAGCCCGCAGCTATAGCAGAGCCTGGACATACACAGAGCCTTGACTGGATCGTCTGTATTTTGCTCCTTCTAGGCTTTGTAGGTTACTATGGAAACCTGCCATGGCCCTGTGGGCTGTTATGCTTGGGGGTGGAGGGGACATGCTTTTGTGGTATAAGAGACTCAGGCTCCAGATTTCATTGGAGGGCACTGGACATTCTGGGACATGTTTTTCAGTGTTTGGCATACAGCAATGTAAACAGTCACTTGCCTTAGCCATGCAGCCCAGCGTGACCAGGATCTCCCTCTCCCTCAGGTCATGTTCTGGACATTGTGCACAGCCCCAGTAGATAGGCTGGGAGCTCCATGAGGGCCAATGGAGAGCTGAAATGGGAGAAAAGCTGTTGCATATCTGCTACAGCAACATCAAAGCTGCAATACAGGAGTAGCCACAGCTGCTATGGAGCTAGTGGGGGCACGGATCCACAAGCCCTGCCTCTAGCACTCCCCTTCCCGATCTGCAAAACTCTGTGGTTTGACAGCAGAAGTGGCCCCCACAGAGCTGTGGTGATGGAGGATGGTGGGATTCAATATTCACCCTCCTCTTCCTTCTGCACAGCAGCATCATAGTGATTCTGCTGTGTTCAGGGCCAGAGGAGACAAGATTTTCCCTTGTGTGAAAAATGAGTAATAGAAAAAACTACACAAAAACCCACAAGACGGAAAAGCTGCCAGCGACCTCCCACTCATTCATAATTAATGAGCATACTATTTTGCGTTGATACTCAATAGCGCCTTTCACCTGAGACTCTGGAAGCACTATACAAACCTGTGTTCTTCCATTCACCCTCCTGAATTCTCCTGGGCACTATTCCAAACCTCTTGGGACACTGGGACTTGAATGCCTGTGTTCTAGTTCACACAGAGAAAGGTCAGCTGGTGTAAACCAGAACACCAAAGCAGCATGTCTCCAGCCGAGGTGCGGTGCTAGGGCGTCGGGGGCCAAGCCAAGATGAGATGATAAGGAGGGAAGTGCGAAGAACAAGAATGGGAAAGGGCAAACACAGTAGAGGAGATCAGCTGGGTAAGAAGTGAATGTGAAAAAAGAAGCAACAAGATACAGTACAGTGCAGGGCAGGGCAAGGACAGGAGGAGAACACGAGAACATCAGATAAGGGCTGGTTTTAACTTAGCTCATAAGGCCCTGCAAATCTCCCAGCAGCTCTGCATGCAACTATCTGCAATACACGTTTATTACCTGCCACAGTCCAGTAGTTTAAAGCCTTGCAGACAGAAAACTGTTTGCACAAAGAGGGAACTATCAGTTAAGATGAACTAATGAAAGTGACAAAACTTAATGAGAGAAGCGAAACCAAAATGATGAGCCCAGAAAAATAGGGAGATGACACTTGACAGCTGAAACATACGTATTTTAAGAAAAGTTACTTTCTATAATGCTGCTGACCTTCAAATCTGATCAGACTATTTATTGCTGTCATAATGCGAAGGGCACAACTGCTTGAGTTCCACCATGTCTTTCTAAGATTCAGATTTTGAAGGAATGGTAGTAACATCAGAAAACATGTGGGAACCAATTAGCTAATTTCCTTCCACGCAACAAGCCCATCAAAATATACTCTTTAAAGTAATCATAAATCTAATATGGCCCAGATCTGTCTCTCACTTACACTTGAGGAAATCAGGGGCAATTCTATTTCTAGTCCATGATATTACATTGGTGTGAAACTGATGAAAGTAACAGACCCAAAGTATTTTCAAACCAAATAGGATTTACAGATGTTGTGTCATACACAGAGATCCACACCGGCCAAGACCTATCCCATGTAGATCCCTTTGCAAAAGTGGAGCAGTCACCATCAAGCTAACTAGTAAGAGATCCAAACAAACCATCTTGTTTGTCTAACTTAAGATTACTGTTTAAATGGCAACAAATAATGGGGTAAATTCCTCCCTGAGGTCAAGTGAGGAAACAAATGGGGTCCACCCTGTATAGGTGCAAAACAAGGAGCAAAAATTCTTCACTGAAAGGCTACCTGAGGTCCCAGTGACTACAACAGTTGAGTCACAGTGAATTCTTAGGAGTGAGGAGGATTGTTTTAGCAGGAAACCACCTATCCCTTTGATCAGAGCTACATTCCAGCTATGCCACCCAACTCAGCTCAGTAGACGATTTTATCATCATTTTATCATCATCGATGATGTGGATACATCCATTGCAGACAGTTTCCAAGTATCTTTGTATCTTCACAGTGGGATTTCATTTGTTTCTATGTATTGCTAATATGGGAGAGTGTTAATGAGCAAAGGCTTTCTCATAGATCTATAGGTTCTGATTCAGCAAGGTACTTAAACTCATTTATACCTTCGAGCATGCGAGCAGTCCCATTGATTAATTCCTCACAGGCTTAAGTTTACACGTGGCCATATATGTGTTGGATCTTGTCAAAAAATGGGAAATATTTTCACACTGAAAAAATGTTCAGAGGGAAATTTTCTGGCCAGCTGTGATACACAGATATAACCAAGCTGGTTAAAGCACTTTGGAAACATGAATGAATTTTGATAATCCATGAAGTAGATCAGTATTATTGTACCCATTTTACAGGTGAGTAGAGTAAGTCACACAGTGAGGTTAAGTCATTTGCTTGGTATCACAAACCAAAGTCAATTTTCTAGATCTGTGGTATCACTGTGGTATCTTGAGTACCTCCCAGTTATTAATGGATTCACTCCTCACAACATCCCTGTCAGGCAGCAGGAAACCCTATTTCACAGATGGGGAACTAAGTAAGGCACAGTGGTCATTAAATGACTTGTCCAAGATCACACTGGAAACCTGAACTTATGCTGGGACTTGAATCCAGGCCTTGACTCCAAATCCAGTGACCCATCCACTAGACTGAATCATCCCTGGACCAAGCATTGTCCTGTTCTAATTACAAATTGTCACTGCTTCCATGAATGACACTTGTCAGTCTTTCAGAGTAGCAGCCGTGTTAGTCTGTATCCGCAAAAAGAAAAGGAATACTTGTGGCACCTTAGAAACTAACAAATTTATCTGAGCATAAGCTTTCATCAGTCTTGTCAGTCTGTTTCCTTTCTCTTCATTTGTATTCATTATGAGTATCATGATTTAAAACAGGATGGCCGGGAAATGGTGCTAAAACTTTGTTATCTAATACAAACCAACAGCTAAATAAGCAAGAAAATAAACTGAGTGCAAATGTTGATTGAAATTGGAATGCTAGGGGAAGGTTACAGTTCTGCTATAATGCCTTTATTCTTTAAAGGGTTCTGTGAAACACAAATGTCTTTGTTATTATGGAAAAGACAAGTGTTCATGTTATTTGTTATTCTGATTTATTATCTTAGAAACAATGTATGTTTGGTGTTGTATAGTTAAAAAGTCACAGGAATAAAGACAGTTCTACATTTTAAGAGTAGCTGGTAGCTATATTTAGGTTGTCTCACACTTTCGGTTATAAAAGATTCTTGTGACATTTTCTTGGAGACACATTAACACCTCCATTGCTGCAAGCCTTTGACATTCAGCAAGGGGAAACCCATCAGACTACAGAAGTGCCTTATCTTTGGGCTCAGCTATATGGAGAGTTAGTGCCCAGCAAGCTGAGGGGTAAATCTGCAGCACACTAACCGGCCATGTGCATCCTGCTGCCAAGCATGAACTTTCCATAGTGTGCTTTGAGCTACTCCCATTTCAAACAGCAGTATGCAAAGTGTGCTACCGAACTGTTAATGAGCAGTGGCAGCAGTGTCCACACAGCCAGTTAGCGTGGGATTAGCTAGTGCTCTTAGATTTATACCCCAGCACTAAGTGGCCCGATAGCCACGCCCTTTTTCCTGGGAATTTTGATTCCAATTTGGCTGAGCTGCACAGAGCCTACACTCCATTGTTGCATTGCTTTAGCTATGTCTAATGGGTATAGTTACAATCGGTGACACCTCTAGCACGGATACAGTTTTACTAGTACAAAAGTACTTATATCTAAAATAAGCACATGGCCTCAGTTTCTCATCGGCCCCACTTGGACCACTACATAAAGCAAGAGCTCCCTCAATTCCTGGCCCTGCGATGAGCGAGTGAGGGCACAGGTGGATTGCCTCCTGGAACTTAACACATGGTGCCAGATGCCCATCTCCCAGAATCTGGGATAACAGCCTACTGCATCTGGTTAATGTAACCGATCCTGTTGTTCAAGTAGCAGAAGTCA
Source organism: Dermochelys coriacea (assembly GCF_009764565.3). Classification (NCBI taxonomy): domain Eukaryota; kingdom Metazoa; phylum Chordata; order Testudines; family Dermochelyidae; genus Dermochelys; species Dermochelys coriacea. Next base: position 23,410,649 of record NC_050077.1, read on the forward strand.
GTGCTGAAGGCTCAGGGTTCAAACTCTGCTGATGATGCATAATGGAGGGATGGAATTGTTCTAGTTGTACATAATAGAATTTGTTCTTAAAAACCTATGAAATAACACACAAAAAGTTATATTAAAAGAATGTTATTTAGTTTGCAAAGCCAAGCATATGAAGGTTAGAAAATGCCAGATTTGCAGTTGTGGCCCTTCTAATGGTCCATGCAACCATAACTTGCCCTATTGTGTTTATAAATTGTGATATTTAATTACAGGATCACATACTGTTTTTTCCATAGGACCCTGGCTCATTCAGAGCACAGCGTGGATGCACAGGGGGGCAGAATGAAAGTTGCACGGGCAACTATAAATCTAGCATTTCTCAACTTTTGAAAAAGTGCTTGATTTTGCAACCTATATAACGTTCTTGTAACATATTTTTTATATTTATATTGAAATATATTAGAGCATAGACATCTGTACAAGGGAACCCAGCAGGAACTGGCATGGGAATTGACTAAAGCTGGAAAGGAATGAATCATTTCCCCTAGGCCAAACAACAACAATGGAGCCGCTCCACAGCCTGAGAGTTGAATTAACCCTTTTTGCTCCCTGGGAGGAGTAAATAGTTGAAGATCCCCACTCAACCTCTTCTTTGCCCACCCCCTAAATCATTCCTATGCTCTGGGGTGTAGGTAACCCCTCACGAGCACAACTCCACAGCACATAAGGGGTGTGACTCCCCTGCACAGGATCCCCCAAATATGTCCCCCTCCCCCCTCCAGTGTTGTCAGGAACCCCTACTACTGGAAAAAGGATGGGAATTAACCCAGGGAGGAAGATACAAATACAAGCTAATCATATAAATGCAACTGTTTCTTGATGAATTTTTAAGTATGCACTTGTATATACAAATTAGGTACAGCCATCAGGCTTCTGGGAAGTTGACAGTTACACACTCACTGTCACAAACATTGGGCACCCTGGATATTTAGATATTAGAATCACTTAAAGTTTTTTTTTAAATGACCAGTAAAAGCATAAGGCCCAATCCTGCAATGTGTGAGCACCTACCACAATTGAAGTCAATGAGAGTTTGAGGCATTCAGCACCTTGTAGGATTGGAGTTGCTTTTTATGCAGCACAAACTACATTTGCCTCTTCTACTTTTTAGATGATTGATCCCCAACACCTCCTTTCAATGCATAGGCAAGAGATCAGACTTGCAGCAGGAGAGAGGATGCTGAGTGAATTACAAGCAAGTCTGATCCCTTGCCTATGCATTGTGCAGGCTGCACCAAAAGTGTAGACTGTGTGCACATGAAGATAGTGCATGCATGAGGCAACCAAGGATGGATCTGACCCAAATCAACTGAGCCCATAGTTGTAAAATAAATGAGTTCACCTCCAGTTCTAAAGAAAGAGTGTAATGCTTCCCACCCACCCTCATCCCTCTGCTCAACCACACACTGGCAAAGTTCAACAGAAAATAGCCGAAGTGTGAGCTGTTTGTCACCAGTTACTAGAAGCAGGGAATTAACTGGAATTCAGGGAACTGGAGGCTGGTTATATGAGTAACAATCTTGCTACCGCAGTTTATCTGTACAGTTGATATTTTACAGTTTCATGCATGCAGTTCAGTTTCCCCGAAATCAACCTTTAAAAAAAAGCAAAACCACAGTTTCAGTCTTTCAGGGGGATCAGAAACCAATTTCAGGAAATAGAACCAACTTTGATGGTAAACGTAGCCACTGAAAGTAAGTGTCTTAAGCCAACCTACCTTTACAAAAAGAGGGTTGTGCTTAAAAATATGCCTGAGCTAAGATTTCTATTGCACAGGACCAGTCTGCTAGCTATGCAAATTGGCAACAACAGGGAAATAAGGAATTCAGAGGGGTTTTGACGTCTGGCACACCCCATAAAAACCAAACCAAAACACTAGCATCTCATCTGCATGAACAAACCACCAGAAAGCAAGCTGGCCTTACACAATGATCTCACCAATAAACTCAAGCTTTCCTTTTTTAAACTCACCTAATTACCAAAAAAGCTGTCCACACTACCAAAAGGTAGAAAACCAAAACCACATTTCTTGCTTGTAACTGTTAGCATTTGAATTCTGAAGGCTCAAGTTTATGTAGATTTGGCTGAGTTTATAGGAAGACAGGACTTGCCAGACTGGCTCAGACCCATTCTCCAGCCAGTCTAGTATCCTGTCTCTGTCACTGGCCAGCAGCAAGCTGCTCCATAGGAAGCAGCAAATCCCCTTCTAATGAACAATGATGGAATAACCTGCCCAAAGGCAGCATTCTGGCCCAGACCTTCAAAAGTATTTAGGTTCCTGCCATTGATTTCAGTAGCAGTTAGGAACCTGAATATCTCTGAGGACCTAGCCCTTGCTAACACCAGTTAGTAGTCGCCTTAGGCCCTGAAGCATGGCAGTGTATAGCTTTGAAACATTTTTTTCAGAGCCTAAGGGAGGGAGATGCCTAAATCTCTTCAAATCCCAGGGGCTAGTTCACATAACACAGGCTCCCCTGAAGAGAACAGCCTTTCATTCTGTCAAATGTCACTGTGGCTAGCCTCAATATCCATAGATACGTCTAATTTTTTTTTAATCTTCCTAAACCCTTGGCTTCAACGGGCAAGAGCAATACAGATTTATGTGGTGAGGACTGAGGGGGTGGGGTGGGGAAATCTACAGGAAGCTTTATCTGCAGAACACCACAAATTCTAACTTTAGGCATAAGTTACTCTTTCCATATAGACTGGCTAGCCCTTATCTGGCTATAAGTGCTATCCCCCCAAGCCTTGATAAAGATTCACACCACTACAAACTAGAAAAGGAGTTTCTTGTGGCACCTTAGAGACTAACAAATTTATTTGAGCATAAGCTTTCGTGAGCTACAGCTCACTTCATCGGATGCATGCAGTAGCTCACGAAAGCTTATGCTCAAATAAATTTGTTAGTCTCTAAGGTGCCACAAGTACTCCTTTTCTTTTTGCAGATACAGACTAACACGGCTGCTACTCTGAAACCACTACAAACTGTGTTTCTGTTCTTTGAGTAAGAAGACTTATCCATTCAGCAACATCTCTGCCATCGGGACACTAATAAAGGCTTGATTCTCCATTCTCTCACATCTGACGCGGTCACTTTTGTATGCGGAAAGTGATTAATTTTTACAATCATTTTCGTCTGGGCAAAGATCTGAGGCAGACAGTGGACAATCTGGCTTGCGAGTCAAAATTAAAGCTGGACTCATCAGGCTGCTTTTTGCTTGGATTGCTGTGGTCAGATATAGTCAAATGACTGGAATATGAGAATAAATATGGGAATGGCTAGCCACATGAAAGTTGCCATCTTTCACCAGTGCAGCATTTAAATGCTTCAGACTTTGATGGTAATAGTTAGTTAAGGAGGATGAGGAAGGTCGCACCTTTCTTGGAGCTACTGGTTTCCGTGGATGTGGAGACAGACTCCAAAAATAGTGTGGTGTTTGATTTACATACACAATCAAAAGAGCTCAGATTTCAGGTGTTTCATTTGAAATGAAACTGTAGATTTGAGAGAAGAAAAAAACAATTAAAAGAAAGGAAGGCTGGTCTTGCGGTTAAGGCACTAGCTAGTGGTTCTGTAACCTGACTTCCCTTGGGTTCAAGTCCCAGCTATTTTACAGATCCCCTAAGTGGGACTTTAGTCTGTGTGTTTTGGTTCCTCATCTGTAAAATGGGAACAATAATACTGTCTTGTCAATTTTGATGATGAACTCTTTGGGACAGTGACTCTCTGTACAGAGCTTAGCAAAATGGTGTCCCAATCTCAACTGAGGTTGCTAGGCACTATCTTAACACTAACATGTCTCATAATAATAAATGACCCTATTTATTTGGATTGCTCTTTTCTGGAAATAGCAATGTTCAGGGTGCAGGAAAGAACATTTTAATTAAGCAGTCTAGTGTCTTCTGATTCTGCCAGCAGAAATAACACTCTTACGCTTATTTCATTTTAACATAATTTTCAGTGCTGGTTGCCTATTTGGTACCACCAGGTCCACAGGAGAACAATGATACTTCACACACACACTGCCGCAATAATTCATTAAGCCTCACAATATTTCAGTCAGGGTCTGGTTGAGCTCCCCAAAATAGGTGACTGAACTAGAATAAGGTGCTGAATTATTTTCTGAGCTGATTCTGCAGGGCCAAATTGTCCTCTCTGTGGGGATCAGAACCTGTTGGGTCCATCAGGGATGGCGTGCAAAAGGAGGAATTTACCCCCCCCCCCCGAACCTTCCCATACCAGCATCCTGGGCAGATCTGCTCCCCCAACCACCCTCCTCACACCAGCATCCCAGGGAAATCCTCCCTCAGCCCCAGCTCAGCTGCAGACTCTTTAGCAATTCCAAGTTTGTCTTTGCAAGAAACAGGGCTGGGGACCTTGATTTAAAATGAAAGCTGAATTTGTCCTTTGCAGGGACCAAAGGGACTTGGTTAAACAAGGGCTCCAGCATGGGTCCAATGCGTCAGTGCTAGGTACCTTACCTCCCAGCCCCAAGGGACAGGGAAGAAGGGATTACTGTATAACTCCTCCCACTCCTCTTTCCACCACCTGCTCACTGACTTTAATGAGACTATTAACATTGAATAAGGCGAGTAGGATTTGTCCCTCCAGGGTTATGCATACTTGCTGTATTCCCAACCCCAAATGTTCAAAAACCATGAGTCAGGCTCACCAAAATTCATGAGACTGTCTTTAAAATCATGAGATTACATAATAGATTTGGTGTTCTTTTTATTTGCTGTCTGCTTTTTGAGCCTTTACAGTGCACTGGGGTCACATTTTGAAGCTTTTTTCAAAGATGCAAGTGCTAGAATGTACTTTTTCTTTAAGAATGAAGGCTGAAATCATCACTTGACTCCAGGAGCTGGGGCTTTAAGGAAAACAATAATTATCATGAGACTCGTGACAAAACCATCAGAGTTGGCAACACTAGTTTGAATAAGGAAGAGAGGAGTTTTGAACAGTCTGATAAGGAAGAAGCTGTTCACCAAACAGGATGGATTCTAATGAGAGCCCAGTGCATCTCAGAGTATGACAGAGAAATACCCCATGAGAAACGTAATAAAACACAGATCAGAAACATACAAATTGCCAGGCACACTTCAAGCTCTAGGGGATTCTGCTGCAGTAATTGAAGTCTGGTTTCTTCATTTCAGTGCAGGTCTGTAAAACCTGTATCAGCTGTTTATGTACACTACTGCCATCTAGTATGCTGTTTCTCAAATATGGCCACTATGGCCACATGCGGCCACCAGGGGATTTCTCTGTGGCCACGACAGCTTCCTAGGCAGTGATGGGAGTGGGGAGGGGGCAGCAAAGCATTGGCCCCTCCCACTCCTTCCCTGTTGCTTCTGGATGTGCCTCTCTGCATGTCTCTGGGGACAGGTGAGGCACAACGCTGAAGGAGCAAGGTGAGCTCTCTACTGGGGTGGGGCGGGGATGAGGGGCTTAGTGGGGCTTGGATTGGCGGGGACTTAGGGAGCCTGGCTGCAGACTGGTTTCAGAGTAGCAGCCGTGTTAGTCTGTATCCACAAAAAGAAAAGGAGTACTTGTGGCACCTTAGAGACGAACAAATTTATTTGAGCATAAGCTTTCGTGAGGTACAGCTCACTTCATTGGATGCATTCAGACTATGGCTCCAGCCACGGGGCTACAGATACCAACCCCTGGCTGCGTGGCGGCGGTGGGCTCCGATCCCTGTCTCCGACCATGTAGTACCAACTCCAAATCTCACCTGTGGCCGCTGACCCCAAGTGCCTACCCCAGTCCATGTGCTCCAACCCCCAGCCTCATCCGCTGGCCAGCAACTATGAGCGGCAGCAGCTGCCGGCCCTGGGTGCAGATCCCTGGCGCTGGCCTTGGGCCCTGGCAGGTGCTGGCTTTGGATGCCAACCCTTAGCCCATGCCGTGTGGCAGCAGGCACAGACCCCAAGCGCCAGCCCCGAAGTGCGGTGGCAGTCAAACCCCAGCCGCATGCTCTGACCCCAGCCTTGGACCCTGACTCCGGGCACTGCTCCTGGATGTCGACCAACAGAAAAACACACAGCAGCTAAGCAGTTGTCCCTCCCTCTCCCTGATCTTGTTTGCCTATAGCTAGCCGCATGTAGCTTTTATAGCAATTGGAAGATGCTTGTAACATTTTCCTCTTATGCTGCATGATGGCTGCAATGCAAAAGCTGCCCCCTACTTGAGGGGAAATAAGACGCAACACTCCAAGTCCATGCTCCAGAGAGGTACATGGTTATGTTGATATGGCATTGGCTAGGACTCAGGAGATCTGAGCTCTACTACTGACCTATTGTATGACCCTGGGCAAGTCACTTCACATCTCTTTGCCCTCATGTCCTTTGTCTGCCTGGTCTAATTAGACTGTTAGCTCTTTGGTACAGGGACCATGTCTTACTATATAGATTCATAGAGCACCTAGCACAATACTGGTTGGGGACTCTAGATGCAACCATAATAAAAATAAAAGATAATCCTGAGCAATAGTCACCCAGTAGATCAGTTCAGTTGTGATGACAGTGCTCACTGAAGCTAAGAAAACAATGCAAATCAATTTCCACTAACATATATTCAAATTCAAAAGAAAATTTCAGTTCACCATGTTCCTGATACTTGTGGAAAGTGAATGCAAAAATATTAATGCACTTGAGCTTCACTAGCATGAATATTCACAAAAAGCAAACATGAAGCTCAATTGCTCAGAAATTCTTTGGAACAGGATGATTTGAATATTTGATTACAATACATAAAATTCATACTGAGTTGGTTTGTTATATCTGCCATACAAATAGGGAACAAAACCACCAGGAGCCTCTTTAGGTAACTAAGGCCCAGATCCTCAAAGATAATTATTTCAGGTGGAGTTAGGTGCCAAATGCCTTTGAAGAGCAAGGTCTAAATACCACAGCGTGAATCTCCAAGTTTAACACTGAATTATTTGCTAGCCATGACATCATCATCACATTAGTCCTGCCTGTGATGGGGATGGACTTTGAAAAGAATATTTACACTCAGAACAAGCGGAAAACACATTTCCTTAAATTGATCCCAGACTAGGAATTTGTGGGTGATAGCAGCACCCTTCTGTCAGACGGAAACCATACTTTTGTATGGTCCCAGAAAACCACAGCTACCATTAAGGGAAAAAAAATCTCACTCCTGCGATTGCTCCCAACAGGTAACAGCCACCTCAGAATACCAGGCACCTCTGTCATCCATCGCACACATCCCAAAGCATGTGCACTTTGCAGGCATAAAAGATCACTGTTTATTCATTCTTTGCTCATAGAGTGTTTTATTTTGTGGTGAATGTGCTGTAGTTTTCATCCCTACCAAAGATGTTAAAATTCTGGTTTAAGCGCAAAACTCAACCAAACTCTTCGGCATAGAGGACTGGTGTCTCCATAATTTCTGGTTTCAGAGTAGCAGCCGTGTTAGTCTGTATTTGCAAAAAGAAAAGGAGTACTTGTGGCACCTTAGAGACTAATAAATTTATTAGAGCATAAACTTTCGTGAGCTACAGCTCACTTCATCGGATGCATTTGGTGGGAAAAAAAAATTTGTTTTTCCACCAAATGCATCCGATGAAGTGAGCTGTAGCTCACGAAAGCTTATGCTCTAATAAATTTGTTGGTCTCTAAGGTGCCACAAGTACTCCTTTTCTTTTTCCATAATTTCTACCTCTCCTTGCACAAAGCCACAAAACATATGGTAGAAACAAGTTGCAGCCTGTAGGAATGGCAGTCAAATGCTTGCGTTCTCTTTGCTCAGAGACCATGGGTGAGCTGGCATTTCTGACATGGTCAGGTTTGAAATAAACAAAGATATCCTTACCATTTGAACAGGTGCTGCTAAGTAACTTAAAAAAGCTCCTGCTCAGGGTGAACTCAAGTTCAGCCGAGCCTGCTCAGGGAACAGACATACTTTGGCATAGTTTAGGGCAAATAGCTAACGCAAGGTTTCAAAGAGGATTTCCAAATCTCCTACTGGAGTCAGAGAAAAGTACCCCAGGTTCGCCAATGTATTGTGTACTATGCTCATATTTGCTCGATTGCCTCACATTTTGGGATGCCATTTAACACTTTACTTTTATGAATTAATTAACAACGGTCAGTGCTAATCACCGGGGCAACCACGTCGACCAGCTGCCTTTGAGGAGCCCTCTACCCTTACACCAGAAGTTCCACCCCAGCTTGTTGCTCCTGTTTTCTGCTCCTTGTGTTCGCCCCAGTAAATCCGTAGCCTGCCCCAGCTGCCAGGCCCTCGCCTCACTGCACCTCTCTATTACCGTCCCACCACCCTTCCCCCCTTCCTCAGTTTCCCCAACGTGATTTTAGCCACCTCTTACTGGCGACTGGTAGCCCTGTCTGCTCAGAGCCACGAGGCAACGGGGAGGGGGGGGGCGAAGGAAGAGGCGAGCCCCTCAAATCTCCATGACGGAGCAAGAGGCTGAGTGATGGCTAGAGGCTTAGGATGCCCAAGCGAGCGGCCCAGGAGCCCTCCCTGCGCCGCAGCGCTCACAGGCAGGGGCCGGCCGCGGCCGCCTCCAGCAGGGCTCCGGACTGGAGGCTGGCGGGGGAAGGGGAGCTAGGCAGCGCTCCGCGCCCCCACAGCTCCGGTTCCACCCCCTCCCCGCAGCTCTGCGGGAGGGGGCGCCCGCGTGCGCCGCCCACCCTCAGCCCGTGCCCGCTGGAGCGCGCCAGGAGCCGGGCTACAGGCGGCCGGTCTGGGGCAGGGGCGGGGCGGGCCGGGCTGCTCGGGGCCCGCTTTGTGCTGGCGCCAGCCAGGATTCCTTGGAACTGGCGCTTGCGGTGCCCGGGAAGCGAAACCAAGCCGGAGGGAGAGACCGGCCGCCCGCCCAGTAGCGCCTGCCTCCAGCCGGCCGGGGCCGCGGCTGCCTGACGCAGATGGAAAGCGAAAGTGAGCGGCCCGTGGCGCGGCCACGTGTTTTCTGCGAATCGAGTCGGGGAGGGAGGAGCCGCCGGGGCCGGGAAGCGGAGCCCGAGCCATAAAACTGCGAGGCGATGAGCGCTGGCAGAGCAGTCCGGCTCCAGCGCGCCGCGCAGCCTCCGGCAGGCTGGGGATTGCTACCGGCGCCGGGCAGGACTCGCGGGCAGATTATGGTGGTGCTATTGCTGGGGCCAGGCCGACGAGTGCACCACTGCCGCGCGGGGGCTACGGGCTTGCCAGGCGGCCGTGCTCGCAGCTCGGGTTTATGGTGCCCCGTGCCCGCGCAAGGAGCAGCGGCTCAGGGCAGAGAAGGTAAGGGGCGCTGTCTTTGTAAGCCATTGCCAGGGCCGTCCCGGGCGGGCTTCCACGCGCAGCCTTCGGTGTCCCTTAGCCTGGAGCGCAGCGAGCCCTAGTCCGCTTCCAGCCAGAAGCGTTGGAGGAGTTTCCAAGCGCGGCGGATGATCTTTGGTCCCTGACGCAAGAACTCGCGAGCCTGCACGACGCCGGGGTTTTTAAAGAGCTAAAGATCGGTGGAATATAAGGTAGCGGAATCATAATAATACTGCCCGTCGCTGAGTCTCTGGCTAACGCCTTGCTTGCCAAAAGGACTCCCGAGCCGTTTGCGAGGTGTCTATCCTGCGGCGTCATTGAAAAGTAGTTACCTCTGGGGTGGAGCGCGGCGGCGAACTGACAGATCAACATTAGCTGGGCTGGGCTGGGGAACACTTTGGTCAAGGACACAAGGGCGAAACTTCTGCTCGCAGGAAAACCTGCCTTGGGACCTTGCAATGAGGCACAGGAAAGCCGCTCTGTTTTCAAGCTTACTGGCAGTTGAAGTGCACAGAACTCTTTTTATGTACACCCCCAAAAAAGAGAGAATGTTTTCTTTCTCCTGGAGGTGAATGGTTTATTCTAGAGAACCTTATTGTTTTAAACCAAAAGCTATCTCCCCTTCAGAGTGCCTTGATTTTTTTTTTTTTAAACTTTGAATACTGAAGAGTGATCCTCACCCAATGATTAGAAAAGCTGACATCAGTTTCTTTCGTATGCCATACAAGGAAAACCTACCCATACTTCGCTTTGTTTTAAGTGATCTGCTAATGTCGGGAATTTATTATTGCTATTTCAGTCAGTAAAATGATCTAAACTAAACTTAAATGTCCAGCTATTGCATTCACAGAGACAGGAATCCAGCTAAGTGCTGGCTCTGCATCTATGTCTGCATGTTGCTGTGTACTTGCGAGACAGCTGAGGGGATTCATTTCTGAGAATGCCTCAAGCTCTCTCAACAATCTGCCAGTGCAGATCTATAACTGACTGTCGGGATAAATCCTAAAATCTGTGCTTTCCAGTAAGGTCAAGGCAGCCAGCAGAGATGTATTGAACCATGCTGTCGAGTTAGACATTTGAGGCCAAATTAATTGCAGGTACAACCATGCTTATTTCAAAAGACTTACTCAAGGGATGAATTCGGCCCTTGGTGCTGAAAGATATATCAATAGGAAGCAATTTAGATTGGGCCACTTAAAGTGCATGCAATACAAAAAAGAGAGAGAGGAATAATGCTTTACGGGTTCATAGAGGTTACTTTGTGTAGGCATAGTGAGGTGGTAACCTTGCTATCCCCCCCAGGAGGGAGCAAGGGGTGGGAAATGGACTTCTGTGGCTGCTTCTCCAGTTTATTGAAGAGCAGAGAGTAGATTTAGGATTATGTGTAAATTGGCATTGTTATACACTGCACTGCCAATCACATTTGAATATCCCAATGCCACCCATTCATTTCAGCTAATTCCATCCAGTTTCTGGGGATTTGTACCCAGCTACAGAGTTTCTTTCCTTTAGCCACATTTTTTTTTTTTTTTTCACATAATGCAATGAACAATACAGTCTGAGTTCAGACATCTACATCTGGGAAATCGGAGAGGGAAGTGAGCAAATCGTAGTTTTATTCTAAGTGGTTTTATGCAAGGTTAAGGAATTGATAGAGAAGGATATACATAGAAAGTAACCTTTGAAAAAAGAGATTCCTATCAGTCAACTCGATCCAGAGTCTGATGCATTTCTATGACTAATAGTAGGAAAACCACATCATTTGTAACTTTCCCTGGCTGGATACTCCTGACCTTCAGATGTTTCAAGAGCAATGGATTGCTAACCTAGCCAGAAAGTGATGCTGTTAATCAGTTGTTGCTGGGTATAAATTTGCAGAGTAAAGGCTTTATTTTATAATGGAGCAGAGGGGTGTGAATGGAAGACTGTCATTAATTTACACAGGTTGAGGGCCCCTCTCTCCCTCTTCCTTCCCTGTGGATCTAATGTTTTCTCTTTCTTTTGGCATTTCAGAATAGCCGCTGGAGAACTGCACTGCCCAGGCCACTGACGCTATGGAAGACCGCATCCGCTGGTCTAGTCTATAGGATGGTAGCGCACAGTAAGGTGGCAGCAGATAATGCAGTTGCAGCAGACCCGAGATGTCGACTTGAGCCTCCAGCAAGGGATCATTCTCAGCCTAGAGGTTACCATGGCCCGGCTCGGTCCAACAATGGGCAGGCACAGAGCGACACACACTTCCGAACTTTCCGCTCGCAGGCAGATTTCAGTAGCATCACCCGAGCGAGTGCCCTGCTGGATGCATGTGGCTTCTACTGGGGCCCACTGACTGTCAGCGCAGCCCACGAGAAGCTGAAATCTGAGCCTGAGGGCACTTTCCTCATCAGGGACAGCAGACAAAAAAATTGCTTCTTTGCCATCAGTGTTAAGACTGTTACTGGGCCCACCAGCATCCGAATAAACTTCCAGGCTGGGCATTTCAGCCTGGATGGCAGCAAGGAGAGTTTTGACTGTCTCTTTAAGCTACTGGAACATTATATAAGCTCCCCAAGGAAGGTGCTGGTCACCCCACTACGCAAAGTCCGTTTACGGCCATTGCAGGAGCTCTGCCGGAAAAGCATTGTTGCAACATTTGGGAGAGAGAATTTAAACCACATCCCTCTCAATCCAGTTTTAAAGGACTACCTGAAATCCTTCCCATTTCAGATATAAATACAGCATTAACTGTGTGTGTGTGTGTGTGTGTGTGTGTGTGAGAGAGAGAGAAATGTATGAAGATATCTGGGTTTTTTAATCTATTTGGGAGTGACCAAATTTATTTTTGTAGCAATGTACTGTATTTTGTGATGGAACCTGAACACTTGACTTCTTATGTTTACACAAATTGTTTGCACAAACCCAGGGTTTTAAAACCCTGGCATTATTTTTCTGCTGGGCAGAATATTCTATTTTATAATATTTCTAGTGAAAATAATGTAATAAACTTTATTGTGAAAGTTTTTAAAAAATAGCATTTCTGGGTTCTACTTTCTGATTGCTGTGTTTACCAGTTAGGAGTGACAATGGGCCAGGTTCTTAGTTGGGGTAAATTGTAGTAATTCACTGAAGTTGAAGTTTCACTGATTTATCCCAACTGAGGAGCTGGTCCAGTAACATTGCCAGCAGACAAAGACAAGACACGCTCTCTGTCCCAGGTACTATATAATCTAAAGAAACAGAAATGAGACAGAATACACTAAGGATGGGTCTGTGTTGGATCCTTCTACAGCTCCCCTGTAAATCAATAGGAGTAGGGTATTGGAGTGTATGTGCTGAGATGTTTTATTTCATAAAAAGTGAGGTTTATGGAGGGATTTGAATATCTGTAATCACTCTTCCCCATGTAGTAGTTAGAGGACTAGGAATGGTTGGTTCTTTATGTTCAAAGTTTAGGTGTTTTCCAGGGGAAAATTTAATATTGAGAAGGAAAGTGCAAGGGAGCTGAATAAATATACACTTTTTGCAAACCCCACCCCCAAAACCTTGTTGAAACTGCCTCTGTACTATGCTTGGCTGCATTCTGCACGTTTTGTGAAGGAGTGATTCTATGACATCCCCTTGTCTGGGGTAATCAGTGGGCTTGGGCTTGTCTAATTTCTTTTAAAAGCTGCATACACAATTCCAAGGCTGTAGGCAAGAAGCTGCTGTCTTATGCAACCAAATCACACAAATGTCTGAAGAAAATCAAACAGTGGAGAAATGACAGATACTTCAGAAGGACATGAGCACTCTGTCATTATGAGGGATGTGGGGCAGTGGTCCCTCTTTTAAGAAGTCATCCACATTAGATTTCCCCTAACCTTGTGCTTTCCCCAAATGTTCACACGCTTCCTTGAAAATTAGAATTATGAAACTGTTTTAAAGAACAGAGTGAATCAGATAATTCAGAAGGTAGCATATTGCTATCTACAGCACTGGGCTATATCATTATGGCTCTGTACACTGTTAATGAAGTCACTTTAGGTTTGGAGGTTAAGAAACCTCTTACAGGGCCGTAATTCACCTTCTTTTTGGAAGTTAATGCCAGCCTGGGGACTTGGACTGTAATATAGTGTTCTTTATATTTAATACCAAATAGTATTTTAGCTTAAAGGTTAAGAACACGCAAAAGCAATTAAGGATCTGAAAGTACTGAAAAGGTGTAAGCTTAGAAAAATGTCAAATACACAAATATTTAACAGTATAGCAAGATTCCCTTAATACTTTGCTAAAGCTGTTCTTTCAATTTGTACTCCTACACTGCATCTAGTCTCCCCTCCCCCAGCAGCGTTCCTATAGCTTGGGTATACACCCAAATTCTATTTAATTCTAAAGTTGTCACCAAAAGCAGAATTTTCCCACAGCAGCTGTGAGGAACATGTAAATTGGAGAAGTACTGATTAGCTTGTGATGTAGGAGAGGTGGTAAGCAACTCATGAACATAGTGTACTTTCAGAGGTTAAGGGCTTTGCTGAAAAAAATTCTTTAGAAGACAAATGCTGCCAAACAGGTTTGTAGCCAGCTGGGATTATTTTCTCCATAGATATTGTAGCGTCTCTTAACCCCTTAGGACCTCAATGTGTGACGCTTGCCTAATAATACGTGACAAAGGCCCATAAAAAAAAAGAAGCATGAAATTATGTAGGAGGGGCATTGGGGGAGGTTCTTTATCCTGATTAAGCTCCTCTGATGTCAATTTGCAAAAGTAAAAAGAGAGCATGATAATAGACTGGTCTGGGATGAAGATAAATGGGGGTCTAAAATCACCTGCCCTGTAGTGAGGATGATATGGATTTAGGCTTTATCTTTCTCTTTGGCCTCTTTCTAAAAAAAAAAAAAAAGCTCAGTTTTCTTCATTTTAAAATTAATTTAGCAGGAATTTAGTCCTTAAATGGAAAGGGGCTGTTTGACGGCTCAAGGAAAAAAGAGTCAAAACAGTGTTTAAAAGACATAGTGCTGTGCCTCTAGGAGGTACAGTCCAGAGCATGCAATCGAGGGGAAGGGGGCAATGGTAACTTGGCACCTCCCTGTTCTGGGTTTCATCAGGGATTGCGGTGGCCCTCAGCATAAAGTACAACAGCAGGTGGACCCCCTTTTAGAGCTCCTTTGGGTCACTCCACAGCAGCTGAGATTATGTGCTATGGGGATGCACCTCCAATTCCCAGAATGCCCTCTGAGCTGGCAGTTATAAGAGGGCCTACAGGACTGTTTACATGTCTGCTGCATGCAGGAGCAGTGGAAAGCCTCCAGCCTAAAGGTTTTTGTTGCCCGTTCAGCTGTGAAATTCCTTGCTTTCTGTTATGACTTTGATGGGGTTTTAGAAGTAATATTTTTAATTAATACCAGTATTTTCCACAGCCAGCAATGGAAACACCACAAGTATATACTGAAACATTTCAAATAGTATCTTGCAAACACCAAAATACAACTCAGTACATTACAAGCACAGTTACCTCCATGCATCTGTTAGCTCTGCTCTCCCCACTCTGATTATACACTGCAGCTGTGGAGGTAGGATGAAGACAACAGTTAATCTGGTAAAATGCTAGTGAGAAATTTGAACAGAACTCCCAGTTCTGCATTACCTGGGGAGGGTTGTAATATTTATCGTGAGTAGGGAATAAGTGATTTTTTAAAACAGCATACTGCTTATGGGGATGTCTGTGGTCCCTGTGACCCTAAGAGTAGAGAGGAAACAGACTTGGAGGTGGATTGTTCATTTTACTGTTGTTGATAGCCAAGTACCTGGAATTGTCTAATGCCGCTCAGTCATATGATACTAGTTGAATATTTGAGCTGATTATATATAATAGACAGGCTCATTCTAGTGTTTCTGCATCTTTTTCACAACAAAAGCAGCCCTGTTTTCTTTCACAATAAGCTAATTTCCAGAGCTTGCTGCTGCAGCAAAAATATTTCATTAATCATCTATATTCATTAACCATACAGCTGCCCAGGGAACCTAGTTAAGTCAGCTAGATGGGTTTGCAGAGGCTCAATAGAAGAATCTTGAGTAACAAACATAGCCTCACCTAACTATGAAGCTGTGGTCTCACTAATCTTGTTATGTTTGAAGTCATTTACAAGAAGTGAGGCCTCAGCTGCAATGAGCAGTGAAGCTATTTTCAATAGCCAGGCAAAAAGTGTCCCCCAGGGCAATCTACTGACCATATGTAGTCATCAATACTATTCACCCAGCCTGTACTAAATCCTCCATTCAACAATATATCCATCTCCTGAACATTCTCTTTTAGACTCAGTACCATGTTTATCATGCATACATTCAGTCCCTAAGCCGTCTTCTGTCCTCTCTTTCATGATGTTATCAGCCTTTTTAAGCTACTCATTTATTTATTCACTGTACAGTTAGCTTTAAGGTAAAGTTTGCCTAAGAGCAGTTTAGTTCTGATTTATCTTAATTTCTTTAAATGCAGTTAAAATGCAAACCAGTTACTGCATATGGCATCTGCTGAAGATTTCGAGGATGTTCCCTCTCACTGACCTCAGACCTTTTTTACTACAGTGGCCAAAGCATGGCTTTCCTGTGACCGTTACACTCCTCAAACACACACCAGAAATATTCACAGGTGTGACTTTCTGCACACCAGCTGTACCACAGCATAGCAGCCATATCACTTCCTTCCATTTACTCTTCTTGTCACCATGGGATAATGGAAATAGGCCAAACACAAACCAAAAGAAAGCACTGGTTAGGGACTCCACAGGATGTGCAAAGCACCAATTGCATAGGTGTTAATAAGCCAAAGCAGGAAATCTGGAACTGTAATGTAGAGCCTTAATTTGTAAAGTAAATGAGTTACCCGCATGCCTAAACTGTTTGCCCTTCTTCCCTGACACTGATGGTAAAATGTGCCATGTGTAGCTACTGATGTTACAAATGATAAGCATGATATGCTCAATTGTCCCAGAGCATAGTAAAGGAAGCAGCCAGCAGTCTCTAGAGCTCAGATATGATATAGATCTAGTTTAAGCACCTGAATAGAACAGATCAAAAATAGCAGAGGCCATATGTTGCTCAGTTTACTCAGTAGACCTTGATTTCACCTGTGTTAGTAATATAAGCAGGACTAAGCACCATCAATGTTCTACTATCATTTTAATATCAGTTATAAGCATGTTTTTCATAGATCCCATAACTGCACTGTTACATAGGTGGCTCCAGTCATCATCAGTCTATCACAAGAAAGCAGAATGAATATTCTCTGAATATCTGTGAATCCCTATTGCCTTCTGATGGGAAAGGCTTGCATTAAAAAGCATACAAATGAATTTCTTTTGTTCCCTGCTACTAACTGAATTGATGCGATTACTAAAACGTGCTAATTTTGTGCTGAATAAAATCCCCTGGCTAATGAGCTATTTTAGGAGATGTCCAGATTCCCCCCAGATACTTTTGTGGATGTAAAGTTCTGAATAAAAGAAAAGGAGTACTTGTGGCACCTTAGAGACTAACAAATTTATTTGAGTATAAGCTTTTGTGAGCTACAGCTCACTTCATCGGATGCATTCGGTGGAAAATACAGTGGGGAGATTTATATAACACACACAGTGAACATGAAACAATGGGTTTTATCATACACACTGTAAGGAGAGTGATCACTGAAGATGAGCTATTACCATCAGGAGAGCGGGGAGCGGGGAGAAAACCTTTCGTAGTGATAATCAAGGTGGGCCATTTACAGCAGTTGACAAGTCTGAGGAACGGTGTGGGGGGGGGGGGAAATTAACATGGGGAAATAGTTTTACTTTGTGTAATGACCATCCACTCCCAGTCTCTATTCAAGCCTAAGTTAATTGTATCCAGTTTGCAAATTAATTCCAATTCAGCAGTCTCTCGTTGGAGTCTGTTTTTGAAGTTTTTTTGTTGAAGGATAGCCACTCTCAGGTCTGTAATCGTGTGACCAAAGAGATTGAAGTGTTCTCTGACTGGTTTTTGAATGTTATAATTCTTGACCTCTGATTTGTGTCCATTTATTCTTTTACGTAGAGACTGTCCAGTTTGACCAATGTACATGGCAGAGGGGCATTGCTGGCACATGATGGCATATATCACATTGGTAGATGCGCAGGTGAACGAGCCTCTGATAGTGTGGCTGATGTGATTAGGCCCTATGATGATGAATAGATATGTGAACAGAATAAATATAGAATAGATATGTGGACAGAGTTGGCAACGGGCTTTGTTGCAAGGATAGGTTCCTGGGTTGGTGGTTCTGTTGTGTGGTGTGTGGTTGCTGGTGAGTATTTGGTCATCCTTCAGGATAGGTTGTAGATCCTGGAAGATGCGTTGGAGAGGTTTTAGTTGGGGGCTGAAGGTGATGGTTCGTGGCGTTCTGTTATTTTCTTTGTTGGGCCTGTCCTGTAGTAGGTGACTTCTGGGTACTCTTCTGGCTCTGTCAATCTGTTTCTTCACTTCAGCAGGTGGGTATTGTAGTTGTAAGAATGTATGATAGAGATCTTGTAGGTATTTGTCTCTGTCTGAGGGGTTGGACCAAATGCGGTTGTATTGTAGAGCTTGGCTGTAGGCAATGGATCGTGTGGTGATCTGGGTGAAAGCTGGAGGCATGTAGGTAGGAATAGCGGTCAGTAGGTTTCCGGTATAGGGTGGTGTTTATGTGACCATCGCTTATTAGCACTGTAGTGTCCAGGAAGTTGATCTCTTGTGTGGACTGGTCCAGGCTGAGGTTGATGGTGGGATGGAAATTGTTGAAATCATGGTGGAATTCCTCAAGGGCTTCTTTTCCGTGGGTCCAGATGATGAAGATGTCATCAATGTAGTGCAAGTAGAGTAGGGGCAGTAGGGGATGAGAGCTGAGGAAGCGTTGTTCTAAGTCAGCCATAAAAATGTTGGCATATTGTGGGGCCATGCGGGTACCCATCGCAGTGCTGCTGATTTGAAGGTATACATTGTCCCCAAATGTGAAATAGTTATGGGTGAGGACAAAGTCACAAAGTTCAGCCACCAGGTTTGCCATGACAATATCGGCGATACTGTTCCTGACAGCTTGTAGTCCATCTTTGTGTGGAATGTTGGTGTAGAGGGCTTCTACATCCATAGTGGCCATGATGGTGTTTTCAGGAAGATCACCGATGGATTGTAGTTTCCTCAGGAAGTCAGTGATGTCTCGAAGACTGATTGAGTCACTCTGGTAACAGATAGGGAAGGGAAGGGAAAGCATGACTATTGTTCTCTCCTTAGCAAAGCATGATGAGAAAGGGGAGGGGTCTGTAGCCTTTATAAAGTAGTCTCGTTTCACTCTCAGATGGCTGTAATTAAGATGGCATCAAGTGAGAGCATACTGTCTACTGGTAGCAAAATCTGTAGGGAACACAGGTAGGAAGCCCAGAGGCACCCACCTCTGGATAGCTTTTGGCCTTTAATTACTCTGATACAGTAACAGGTTTCAGAGGGGTAGCTGTGTTAGTTGTTTTTTCTGCTACAGTAGGATGTCTTGGAATTTCTATCACTTTGGGAAAGGGATCTCTATGTTAGTTTATTTTGTGTCCCATGGTATAATTAAACATTTTGGTTTTAAGAAAAACTGATTCTTTCTGTCTTCCTTTATCTCACCACTAGTTCAATGAACAGAGTTATTTTGATCTTCCACAACAAGTTAGGGAGAAGAAGGCTGCAGCAGTGAGGACACATAGCTAAGTGCATTGGCTAGCATATTGGTAGTAGGAATAGAGAGGAATGAATGAACTTTGGTGATGATGTGGAGGAAACAGCAGCAGGATTTTGCAAGGGCCTGGATCTGAGAAGAGAAAGGGGGGAGTCAGAGATGGCATTAATGTGATCAGCTTGAGTGATGGGAAGCTGGTGGTGCAGTCAGTGGGACCAGAGTGTAGGGGAGGAAGAGGTACTTTAAAAGAAAAGATCAAGATTTCAGTTTTAGATATAGTAAGCCAAATTCATGTCTGACAGACATGGGATCAGCGCTCATAAAAGTCAAGAGTTGGTACAAGAAATGAAGCCAGATCTTTAGTTTGAGTGCAATTTATCCATGTGGATTCAGAACTGTGGATAGGTAGATGCATTCTTTGCCGTAGAAGCACCAGCTGAATTTGCGTGCAGCTTTTAATAGTTTAAAGCTCTCAAGGAATCTATAAAAACTGTTCCACCTTCTATAATGTTTTTACTGCAAACTAGAACTATTCCCTTTTCTTGGTGTGGCAGGTACACTTGAGGTAGCACTGTCCAAGGATAGTCTTTTCCAACATTTTATGTATAACTAAAATATTAATCACACTCAACAGCAAGCTTATTGCTCCCTAGACCTTCCTGTATTATTCCAGAACATATGTTTGGGGTGATATCCTGACTCCATTGAGGTCAGTGCAAGCCTCCCATAGATTTGAATGGGGCCAGGATTTTACAACTAGCATTTTGGAGTTAAATCTACGGACTGTAGTTGTAACAAGAGGGTTTATTACCTTAACTGAAGCCTTGCTAACTCATAGCTTGAGAATGACATAACAACCATTTCTTTATCAAATTATGCTGTTTAATTTCGATATTGTACACCCTACTATGATTAGCATGGATATGGGCAAGTCTTCCCAAGTCATTTATTCTGCCCTTCAGATTGAAATTGATATTCACTATAATACACTTTCCCTTTCCCTAAAGTCAACTTTGTTCTAGGAGAATATGATTGTTATTGGAAATTGAGTCAGACTGAGCTTTCAGGTAAGCTTCTTCCTGATTGGAAAGAGTTATTTTCCCAGTGCTCTTTCCCAGTCTGAAAACAAAGTTAATCTACAAAAAATAAGCAAATGACCCAGATATGTCTAAAGCTCATCTATCTGTGTGTATGCATGTGTGTGGGTGTGCACGTATATGTACAGGATATCATGTATATATACTGTGCACAGTATATTGCTATCTCTCTAGAGAATACACATGTAGTGATGTGGTTTAAAGTTCTGGTCTGGATGAGTTTGAGAAATTCTGAGACACATTATAATAAATCTCAGAAGAGCTGAATTAATGGGCAGAGTGTAGGTGAGGTGGTCAATAGTACCTGCTACATTCATTTACTACTTGGTTCTGCAATTTATTATGTGGATATTGCCTCTATTTGGTGGTGTGTATAATATTTTTATAATTGCATACAGAGTACATGGTAAGATCTTCATTTTTAGTGTCTTCAGTATAAAAACTTTTGGTATAGCTGAATTCATTTCTCCTTGCAAGAGATTCTCTTTATCTTACATTTTACTATGTCACCATTGTTATGACACAGAAAGGGAGTGACTGAGTAATGCAAATACATACAATCAATTTGCCCTGCATGATACAGTTTTGATATGGTCATTAATTTCAGAAGGGCTGAACATTGTAAATGCCAATCAGTATTGTCCTTGTGCTTCTTGGAATTATGCTAAATGACGGTCTAGCTCTGAATTTCTATCCCATTATAAAAAGTCTACAGATGACAAGACAAGAATGTTTATGCCTTAAATTGGATTTGTTAATTGGATATAGCTATGGGCATGGTTGACTGAAACACCGTAGGCCTCATACCTGAGTTCTCAGGATGTTCATAGCCACAAACATAGTGAGCACTGCATGTATTCCACCCTACTAGTTGTTAAGCTGAAGACTCCTTTCAACTCTTTTAAATACTCTGGATGTATCTCAGTAGATTCTAGTATGGATGATGGTGGCATGGGATTATTTCTGTCTGCATTCAATACACTTTCCCCAGCCTCCACTCCCACAACTGAGTGTTCTGTGGGCTTTAATGACTGTTACCCTGTGACTCACAGGCATCCCCCAGCAAAGGATAGAACTTTAAGGATCTCAAGATCTTTTTTGCAGGCTGGGCTTCCACAGGGGATTACAGCGATGAACTGCACAAAATGTTGAAGTCACTTGTGATGCTACTAATGATGTTTTGCATGTTGAGGCTAAGTAGACTGCCAGCATGTGTTGTGTATTACATGTATATCCAAAATAACCATGCAAACAGCATGGCAGAGAGAGGCTGTGTAGTTTCGTTCATAGGGCAGTGGCCTGGGTGAGGCCTCACTTCTGTTCTGACGCTGCTCCAGAACTAGTGTGTGAAGCCAGTCACTTCTCTTCCCACCCTTTGCCTGTCTAGTCTATTTAGGCTCCATGTTTATATAGGACCTAGCACAATCTTGGAGTGCTCTAGGCCAGGGGATCTCAAACATCATTGCCCTGTGACCCCCTTCTGACAACAAAAATTACTACATGACCCCAGGAGGTGGGACTGAAGTCTGAGCCCACCCAAGCTCTGCTGCCCCAGGTGCGGGGGAGGGAGGGAGGTCAAAGCCAAAGCCTGAGTCCCATTGGCTCAGGCGGGGGGGCCTATAACTTCAGTCCTGCTGCCAAGGGCGGAAGCCCTCAGACTTTGGCTTTGCTGCCTGGTGGTGGGGCTCAGGCTTCGGCCCTGAGCCCCAATAAGTCTAAGCCAGCTCCAGTGACCCAATTAAGATGAGGTCATGACTCACTTTGGGGTCCCGACTCAGTTTGAGAACTGATGCTCTTGGCAGTACTGTAACACAAATAATATTGTACACATGCAGGCAGATGACATTTCTTTTGATGAGAATGCAAGCAGTGATAAACATGTTCAGTTGTGAGGGTTTTTTGTTGTGGTGACACTGATTGCCCCCCTTTCTACTTGCCCAATGGCCTCATTGCTGAAGCCACAGGAAACTGCCCAAAATGCACTCAGAGAAACCTGGAGTGTTGGGATAGCCTCTGACTTACTGAAATCAGCTTGTAAAGTTTTGAACTTCCAAACTCTGTGCTTTCATTTCCTTCATGAGGGCAGTTTCCTCCATGAGGGTTTAATGGGGTATCCTGCTTTACTCAGTTCCTAGTGATGCTTTAGCACAGAGGTTCCCAGACTTTATCATGCTGTGATCCCCTTTGGGTTCAACCCTGTGGGACTTGGGGGTCAGAAAACAACCCAACCTCCTCGGGTTTGGGTCAGGCCAACTCCCCACCTCCTGCCCATGGGGTCAGCGTGGGAGCTGCGAGTCCCTGCTGCCACTTTGCTGCACTTCTCACTGTGCAGCACAAACTACAGCGAGGGGGGCAGTGGCTGGCAGGGACAGGGCATGCAGCTATCTCTCACTGCACACATGGCACAACAAGGCAACAGAGGCAGGGCACGCACGTCTCGCAGCCTTTCCAGTACCCTTTTGTACCCCCCAACCCGGCACTGGAAGTGGTGTTCCACAGTTCAGGAAACACTACTTTAATCCATAATTGTTCAGAAAGCACCTGGAGATCCTTGAGAGAAAGGTACTACAGAAGTGCAGAGTATGATTTACTGGAACATACTTTCTGATTGTGCTTTTATCTCAGAGTGTTGGATGAAGCAGGACTTTCCCTATGAATGGAGTTGAATCAGGTGAAGGATATTCATGTCAATTCTGTGACTTCATAGCAGCTGATAAGTGGTGTGACTATTTATTATACTTTGGAACTAATAAAAACGGTTTAATCTTTCTTCCTGATAAGTGAGTGCAGTTCACTTTGGATAATACATACCAGATTTGTTCAGCTCGGTCCTGGGAACAGTGGTGGCTATAGTATGGAGAGATGAAATGAACGAGTTTTGTTATGTGGTAGCACAGGACATAAGCTTAGATTGGAAGATCATATTGACCTTCCAGCACGGACCAAGGAGGATTTACAGAGAATAGTTGAGAAGGTAGGCTGGGAAAGTAGAAAATTCAGATTGAAGATCAGGAAAGAGAAGACCAGAAAAGATCAAACTTGGAGACAAAGAATTAGAATAAGTGGGAAAATCTGTGTATCCTGGAGGCCTACTATCAAGGAATGGGAATTGTGGAGGAGGCATAAAAAGAAGAATTGAACTAGCTGTGTCTGCATTTGAAGAACTCTGCAAGATCTGGAAGGCAAAGACATTTCAATAAAAACAAAAATCAGCATATGTCATAAATATAAAGGGAAGGGTAACCACCTTTCTGTATACAGAACTCTAAAATCCCTCCTGGCCCGAGGCAAAATCCTTTCACCTGTAAAGGGTTAAGAAGTTAAGATAACCTCACTGGCACCTGGCCAAAATGACCAATGAGGAGACAAGATACTTTCAAAGCTGGAGGAGGGGTGGGGGAAACAAAGGGTTTGTCTATCTGTGTGATGCTTTTGCCGGGAACAGATCAGGAATCCTCTTCATAACTCCTTAAGTTAGTAAGTAATGTAGCTAGAAATGTGTTAGATTTCCTTTTGTTTAATGGCTGGTAAAATAAGCTGTGCTGAATGGAATGTATATTCCTGTTTTTGTGTCTTTTTGTAACTTAAGGTTTTGCCTAGAGGGATTATCTGTGTTTTGAATCTGATTACTCTGTAAGGTATCTACCATCCTGATTTTACAGAGGTGATTCTTTTACTTTTTTCTTGAATTAAAATTCTTCTTTTAAGAACCTGGTTGCTTTTTCATTGTTCTTAAGATCCAAGGGTTTGGGTCTGTGTTCACCTGTGCACATTGGTGAGGATTTTTATCAAGCCTTCCCCAGGAAAGGGGGTGTAGGGTTTGGGGGGGATATTTTGGGGGAAGATGTCTCCAAGTGGGCTCTTGCTCTGTTTGGTGGTGGCAGCATAGCGTTCAAGGACAAGGCAAAGTTTGTACCTTGAGGAAGTTTTTAACCTAAGCTGGTAAGAATAAGCTTGGGGGCTCTTTCATGCAGGTCCCTACATCTGTACCCTATAGTTCAGAGTGGGGAAGGAACCTTGACAGCATATATGAAACAACTGTTGTGCCAGTATTGCTGTATGTGTCAGAAGGCCAGAGTATGAGGAAAGAATGAAAATTTTTGACTCAGAAATGAACTGGCCGAGGAGAATACTGAGAGTTTCAAGACTGCAGAAAATAAAAGATGAAGTGATAAGAAAATGGCTAGGGCAAGAAATAATGCTATCACAGAAGATTCAAGAGAGACGACTAGTGGGGCACATGTCAAGCATGGACCCAGAAAGGATATTACAGATGGTGATACATAGCAGAGTGAGCAAGGAACTCCAAATAGAGGAAGACTGATGATGCACTAGATAGACATGGTGACAAATGATGTAGAACAAAAAGGTTTAAGATAGAAAGTGATAGACAGACTTCATTCAGTCCCATTGTCACTGAGCTGATGGACAGGAGCCGAAGAAAAATAATGCTGCGTACTATACACTGACTTTCACTGTTGGCCAAAATCATGTGAGCTCTTTGCCAATGTGTAATATAACGTGCAAAAAGTGTTAAAAGAACATTATTAAAGTTGCAAAGCAAGCACTCGAGTTAGGAAATGCCAGAATTAATGTTGCCTGTGCAAACTTAATTTGACCCCTTGTTCATATGCATTATTGTAGTCTTTTAATTACATGATCACATACTATTTTTTCTATTCTGCTCTAGGGATGAATCAGGGCTGTATACTGAAAGAGGCTGCTATCTGTAGGACCACTGCCTCTTTTGTTGCAGAAGTTGGGAGGTGTGTAGTGAATGATGCAGAAGGTTACAGCAAGAGAGAGGCTTATCTCATGTTTAAGGCAGTAGAATACTTCCCTGGAGAATGGGATTCTGTTCCTGCTTCTGACAGTGTTCCTATGTAATTCTGGGCAAGTCATTTAAACCAAACTTTTCCCAGCTGGTTACTAATTGTGTGTTCCTTATTTTTTGTGTGCCCAACTTGAGATTCTGGGGTCTGATTTGCAAAAGTGTTGAGGACTCACAGCTGAACATAATGGGAGCTGTGCTTGAATATATAAAGTGCTATGTATGCTAAGTACTCTGAAAAATCAAGTCTTAAGTATCTCAAATTGGGCCCCCAAAATTAGTGGATACTTTTGACCTTAATCTCTCTGCCCCTCCATTTGCCATCTATAAAATGAGGATGGCAACATTTCACAATCTCAAATGGGTATTGTGAAAATAAATGAATTAATCTTTGTGAAGCAGCCAAATGCTGTGGTAATGAGCACCATAGAAAAGTCTGAGGAAATTAATGGTTCTGTCTTCAGAGCAGGATTTGAATAGTTTATAGTAAATAAGGCCTGGGCCCACACACTGAACATTGAGGAGAAAACAAAATGTAGAGTATCATCTGTAGGAGTATAATTTAAATAGCTATGCAACTATTAAATCTATCAGAAATTTGTGTGCATCATTCAAAGCTTGTATAAAAATATGTCATGCCAAGTAATACTTAATGGCAAAGTGACTAAGCCATTTGAGGTTATTATGGGTGTGGGACAAAAAGGATGTATGTCACCCATTATCCTCTGACCCAATCCACTACCAATAATGAGACCATAGGAACAGCCAATGGACTTTCACAAAGAAGTTAGAGGGCCTTGACTTTGCAGATGACATCTGCTTGCTATTTCACACCCATACAGACATGCAAACCAAAACGAATGATCTCCAGGTCTATGCACAATGACTAGGATTGAAAATCAACACTGAGAAAACTAAAACCATAAGAGTCAACACACAACAAGAAACACCAATAACACTTTCTGGGACTGACATAGAAGAGGTTTGATATTTCCCATATCTTGAGAGAATTCTAAGTATAACAGGTGAAACAGACAAAGATAATAAAGCCAGAATAGAGAAAGCTTTGTAACTCTAAAGCTGATCTGGAGAAAGAGAAATCTTGCCCTCTAAACTAAACTTTGAATATTTAACACCATTGTAGAGTTGGTTTTATTATATGGCACTGACACTTGGAGCCTAATTAAGACCTTATCATCTAAACTCCACATTTTCATTAACAGCTGCCCTAGAGATATCCTCAATATCAGACGGCCAGGAAAAAAAACACAAAGAACTCTGGAGGAAGACAAAAGAGAAATCAGTAGGACAGAAAATTACAGAATAAAAGCTTACATCCTAACCATCTCCATAGAGGAAAGACCCAAACAACGTAACAAGATAGGTGTTGGACTCTAACCTCCAGGACAAGAAGTGATGAGGCAAACAGAGGACAACATGAAAACACACAATGGAAGCGGAATTGAAAGCTAAGACTGCAGCAGGAGAGGTGTAAAGATGGAAGGCAGTGGTGAAGTGGATCCTATGATCCACAGACGGAGAGAGAGAATGTAATTTAGCACTGCATCATGCATATGAACAAGGGGGCTAAATTAAGGTTACTCAGGGATGTTGGGTTCCATTCCAAGCTCTGGAAGAAAGTGTTCAGGTGAGAACAAGCCTATTACCCTCACCCAAGCTTGCACCATATTCCGTCCAACCTGTCTCAGTCCCCACCGGCTTCTCATCCCACTCCCACTCTCCCCAACCCCCAGCTCCTTGCTCCCAGTTTCTTTAACCAGCCTCCCCAATCTCTTTTTATCTTCCCCAGTCTCAAATCATCCTCTGCTCTGGTTCCCCATCCTCAGTGGCTTTCAGTCCCCATCTCCCTCCCCAGGCTTCTCATCCAATCAGTGTCCCTGCCTCCTTGTCCCAGTCTCTTTGACCAGTTCTCACCCTAGATCCTTATCAGAGCTCTCTTCCCCCTCCCCATGTAATTATCTGCCCCACTGGGTCCAGATCTAGTCTCTGCCTTCAACTCCCAATCTTTGCTTCCCAGGCTCCTTGTCCCAATCTACTTCCCCAGCCCTCCCCCACAATACCCTAGTTTCAAGCTTTGAGCCACATAATAGAGAAAGTCTGGCTTTTCTCCTGCAGCCCTGGGCAGGAGCATGCTCTGTGGCATTGGAACAGGTGCAGTCTGATCAGCACTAAGAGCTGTGAGAGACTTGAAGGCACTCCGAGAGGATGGACTACTTGGAGATGTTTACCTGTTAAATGCAAGCAAGTGTCTACTAAGCATGTGCAAATTGTGTTGTGGTTCCTTCCCCCCACCCAACAAAGACTTGGCCAAATTTAGGGGGACTTTTAGAGGTATGACCGAAGGCACATCCCTGACATAAAGGCCCCTTCCTGCCAAATTTCAAGTACCTGCTCCCAAGCCTGGGAGTGCTAAAGCTTTCCAAAGAAAAGGAATGTTCTTAAAGTTTGAAACAACATATTTTCCAATAGCCTTGTTCTTTGGAATGGCTGGACTATTTTGGCTGAAATTTTTCAGGCACATTCAGCCTCAGGCAGACACTCAACATGGAAAATTTAAGCCCAAATAGTTAAAGTTTGGCAAAGTTATAAGTAACTGAAAAGATGATCTTATAAAGGAAAATATTGAGTAGCCTTAATAATAGGTGGTGCTACCACCCTTGGCTATAATTTATACTGTAGTCAAACAGCCATATCTTAAATTGTAGGTAGATACTTGATGGTTTGGTACTTTCAGGTCTGTGTTGAAGCACACTGGTGAACACTGTTGAAACACAACAACGCGGGGAAGCTTGTATCTGTAGTGAAAATAAGCAAAGGACTCCATTGCCCAGGACTATCCATCCTAGCCACTAAATTCATTCAGATTATAATTTTCTTCCTGGTTTTTATTTCACTTGAGTTACAATTAGCATGAAGATTTGAATCCAAGCTAAGTGTAAATTAATCTCATTGTACATTACAAACCACAACCCTCCAGTGGGTTACAAATCCCCATACCCTCTAGTGAAGGTCAAGAGATGTAATGTAGTGGAACCTCAAACAGGTTAAAGAAGAGATACTTTAAGAAGGGAAGTAACTTCTTAAGCACCTATAAGCCGCTATAACACCACAGGTTTCAGAGTAGCAGCCATGTTAGTCTGTATTCGCAAAAAGAAAAGGAGTACTTGTGGCACCTTAGAGACTAACAAATTTATTAGAGCATAAGCTTTCGTGAGCTACAGCTCACTTCATCGGATGCATGCAGTAGCTCACGAAAGCTTATGCTCAAATTTGTTAGTCTCTAAGGTGCCACAAGTACTCCTTTTCTTATAACACCACAGTTTACCAGCAAAACTTGAACTCCTGGTGTAAGCAAAATAAGATGTTGACTCTTCTGCACAAAGACCTACTTCAATTAGTCATTAATACCCCATGTGGATTATTGCATTCCAATGTTAAATTTGACACATGGTCATATTCAAAGCTGGTGTAAGTGGATACTGCTCCATGGGTATTGTGTTGATTTGTGATTGCAGATGTAAATTCATTGGTCTGAATGCAGCCCAATGGATACAATAAAATCACCATATGAATAGCTTCAAAGAAATGCTGAAACTGGCCTGATGGTAAACTATGTACAGTGCTTCCCTTAAGGCCTGAGTCAGTACCCTGTGAAGTCAGTAGAAACAGAGCTGTGCTCAGAAATATCATGGAAAGCAAACATGCTCTAGAAAGGAAAACGCGGTGTGAGCTTTGGAAAGGATGTGACATGTCAGAGGGGACTGGAAAGGGGTAATGCAATCAAGAAGGCTAGAAAAAATGCTGGCAGGGCTTTGAAGATCCCCAGATAGCTGGTGGGTATCAGGTAGGCTTATGCAAACCATCTGACTAACAATAGTCTCTTGTATTTTTGGAGGAGGTTCCAGCTGCAGAGCAGTTGCAGGACTGGGCCGAAAATGTCTAATCCTAGCTTCAGCTAGTTTACAGCATGAGCCAGCAAGGTTCTTAGCTACCATTTACTACAATGCAGGACTGGGTCCTTACCTTAGTGAATGCTGGAAAGGCCAGTTAGTTAGTTAATTGCCACATATGTTAGTGATGGTCTAATTTTTCCCCTTTGAACTTATTACAGATCTAGTTTAACTGCCATAAATACTAGCACTGAAATGAATACATTGTCTGGTTTTAAAGTTAATCCATATTAAGTGCACAGTTTGGCAATTAGGCTAATGTGCTGAATATGGAGGAAAAAAGAGACCTCTATTAAGAACACTCCTAAGGTAGTGGGTTTTTAAATAATCAAGATTAAAGTATTTATGTACCTTCCCTGACCAAGTCATAAAGCCTTTATGCACTAGCTAGCTACAAAGGATGCTTGGCCTCTCCAGCTATAATTTATAACAGTGGATGAGAGTTTAAATATTTTCTATTGAGTTAGATGTTACAAAGTAACTTTTATGTTAGAAATCTGTGGCCAAAGTGCAGTTCAGAGAGTTCTCCAAGGTGGCACATGGCCAACTGCATCTGCAATATGGAGGTATTAGCGGGTGAAGACTATGGTCTTTTCCTCAGGAAAGAGGAAGCTGAATTAAAAATCAAGGCACCTGCAACCTACTTAATGTTGAGAAAATTGGGTGCAGACCTTTAGCTCTTAGCCAGCAGCACAGTGTGAATGTGCCAGTATAATTCATTATCACATTTGCCTTCTCCCACTCCCAAAGTTACGGAGCCAAGGCTTGGCTACACTTGCGAGTTAGAGCACATTAAAGCAGCCACGGGCACCCTAGCTCACTACCCGTCCACACTGGCAAGGCACGTAGAGCACTGACTCCATGGCTAGAGCGCTCCTTGTACTCCACCTCAGTGAGAAGATTAACGCTTGTTGAGCCATGGCTGAAACGCCCGAGCATCAGTGTGAACAAGGTGTTGCATTACTGCGCTGTGATCAGCCTCCGGAAACATCCCATAATCCCCTCAAGTCAAGGTGCCCCTCTTGTCATTGTTTTGAACTCGCTGCAAGAATGCGAAAATGCCCTTTGAAAGCTCCATTTCTGACAGCCAGCTGCTTATCTGCTCCAAGACAAAGCAACCATTACTGTAGAACGGGGTGTGTGTGTGTGTGTGTGTGTGTGTGTGTGTGTGTGTGTGTGAGTGAGAGAGAGAGGTGGGGAGGGAGGAGGGGTCTGCTGCTGTCTGAATTTACAAGACACCATGCTGACATACTCTGAGCCCCTCCTCCCAAAACCCACTCTCTCTCTCTCTCCTCCCACATACACACAACACACTCCACCCCACCCCATTTGAAAAGCACGTTGCAGCCACTTGCATGCTGGGATAGCTACCACAATACACTGCTTTCTGTGGCTATTGCGAGAGCTGCTAATGTGGCCATGCCAGTGCGCTTGTAGTGGTCAGTGTGGACAAACTGCAGCGCTTTCCCTACTGTGCTCTAAGAAGGCTGGTTGAAGTCAAAGTGCTCTACATCTGCAAGTGTAGCCATGCCCCCAGATTCTGCTCTTGGTTCTGCTGGTGTAAATCTTCATCAATGTCATTGAGTTAATCCAGACTGAGGCGCTGACCAAAGGTTTACAGTGTTGTATGACAGCAAAACCTGGCCCAGAGTATCTGAAACCTTTGCAGGATAAACTCAGCTGATTCCTTCACATTCCTCTGACTGACCTTTGGGAAAATTACCACATTTTAGTGTTAGTATGTTTTTCCTGACAAGTAGCTGATTACTCCTTCCTTGAATTCCCAGGGTATGGCTACACTGGAAATGTCAAAGCGCTGCCGCGGGAACGCTCCCACAGCAGCACTTTGAAGTGCGAGTGTGGTCGCGTGTGAGCACTGGGAGAGAGCTCTCCCAGCGCTCCTGGTAATCCACCTCCATGAGCGGATTAGCTCTGAGCACTGGGAGCACAGCTCCCCGCGCTGGGAGCCTGTCCACGCAAGCACTTTAAAGTGCTCAGACTTGCTGCACTCAGGGGGGTGATTTTTCACACCCCTGAGCCAGCAAGTTAGAGGGCTATAAAATATCAGTGTAGACAAGTACTTCTTACTAGTGCAGTGCTGGGCCTTTCCTGAGCAGAAAATGCTATTTGTGCAGTACTCCACCCAATTATACTTGTAAAATGGATCCTGAGGTGACACTCCTCAGGACTGCGAGGTGGACGCGAACTCTGCAAGTTTCACTTGCTCATTGGCAAGTGTATTCCATTTGTGATTTGAGCTGGATTAGGTTTTGATCAGCTTGGCTTTTTGCACGGCTCTCTCATACTGAACTACCTAATACAAGCTCAGAATAATACAACACTTCGCCCATTCTCCGTGAAAACAGGCATCAAAACAGGAGAAGAAAAACAAAACCCTTCCTTTCAGCTGAAATCCATCTAGCTTCCCTGGATTTCCTGCTCTCCTATTCAGTTCCTAGGAAGAGTTGCACAATGTAAATATCTTGCCACCTGCACTAACAAAATAATTAACTTTCCTTTGAAACTTGGCATAAATATGATCTTCTCTGGATAACAACTGCCCATGGTATTGCTGTCTGCTATGAATCATGTGGAACAGCACATTTCACTTGAATGATATACGAGGAAGAGTTCAGGAATCTAAATAGTAAAGTGATCCATTCCATAGAGCATTCATAACAACACATGTTGTGACAATGAGATAATTATACAACAATTTCACTGGAATCTACTGTAGTTTACCTACACTGCTTCATGTTAACATTGCTGCATTATTTGACATTTCCTATTCAAATATGATGCTGCAGAAAATGTTAAAGTTGGGGGGAGGGGGAAGCAACACCCAAATAATAATTTTTGAAATCACTGAAGTGAGGTTGAGTTATGAACGTTGATCTACTATTGTATTTGAAGACCCAGTTCTGTTTTTCACTTGGAGTATTTACAAAGGAGCTAGATGAATATTCTGAAGAGTCTAGTCCAAGCCCTCCCATTGAATAATCTTCCTTTAAATTAGTCTAACATGAGTTAAACCTTTTCCTGTGCTCTGAGTGGGAGCCAAAGGCTTCTGAGTTCTAGTCCAGCCACTGACTCCTACAGTCTTGACCATCACAAATACTCTGCCTCTGTTTCTCTATTTATAAGATGAGGCTAACAACTACTGTACCTCCCAGGGATGCTGAAAGCACTAATTACTTATTATTTATAGTGTGCCTTTAATATGGTAAGTGGCAAGTATTGCTCTTAGTCCATCAAACATTATATCCCCTCCAGTGATTTGCCATACATGCTTGAGATCACTGGTAAGATCTCCAGTAAGAGAAACCATTAATAATCAAAACTTTGTGACTTTTTCAGATATTGACTATTCAAGGTATGTTGCATCATGCCAAATCTGCCCAATCCACAAACTGGTCTCTCAGAATGCCAAAGCAGCTAATTAAATATTGTCAAGAAGAACAGCTGTATTTGTGTAAGCACCGATTACCATGACAGGTAAAATAAATTCTGGCATGGTGGCTACACAGTAGGTGCAGCTTAAGACTACCACCACCTGGTAGGCCTTAAAAAGTAATAACTTTCACCACCCTATACCGGAAACCTACTGACCGCTGTACTTCCCAACATGCCTACAGCTTTCATCCAGAGCACACCACATGATCCGTTGTCTACAGTCAAACTCTAAGATACAACCGCATTTTCTCCAACCCCTCAGACAGAGACAAACACCTACAAGATCTCTATCAAGCGTTCTTTCAACTACAATACCCACCTGCTGAAGTGAAGAAACAGATTGACAGCCAGAAGAGTACCCAGAAGTTACCTACTATAGGACAGGCCCAACAAAGAAAATAACAGAACGCCACTAGCCATCACCTTCAGCCCCCCAACTAAAATCTCTCCAATGCATCATCAAGGATTTCTAACCTATCCTGAAGGATGACCCATCACTCTCACAGATCTTGGGAGACAGGCCAGTCCTTGCTTACAGACAGCCCCCCAACCTGAAGCAGATACTCACCAGCAACCACACACCACACAACAAAAACACTAATCCAGGAACCTATCCTTGCTACAAAGCCCTTTGCCAACTCTGTCCACATTTCTATTCAGGAGACACCATCATAGGGCCTAATCACATCAGTCACACTATCAGAGGCTCATTCACCTGCACATCTGCCAATGTGATATATGCCATCATGTGCCAGCAATGCCTCTCTGCCGTGTACATTGGCCAAACTGGACAGTCTCCACGTAAAAGAATAAATGGACACAAATCAGACATCAAGAATTATAAAATTCAAAAACCAGTCAGAGAACACTTCAATCTCTCTGGTCACTCGATTACAGACCTAAAAGTGGCAATTCTTCAATAAAAAAAACTTCAAAAACAGACTCCAATGTGAGACTGCTGAATTGGAATTAACTTGCAAACTGGACACCATTAACTTAGGCTTGAATAAGTCATTATACAAAGTAAAACTATTTCCCCATGTTTATTCCCCCTCTCCCCCCCCTCCCCCCGCCCACTGTTCCTCACACGTTCCTGTCAACTGCTGGAAATGGCCCACCTTGATTATCACTACAAAAGATTTTTTTCTCTCCAGCTGGTAATAGCTCACCTTACCTGATCACTCTCATTACAGTATGTTTGGTAACACCCATTGGTTCATGTTCTCTGTGTATATAAAATCTCCCCACTGTATTTCCACTGAATGCATCCAATGAAGTGAGCTGTAGCTCACAAAAGCTTATGCTCAAATAAATGTGTTAGTCTCTAAGGTGCCACAAGTCCTCCTTTTCTTTTCTCTCTCCAATTACTCACCACCTTTGCAAGGAAGGTCTTTTGGGAAAGGATAGTGTCTTTAATGTGTCTTCACCTGTGATGAGAAGGAACAAGCTATATGCTAAGAGAAATGGGTACTAAGAGCACCATGTGCAGAGTTGCACACAAAAAGTGATTTGCTGTGCACAACACAAGAAGTTTTATTGCTTCAACAAAACCCAGAACAATGCTGTATATTCTTGAGCACCCTCTCAGGGCACTCCACCTACTTACCTACATGCAGATCCCCCTTTTAAAAAAAACACCCCCTGTAACAATGGGTATTCTTAGAGAACCATCTGTGTTATGGGACAGACTCTACTCCCATTGAAGTTAGTGGGAGTTTTGCCATTGACAGTTACAGGCAGCAAGATCTGGCCCAAGGAGCTAATTCAACAGACTAACACTTTTTGAATATACTGCAGATGCTGCCCTTCCAGAGCTAAAAGAGAGCTCTGTTTTCACTCGAGGGGATTATCTGATTGGTTATCACATCAAATAAAGCCTCCTGGACAGTATTAATCAGTCTTGACTAGTAAGGGATGATGGTGGTAGAAACAGTGATAAAGACAGGGATGCTGTTAGCTGACAGGAAGTTCAGGTGATAGAGAATGAGAAATTAAAAATGGCTGCATTTCCACATCTGGGCTCTGCACAGACAGAAGTCTTATGAGTCAATTAAGAGAAATATGCTTTTGGTCAGGAGTCAGGACCTATAACTTGCTCCTATTTCCCACCTAGCCAAAGGTCAATTTTGGATTAAATTATTATTATACCTTGTTGGTGCCCCTACTTTCGGCCCCCAAAATTGACTTTTAGCAGAACTGTGCTGTTTCTTCTTAGCTAGATTAGGATCTAGGTATGTCAGGCATTAGTAAGATTTTATCTGAAGACTTTGTTTCTATTCTTTGTCTCACTTTATGGTTAGTGAAATCTGATTAGTTCCCTGGATGCATTTGGATTGGGAATTTCATATTTGATGTTTAACATCCATAAGGTTTTAACTTTCTCAGGACTTGCCTTGTACTGGGAGATTTTGGCAGACCAGTAAAGTGCCCAAACCACTACTGCTTATTGCTAAAAGTAGCCAAGCTAGCAAGCCATAAGTGCAGCAGCCTTAGAATGACTGAGTCAGAAAGGGTGGGGGTTTGGGTGCCACAGAAAGGGCAGCTTGACTCCGCTCCTTCCTGATGAGATCTCTATTGAAATTGCTGAGATATACATTTTAGGAAAACAGTAAGCTTGTCTATATGTGCCCACAAGGATGTATCTGTCAGGGTCTCAAGGCATGCAGACTTTGAAAAACACATCTGGCTAGCTGATGATCAGAAAGAAACCTTTTGCTTAACCTTTGAAATTGCTTGCTTAAGTTTTCTTTGACGTGTTATTGTAAAACTAATGAATAAATAAGGGAAGAAAGTTTTGGATAGTTGGAGTCTTCAGGGACTCTCCCTTTGGACATGTCTTGTGATCCCCACCTGCAGATGGAAGATTGGCCATCGGAAGGCTGCCGCTGTGCCACTTGAGAGCCACACCCAACTTCGGTAATTATCAAGGGTTCGGGGTGTTTTACTAACCTGTTGTGGAGGTATGCAAGTGCTTGAGACTAAGTGAAGTATAGCTTTAAGTGAAAGCACTTTTGTGTTGTCCTATTTGTGCCAGCCTTCTACTGATCGGACTGCAGTGTCTCCCTTAATTTATTTCCTGACACTACCTCACACTGCGTAAAGTTACCAAGAGCTTTGGGTTGAAAGAACTCCAGGTAACAGCCTGGCAGCAACATTGTCTGAGTTTTCCTCTTAGCTTTCCTGGTTTGTTTTCTTTTGCTCTACCACTCTTACGTTTCAGAGAGGATTCCTGCTCCCTTAATTGTGGGAACGGACCGTGCAATCCTTGTGCAAACAACTCCACTGACACGTGAGAGACTGTGGCTTTAGGTCTGGTCACAGGAAGGATTGCTCTACCACATAACCTTACTCCAGAGACTGCATTTGATGCAACTGATACACTACAATGCTTTACAGTTAAATAACTTGGCCAGATTTTGACCAACATCCACATGCTGATCTTCCCTCCCATGTGGATGAAGGCTCAGCTTTCCTCACAGCAGCATCTTATATCCTGCATAGAGCTCATTGCTGGAAAATGGCTGGGTGGGTGGGCTAGGCTGAGTAAGGGGGTTACATATTACATTCCCCTACCCCACCCCCTACAGGACTCATGGACCTCTGAGGAGCAATGTCATGCAGTCTTATTTCTTTCCATGCACACATATCCTCTGAGGTGGGAATTCCCTTTTAAAGGGGGAATCCTGTGGCATTTTCAAAAGTCTTGTAAGAGCTGCTACATTGGAACCAGGCTGCCAGGGAGCAAGGCAGTGGAGCGCTGGAGAAAGTGTAATGGCATAGGGACTCTAGGCACCTGCTCATTCCCTTGCCACGTGAGGTTCACAAATCCAGAGACTCCATGAAGTTTGGGGGCCAGCCCAAAGGCCGGTTGTGTATGTGGAGGATCCCCACCCATCAGGGGACAAATCTACCAGGAAAACCTTGTGGTGTTTTCCTCTCTACTTGTCCCCTCCCATAGGGTCTCCACAATTAACATCATAAGTAAATAAATACAATGGCAGAAAGGGGGGAAAATACAGACCAGCTGAGACTGGACAATATAGGAAGAGTCACTGGCTGAGAAAGAGCGAGAGAGAGGGCTTGATTTTGATCTCATCAGGGAAGGCAATGGAGAGATCCTATTGCACATGAGATGAGAAGCAGAGGTAGGTGAAGCAAGTCCATGGGGAAATGAGGGAAACAATGAAGGAAATTTTCAGCTGTGTTGCAAAACAAATGTGTGCATCTTTACTCTTATGTTGATGATGTATGGGGCTTTTTTTTTTTAAAAAAAACTCCCTCTTAGCTGTGTAGCTGATCATGTGGCTTATGACCATATTTAGTCTTTGTACAGTGCATTCTGTACTCCAAGTGCTTCACAGATATTAACTAGATCTTGTAATCATTCTGATTAAAGCCTGAATCCCAAAGGTTGTGATTGTCTGAATCTGGAGGTCTTGTTCAGATCCACATCTAATTCTAATAATTCCAAGGAACATTCTACGAGTTCTGCTCCCTGTGTCCAGAAAGAGTACAATGCCAGCAATCCCTGCTGACTAAAGAAATGTGAGGATAGAGCCTTAACCACATTTTATTTTTTAAAAATGAGGCCAGGTCAATGAGGTGGTATCAGTGGCTCAGCAGGAGGAACAGGATGGGAATAGAATGTCATGTGCCTTTTAGAGTTGTGAATTCTTGGCTTTTAGGAAAACAAAACAAGCTACAGTTCCCAGTAACACACCCAGAATGGGGAGTTGGACTGAGAAATGTTCTCACTTGTTTTAAATAACATATAATTCATTTGTGGCTCAATTCCAAATCACTAATACATGACAAATAGTTCTTCTATCTCCTCCTATGCTTGTGTATTTCCTCTCCATCTCTCTGGCAGCGTGTATGAATAATGCAGGGCTAGTCATTGCAGTACCTTGGATACACACTTCTAAAGCATTTATTACACTCAGATTTTGTGATATTGAAAGTTGAGGTGGATTGGGGTCAGGCAGTAGGGAGGGAGAATATCTGTCAAAAAGGTGGACTCTGACCCAAAGCCACATGGTGTCTTTGTGCCCCAAATAAAAAGGCTGGGACCTGTTCAGACTAGTTTTTCCCCTCAGATTTAGGGCCAGAAATCAGCCCTTCTTGTACCTCCTTGAACCAAAATGTATTCTCTCAGCTAAGTGTTAATCAGGCATGGACAGTAACCCTAGAGCCATCCTGCATTTTGCTTTCTTGTCAATGGAATTGCTCCTCTCCTGCTAGCAAATTGCTCAGTTCTCTATGGCTCTTTTTCAATGACCCAGGAATCAAAAGGTTCCAAGTCAAGTACTTCCTACAAGAGAAACAACAACGCAGGATGCTCTTCAGCCAGGTCTGAGTGGCCTAACACAGAAGGTCAAATTCTGCCCTCTGGTAGGTACACTGAGCACAATTCTGCTGAAATCAGTGGGTTTGTACATGTACAACTGAGGGGAGCATTTTACCCTGAATTCTTTTAAATAACTTAGTAAGTTACACAGGTCCACCCAAGTCAATGTTTTTGCAAGTTATGTTTACACAACCAGGGCCACAGTCATCCTTCAGACATAAACATACTGCTTCTGTGGTCTTCCTGGTGCCTGTGCATGCAACTGAAAACAGAATTAGACTTTTAATTAATACTGATTTTTAGGATTTCAGTCTGTTTTGTTGGTGCTGTTTGCTTTAATCCACCAACACATTTCTGCTGTTAAAGAAAGGTCCTTTCTAAAGTGCGCTGCAAGGGTGATTACTTGTCAGCACCAGGAAGTAGTGTCTGTCAGCTGGGACAAATCAGCTATGCTAGAATTCAGTAAAACACATATGGAAACTTCCTAATGTAGAGCACAGCTGCAGGAAGACTCCCTGAATGGTCTTGCAGGCTTCTGTTTTTTATATTGACTGGTCTTTTTGTAAAGAGAAGGATTTCTGGAAATCTAATAGCTGGCAAAGCATACATCAAGCCTCCTCTATTAACAGTGAGGCAAGGAACATCTAAACAATCTGAAATATTTAAAGAACAGATTTGCTGATGTTGTCACCAAAAGAAAACCTCTTTAGAGAGAGAGCCAAGCCTGAAGGAATATGAGGAAAATCGTTTCTGCTTTGAACTGTAAAGCAGAAGCCCTATATCAATATTCATCAAAGACATTTTTAGGGACTAAGATCTAACAAATCACAACCTTACTGTTATGAAAAGTCTAATGGAAGAGGAGTAGAGTGGCAAACTTTGTCTCCAGTAATGCTATGTGGAATGGATAAGTTAGTCTTGCTAAACTTTGATTTTCATTGGGGGAAAAAATCATAAGCCAGTTATAATCAGAGCTAAAAATTTGTGGAGAAAAATACAAGAGTGAGCCAGAGAAACATATGATTGAGTTAATACAGGGAGGTTTCAGATTTACAGAGAACTGTGCTAACTAGCAATTGATGAGTAAGGCCCCATTCCTGCAATCCTTACTCAGTCCTTTTTCAAGCAAAATTCCCACTTAAGTCAGTGGAGATTTCCAGACTAGCAATTGCAAAACTGGACCCAAAAGAGGATGCAAAACGTTGCGAGTTCTTGCTGAGGGTCAAAGAAGCCTTTATGCATTTAGAGTACGGAAGGTTTTTGGGGAACCGTGTTAGTGTGTTTGTCCACAGTTCGTTTCAGGGTTGTAGATTGCAAGTATTTTAGGCTGGGTCTGTCTCGCTTTGCGTTTTGTGCAGTGCATGTCACATTGAGTGAGGCTGTGGGGAGTGGCATAATGACTGGCCTGGGGACTCAGGATCCTGCCGGAAACTTTCCTCTTTGTTATTTGGGCATGGGAGTGTGTTGCACCAGCTAGCAGGGAATTTCAGAAATTCCAGGAGGAAGGGGCTGAAGTTGAATTAGAGACCGTGAACCATCAAAAGCCCATTGATGTCAATGGGAAAGTTTCTATTGACTTCCATATATTTGGATTAGGCCTTTGGTGCATGAAAGGAAGGAGGGCCAGAACAGTATGTATGGAGAAGGAAAGGTCAAGAGGTTGACATTCGGCACATGCAGGGACTCGAGATGGCTGGGTTTGGATGCCTGTCTAAATGTTTTGGAGCTTGTCCATCACTAGTTCAAACAGGCATGTGAGACAATATTAAGTTTCCAGAAAAAAGAGGAAGATGACAGAAGAAAGGAAGAAACAAGACTAACCTTCTTTACAGTACTTAGTTATCTTACCTGATTTTCATACTAAATGTTGTGGATTACTCTGTTTTAGTGGTTGATTGGTGTAACTTGCTCATTGGTAGCCCACTGAACGTTAGATCAATTCATCCTTGTTTACTTGCACTACAGCTGTTGAGACACCCACTAGGACAACCTCCTTTCATCTTGCTACTGCACTCCTTTTAAAATCATGGATCCACCACAGCTAGGAAATCCCCACATTGCTCCAAACCTTGCATTGTGCATGGATCATATAGGGCACTCAAAGATGGCATTTGCTCAGAGGAACCCCTCAGTACAGTCCTTACACACCCAGTTTTGTCACTTTGGGACAATTCCTTCTCCAAGCAGCCAAGTTGTGCTATGGAACTCTGAGGAAGGGATGACAAGTCTGCTATTTAGCTCCTGCCACTCAGTGTCTCTAGGGGGAGATTTCAGAGTAGCAGCCGTGTTAGTCTGTATTTGCAAAAAGAAAAGGAGTACTTGTGGCACTTTAGAGACTAACAAATTTATTTGAGCATAAGCTTTCGTCGTGAATGCATCCGATGAAGTGAGCTGTAGCTCACAAAAGCTTATGCTCAAATAAATTTGTTAGTCTCTAAAGTGCCACAAGTACTCCTTTTCTCGGGGGAGAGGCAGCCAGTGGATCTTTATAGTAGCAGATCCACTTTCTTCACCCTGGCTCCTTCCTTTGTATCCTTCTTCATGTCAGTGCCTGGGAGCTGGTCTCTGTGATAGAAGATACTTAATACTATTGGTCTTTCTTTACCCAAGTTGATTGTCACTTCCAAAGTTGTCATTAAGAAAGCACTTACCTCTGTTGTAACTATATGTGCCTTTGTATTCTTGCCTGCAGCATGACATGACAGCACAGGGGGTACACACCCAAATCTAACACATAGAGCAGCAAATCATGCTGGTTCTGCAGCATCTGGGGACCTGAGCACCTAGGGAAGGGAGAAAGACAGAGGACTTATTGCTGATCCTTCACTGACAAAGTGACAGCTCAATAAATCTGTCTGAGAGGAGACAGAGACCTGTAAATCTGCAATGGAAAAGAATACAACAGTATATCATTAAAGTGTCTCCCAGGCTGTCTTCCCCAGCTGCAGAAACAGTTCTAGATAAATGGCCTTTTTAAGCTAGTTAAAGTATTTTAATTGGATCTAGGCATATTCTGTAAAATATGTGTTTGAATTAGGAGAGACAGATGTGTGTGCTAAGTGTACCCTTCTGTTGGGCTCAGTTCCACAGACTTCTGGAGCTTTCTTGTCTGATAACTTTAATTGTTCCTGGTATTGGGGCCTGTGACTTTAAGGGCTGAACTTTCCCGACACAGAATCTGGAAAGGGCACCATAAAGATTTTGATTTACACAGTGAGTTTGAACTCAAACACTGAATGAAGCAGCTCTTTGTCTGACTCCTTGGCTCTGAGCGTTCACTGAACCCTATAGTTCTGGGATCACTCAGACAAAAAGTTTATTTTTAAAAGGGGCTCAGCAGGTCAGCCCCACACACCACCTGAATGTAACTTTCAGCCAAGCTCCCATTTAGAGCTGAGCCAGGGATGTGCTGGGCTCTTGTAGTTCAAAAGGAGCGTGTGTCTCTCTCTCTTTCTCTGTGTGCTCTGCTTTTAACACCATCCCTGCATGTGATTAAAGAAAGCCACAAAAAAGAGGTTTCTATGTTATTATCTCTTCCTGGAAAACAAACTTGACTGTTTCCCCGAAGTTTGCTGGTACAGAACTATGTAGCTTTAAAGTTACCCAGACATTTTGACTGCCCATCTGCTTTCCTTCATTGCAGTCATCATTGTCTCAGTTTTACTCTACCTGGAACTTAACGCTCCCTAGCTCCCTTTCCTTTTGGTTTTCAGGAACTCTTAAAGATGAAAATCAATAGTGTTCCTTTTACTCCAAGGTACAGACTTTCAGATAATTATGTCATATTGTGCAGCAACCATTTGGAGTCTGTGCAACAAAAATAGCCTTTGGCCCCCAGTTTCCAGTAAAGCATCTGTCTTCTTTTCCTAGCATTTCACTGTTTACTTTGTAACATGAGTTAAGATCAACACACAAGGTTTTTATAAAGTATTTCAAGTGATGTGAGTGAGTGGTACAGCTGAGGAAGCCCAGAAAGGTTCTTAAATGAAATTGCTTCATAGCAGAGACCCTAAATAAATCAAATGTTACAGTAACAGGGATGAGATCCACTGAAAAGGGACCTTTTAGTTTGAACAGAAACATCTCAAAACTCCCATTAGCAGAAATTATTTTAGTTTCTGTTTTGTTATTAACATGCTTGTAAAGGAATTATAGTAATTCCACTTCTTTTTAAGAAATTCCTGATCACACCAAGTGACAGACATAAGAAAAGGAAATGAAAGTTGGTGGAAATCCCCATCCCCTCCCGCAAACACATTAATCTTGTGAAGGATAGTCTGATGAGCAGACTGTCTTTGCAATTTTGTAACTTTCTTTAAGATTTAGGGCCAGGGCCTCAACGCTATACATTCAACTAGCTCTACTGAAGAGACTGGAGCGACACTGATTTACACTAGCTGAGGATCTGGCCCTAAACATTTCTCCAATCTGAAATTGCAAAGCCTGAAACTTAATCTATAGCACACACTCAAAAAAGAGGGTAGTGGTGAACAGAGAGAGTTAATGTACTACAGCAGGCATTTCTCAGAATCAAAATGATCTCCGGATATCCAATGACCTCAAGTAGCACCTAACCTTGGGCTAGACATACTGTGAAGAAGTTGACTTGTGTATAAAACCTCTGAAGAGTTTACAGAGTAAATGACACATGGAAAAGTTGAAAGGAGTATGTTCTTAGAAACCAATGGCAGTGCTGGTAGGGCGGGGGAGGTGCAAGCAAAATTAGTTTTTTTGAGAAAGCCCGTTTATTTTTTTAAGTAACTTTAGGGCATGGCTACACTTTCAGATGTAGAGCGCTTTGAGTTAAAGCCGCCTTCGTATAGTGCAGTAGGGAAAGCGCTGCAGTCTGTCCACACTGATAGGAACAAGCACACTGGTGTGACCACATTTGTGGTACTTGCAGCGGCATTGGGAGCGGTGCATTGTGGGCACCTATCTCATAGAGCACCTCTTCCCATTCTGGCACTGTGGCTTGTGGGAAGGGGGCGGATGATACGGGGCATTCTGGGTCCTGTGCCAACGCCCCTTGATGCATTGGTTTGAATCCCAGCATTCCCTTTGCTTCTGTCCACATTTGGTGCCATCTGTCAATGTTTTTTGTACTTCACGCTCTATCTTCCTTTTCAGTCTGCGGGATGGAGCCCGAACTGCTGAGGAGTATGCTGACGAGTCTGGTCAGCATGTCATGTTTGGCAGTTGAATTATTCCTTAAGATCCAAAGTGACAGTGAGGGCTCCAACGATGATATCAACTCGAGTAATGCAAATGACACAAGTTTGCTTAGTTAAATGCTGCATGACTTCACGCAGCATGTTCTCTTTGCTTTTACGTGACCTCTTCCTGATTCTTTGCAGCCTCTAGGCCATTGATAACATGGACAGCTGAGATCTCAAGGTTGTATCTGTAAGGCAAATGCAACACTTAACAGAGGCAGCATTGTTCACACCAGACAGAGCAATGACCCTGTACTCAAAGGCAAGCTCAGTCTACACAGTAGCATAATGCCCATCCCAAAGCGAGTGCACATAACCCACAGGAGCCCCAAAATGGGAGTAAGCATAGGGTCAAGCGTGACTGATTGTTTCACGGCTGTACTTTCCTCTGGGTTTTGTGCCTTTGGGAGAGCCAACAATAGCAGGGGCCCCTATACGAACACTGTCCCCA
Organism: Dermochelys coriacea; assembly: GCF_009764565.3. NCBI lineage: Eukaryota > Metazoa > Chordata > Testudines > Dermochelyidae > Dermochelys > Dermochelys coriacea. The sequence goes on from NC_050077.1 coordinate 23,454,008, forward strand.
CATTTTCCACAGAAGTTCATCCTGGAAGATCTCTCGCTGCTGAGGGTGATCAGGGAAGCAAAGGAGGTCTTCTACTGCAATGCAGCTTCCACCCTGGCCCATATGCAGCTTGCCTGTGTGCAGCAATGGTCCTCCTGTCCCTCACAGCACAGTGGCGCAGATAAGTTTTAGCCTTACTGAGACAAGGACAACAATGGCTCTCCTGAGAAACCTGTGCAAGCACATTGCTCAAGTTCTGGATGAGACCTTTGAAGAGATCACTGAGGCTGATTACCATAATGTGAGAGAGCACATCAATGCCCTATTCTGCATCTAGGCATGCATGCAGCCCTAACCCTTCTCGCCTCAAGAGCCCGCACTGAATAACTTCCTTCCCAGAATAAAAGCCGCTTACCAGGAACCTCCTCTGGTGTTTGTCCTTCCCCAAGCACCGGCCACGGTGACTGGCTATCTTCCTCCTGGCTTGAGAATAGCTCCTGGCTGCATGCATCTAGGGAGTCTGGAGTGTCTTCCTCCACCTCAGCATCCTTGCTCCTGCTTTCCTCCTCCTCCTCCTGCCTTGTTGCACTGGGCTCTGAAGTGTCCATGGTGGTCCTTGAAGTGGAGGTGGGATCAGCCCCAACTATCATGTCCAGCTCTTTGTAAAAATGGCAGGTCAAGGGGGCAGCACCGGAGTGGCTGTTTGCCTTGTGGGCTTTGCGGTAGGCATTCCGCAGCTCCTTCACTTTAACCCTGCACTGCAGTGTGTCCTGGTCATGGCCCCTTTCCAGCATGGCCATTGATATCTGCCCGAAGGTATCGTAATTCCTATGGCTGGAGCGCAGTTGGGACTGGACAGCTTCCTTCCCCCGAACACTGATGAGGTCCAGCACCTCGCCATTGCTCCATACTGGGAATCACGTGGTGCTTGGAGGCATGGTCGCCTGGAAAGATTCGCTGAGAGCACTCCACGCCTGGATGAGCAAAGAGGAAGGGCATTTTCAAAATTCCAAGAGAATTTAAAGGGTGGGTCTGATGGTTGGTCACCTGAGGGCAGGGCAGTAGAGTTCAAAGTGATGACCAGAGTGGCTAGAACAGGCATTGTGGGACACTTCTGGAGGCTGATCAGAGCGCACTAACAGACAAGGGTGTCCACACTGGCGTTGCGGTGCTCCAGCGGGGGCACAGCAAACATAATTCCACTCACCAAGGTGGAGTACCAGCAGCGCTGTAGCCGCAGAGACAGAGCACTCTACGTGCCCTGCAAGTGTGGACAGGTAGTGAAATTTGTGAGTCTCTAAGGTGCCACAAGTACTCCTTTTCTTTATTGTGCTGTAACTTGCAAGTGTAGCCAAGCCCTTAGTCTTGTGTGCTTGATTATTTATGCACACACTGCACATATGTTGGCGATAGCTCTGTGGTTTACTGCAGAACCTTATGATAAATGTAACTTACTTCTCCTTCACTCTGCTCACAAAAGACCTGATTCTATGCCCCTTGAAGTCTATGGAGAATTCCCATTGATTTCAATCATCTTCAGATCAGATCCATCTCTTTATCAAGGCTATTTTTAATAAAACCAATTCTAAGCAGCTTCAGGGACCTGACACTTAAAATAATAATAATAAAAAAAGTCTTCCAGGCAAATGTTTCCTCCTTTTCCCGTAGAATGTGGAATTTCCCCCTAAAATTACCTGAGACCGAAGATAGGCAATAGTCAACCAGCCAGCCATCATAACTAGAAATGGCATGTTTAAGCCCATTAGAAATTTAGGAGAGCCCATAGCTTTCCTCTTGCTAAGTCCTGAGTTACTGCATTTTTAAAACTGCAACATTATTGTGTCTGGTTAAGCTACTGTAATCATCTTTGAAGACTATCTAAAGGAATTTGCTGTAATTTTCCTGTCCCATTGGGGCCTGTATAGTTGGATTCACTGTAGTAAGGGATCCTGGATTACAGGCAGAGGGATAAAAAAATAGCAATAATACAATGCTTCAAAACTCTCAATGTGTCATTTGGTCAACAGGTTACATTTCATACCAGCAGGCAAAACACCTTCACCCTGGTCATTTTAAGAGGAAAGAACACACTCATTTAAGCAACTGCCCAGTTAAGACTCCCAAAACCAAAGTTAATGGTCAAGGAAGGACACAAACCCAGAGAGGCTTGTGTTCTATTGTTCAGGCATGTCACCATTTTCCAAAGTCATGTGAGGTTGACCAGGCCAAACAGAAAAAGCTTGCAGGTTTTGGACACAACTCTCTGTCAGGTTTGTAGGGTGAGGTGGGTGAAGGAGAAACTGGTTACACAGCTAGTACGCAGGCTTCCATATACTGACTTGTGGCTGTATTTCCCTCTCTTGAATTCACTTGTATACTGTATGAATTTTTAGACTATCCATACAGGGAAGCTCTGATTTTCTTGGCCAGTGGCTGCCAGGTGACTCTTCCTCAGATTATAAATGTTGCCGTAAATCCTCCCTATAAAAACTGGGCTGCTTTGTAGCCATTTATGGGTGTTTGACTGATGCAAAGTAATTGTTAAGAATAGGAAGCACAAGAAATAAATTTCATTTTGACTTACAGACAGGCCAATTCTATGGCCCAGGATTTGAAATCTTTGTAGCAATGTGCCACTCGATTGTGTGTGTTCCATTCATACAATCCAGCATTACTAGACAATATCCACAATCCATTAGAGACAAATTATCTTCATTGAAAGCATTCTGGTGATTGATTTTGTATAGGTTGGTTTTGTATAGTTTTGGTTTTGTATAGGGCTGGTGAGAAGGGGCTGTAAGTCCTAAACTAGCTCCATGGAAGCTCAGTGAACCAGGCAGGCTTCTCTCTTAATATCAGCATATGCTGATTAAGAGGCTTTAGATGCACACAGAGAACAATGAAACTCTCTTTTTTCCCCATTGGCTAGGCTGGCAGCCTCCTGACACAGCTATGAACACATAGTACTAATTATGGAACCACACCCATCTTATTGTCGTCTTGTCTCCTCCGTCTATCCACCAATGGTCTCTTGTACTAATCCTAGAGCATGAGCTCTTTAGAGTAGTCATCATCTTTTGTTCTCATTTGTATAGTGCCTAGCACAATGGAGCCCTTATCTAGTGGCTAAAGAAGTGGCTATCTACTCACAGAACAGATGCAGTAGTGGAAGATTTTCAGTACAGCCTCATGCATGTGCCTCATCTCCGACCAGGAATTATAACCCCTACAGATGCAATGATATTCCATTCTCTATATTCCTTCAGGCCTCTATGCAGAAGCTGCCAACAAGGGCATCAATAAGTGCCAGTTGCAATGTGAACATTGTTCACCAGAAACTTTATATTGACTACACCAACTCGCTTTATGTGAGCCACCAAAAAACTTGGGGTTGGTATCAACTTGCCCTGTAGTCAACCTATACCCTAGAGATGAAAGGCTCCATAGCTTATTACTGATTGATTGCTTTTTCTGCTTTCAGATATACTGGAGGCAAGCCTGGACCATCAAAGTTAGGTCCAAGAAATGTTTGGCAGCAGTGAAATTGTTATAAAAGTGCATATGTTGTCCAAATCTAAAATCACAGCTAGTTGCAGTGGAAGTTTGAGCACAGGTCACACTGTTCATAAGGCCTGTGCTGAATTGGCCCAGTTGCATTTTCGTAAATTGGTGCACTAATCTGTACTTACTTGAGTGGTCAAAACATCCTGCACCCTTCCACTGGTGATGCTGTTTATTTCGCTAACTGTTTCATAGCATATGCTGCTCATTGACTTCCTTCTACTGTGCCCACCCAAACTAGGAATCTCATTGCTAAACCACAGCATTGCTGGGAATTGAACAGTGCTCATTGAGAGCAGACTCCTAGACTCCTAAAGAGTTGCGCCAGCAAGTGATGTCAGCCATTTGCTCTGTGAACCAATGTCTCTAATCATGGATAAAACTAACACCCTTGACAATGGTCATTCAACTTTATTTTTTTTCTTCAAAAGCATCTCAGAGCAATAGCATCTATTGACAAACTAACTGGAAAAAAGTGCATTTCTTGGAATCAATATGTGGCATTTTGTGATGAAGACAAGATATATTAGAGTTCAATAGGTCAAGATAAACTTAACTTATTCAAGCAATTTGCAATAAGCAATGACAAATGCAATGATAAAATGATGGAAAGAAATTGGAGAGCTCTAATCCAATGGGATTCTTAAGGCTTGTAAAGTATGAGACTAATTATTTCATGTGCATTTAAGCGAACTAGGTTCCACTGAAATATACAGGAATGCCAGGCCCTGAGAGAGTTGCCATTTGTTTTGGAGATAGGTACAACATAGGTAGTAACAGTGAATTTCCCCACATAGCTCCACAATTATTCCTCAACTCTGATCTGAAGGGAGCGTCACCAGGTTTGGAAGGATAATTTAGTTTTCATGCCCATTTAAAAACCAGCAGACTTGCTGAGGCTCCCAAAGGTGTCCACTAGTGCCAACAGTGGTGGTGGCTTTGAAGATATGGATTCTGAGCTGACGGGTTGGACCTGGATCCAACTTCCCCCAAAGTCAAGGGTGTTCAGATCTTCATTCAAAATCTGTAGCTCACCCATGTTTCTAAAATGGTTCTTTCCAAAACCCTAGCTAATCTTCCCCCAAATCCTGGAGTGTCCAGAACTAGGATGGTGGTGCAAGCTCATCTCTGCTTATGATATTCAGAAGCAATAAGACCTATAACTGTACACATCTGTGCATTCAGAGGCCCCAATTCCAATCTTAATTATGCTATTTCACACTGGAATGATTATTGACCTCAGGAGAGCTACTCTTGAGTTTCACCTATTTGAGAGAGAAGCATCCAGCCCAAGAACACTAAAATCCAAATGCTCAGTAGCTAAGCAAGTATCTATTTTACCAAGTAACAATCCAGTTGTTTCCAAATTATAAGCATGTTGTGTATTAACCGAGAATCATGGTAAGTGACAGAGGACAGTGTGCTCTCCCTCTCTCCAGGTCATTGATTTAACATTTTGGTTGGAGCATTATGATAAGCGGACTCCTTACTGTGGCAGCTGGTGACTACTAGTACACAATCTGTATGCAGTGTTGTTGTAGCCGTGTTGGTCCCAGCATATTAGAGAGAGACAAGGTGGGTGAGATAATATCTTTTATTGGGCCAACTTGTGGTAGTGAGGAAACAAGTTTCAAGTTTATGCAGGGCTCTGTGTAAGGTCCAATAAAAGGTATTAACCTCATTCACCTTGCCTGTCTAGTAACAATCTGGCTGTTAAATAAATCCCGATACCTATTTTTAGTATTTCCTGTTGACTGAATATATTCAAAAGGCAGCATTTCATTCATGACTAGAGGACAGAGAATTTTTCTTCACAACTGCTTTCAAAGAACAAATATAAATATACTGCCATCATGACTCAACGCTGAGACTATCATAACATATAACTTTATGACCTAACTACTGGCAGCAAGGAATCTGCTACTGATCAAGCTTCATTCTCAGGCGTAGTGTAAATATGACACTTTTCACTGTCTCTGATGCAAGTTGTGTGGCCGTGTCTACACTTCAAATAGCCTGGATTCAGCAATCAGTGCAGCTGAACCAATACTGACCTCTGCTAGTGGGCGAGGAATGCAGGAGTTTGCTCAGTTGGGGCAAATCACCACTTTCCCTTGTTTACACTGCATCTCTACCAATTACTGAATTGGGGCTATTCTCGAATGTATGTTTTCTATAGGTCTTCTTGATGCTTTAAACACTGAGCCCTTATCTATGCTACAAACTGGTACAACTGCATCCCTCAGGAGAATCCACGCCCCTGAGTGATGCAGTTATACCAACCAAACTCCCAGTGTAGACAGTGCTACGTTAATTAAAGGGCTTCTCCCTTTGACATAGCTACTGTGTCTTGGGAAGGTGGAATACCTAAGCCAACAGGAGAAGCTCTCCCATTGGCATAGGTAACGTCTTCACTAAGTGCTATAGCCACACAGCTGCACCGGAACAGCAGCACTGCTAATATAGACAAGCCCTAAGCTGTGGGAGAGAGGAATAACCTAGGAAAGAAATGAAAGAGATACAAAGAAGTAAGGCAATGAAAGTAAGCAAGGGATATTTAGCAAATACCAAGCAATAATTTCAGTGACAGGGAGCTTGGTCAGATTGGGAAGATTTCCTGTGAGAAGTGGCACTTGTAATTTAAAACTATATGGGACAAAGCACCAGAAAACATTCTGTACTGGAGAACCCTAATGTCATGAGATGGACTAGTTGGGTTAATAGGTCTTCATCTTTAGTTCCATGATTCCAAGATACTGGGGAAACCACAAACTAGGGAAGTAAAAACTGCATGTGTCAACTCAGTCCGACTTGCAAAACACACACCACGTTCAAAGAGTAACAAGTCTTAAAAGCTGGTAATTCCTCAACTGAAAACCTAGGCAAAATCAGACTCAGGTAAAACACACGCTGAGATGGCCCCACACAGTGAAAATACTTATTCACATCTCCATGATTATATTAATGTAATTTGATATGTGCACACATCTGGCTGATCTGAATTTCTTAGATGGTTATTAAGTGCTGAGTGACATTTTTTGGCCAAAACTTTGCAGATTAACAACACTGACACACTTTGTGAGTTTGTGTCTGTTTTTGCCAATTGTTCATGTTGATCCCACAATCTGCAAAAATTCAGTTTCATGTAACCATTTTTAAAATGAACATTTTAGTTTTTTCAGTTCAAAACAATTTTGTGTCAAAATTCCTTCAGCTTATTTTAAAAAATTCAAAAATGTTAACCATTCTAAAGAAACCAAACATTTTGTTTGATCCAAAATGCAATTTCCTAACTTTTCACCAAAATTTCAAAAACATTCATTTTTGGTTGACCCAAATGAAACTTTTTTTGGAATAGGCAAATCATATTCACACAGCGTAATGGTTATGCTTCCAATAGGCAAATGCTCTATTTTGGACAGTTTTTTATGGAACACAGTCAATGAGACTAAGCAAAACCACTTACCTCTCAGAACCATTACCTCTCAGAAACCAAGTAAGAGATTGCTTAAATATTTTAACAGCAAGGGAAATTTGACACGTCCAATGCAACGAAGAGGAAAGAAACATGAAGGGTGCTGGAGGGATCAATAGTATGAAAAGGGAAGTCTTCAACTTGGAACCCCATCTAGGATAAGGCAAAGGCTGAAGCCACAAAGCAACTGAAGATAGAGAATCCGAATCATAGATAGAGAATCATAGAACCAATAGGGTTAGAAGGGACCACAAGGGTCATGTAGTCTAAGTCCCTGGTTAAGATGCTGAACATTGTTTGGATGAGTTGGATTCTGCACTTGGCTAGAAATAGCTGGAAAAAAACATCTTTTTCTCTGAAAAAACTTCCACTTTGTTGAGTTATTGCATGCCTGGAGCTCTGAAAAAGTTAAATAAAATAGGTGAGCTTTTCTAACACAAGTCCACTCCTGCGAAGACTTGCACATTTGAATAGTCCCATGAAGGCAATGGAATACTCAGATGTCTAAGATTTTGCAGGACTGGGGCATTAGATCTGAACATGTATTGAATTATACCTGCATGACATGTTGAAGATTGTTGCCTACATACCATCTTGTGGAAAAAATAATCACAGTCTATCTGAGTGTAATCCAGTCACTGTTTTATGATATATGAGCATGACAGATTCACACACTGATCCTGACAGCTGTATTTTGCATATAGAATTCTGCTGAAAGGTGTGTAGAGTCCTAGGTAAGTAGCAAGTTCCCTAATGACTACATAGTGCATATGCTGGCTGGAGCAAAGTAATGCAAGTGCATACAGGAATATGGTCAATAACTGATCTGTGAGCTAAGGCTTCCTCCCACTTAACTCTATTTTCAGACATAGGCATGTTACATATATATATTTATTCTGTTGGGCCTTTTGGAGGTTGGCATTACTGTGACACAGTTATAGTTTGATTTGGACAATGATGCAAACATGATGTGTGTTTTTAACTTTCTGGTACTAAGCACTTATGGATCTGCAATCAGAAACAAGCCCTGAGCAAGCAAATCTGTCTAACAATTGAAATATTGGGGTGTTTTGTACTTTTACAGAGAACAACATGCACCTATTTAATAGATCCTTAAAGAATTAGATTCATCCCACTTTGTGCTAAGGCAGATAGTAAGCTCCTTTTCATGCATCAGTACACTTAGTTTAAACCAACAACAACAGCTGGACTCACAGGATTCTGCTACAAAACAAGGGCTGGAGAGATAAAGTGTTTTACTAGGGGTAGGCTGCTCCAGTAAGAATACTGTCACCTTCCAACAGTGAAGGAAGAAAATGTGGAAAGCTATAATCCTGGGCTGCAAGCAAGGCCTTAGAATGGTTCTGGTCACATGCTTTTGAAATAGAAATATATAGGCCTTGGTTGAAGTCCTGGAATACACAGCGGAGGGAGAACAAAGCAGTACAGCTCTTGCCCAAGTGTAAATGTAGACTATTGGGAAGAGCCTCAGTTGCTCTATTAACTTCAATAAAGCCATGCCACCTTACACTAGCTGAGAATCTGTCCCTGTGCATGCACACAGAACTAATGGTATGTCTACACAGCAAGTAGATGCCCATGGCAGAAGTCTACATAGCGATGAAACAGCCCTGCAGCCTGCGCACCAGAGCTGGGAGCCCAAGTCAGCTGGCACTGGCCAGCTCTGTAGACATACCCCAAGGTTAAGTGCTAGATGAGATTACCCAATACTAGCTATACCAGCAAGGCCTCCCAGGGGGAGACAGCTTATACTGACTAAAAAGTTCTTTATACCAGTTCCCCAAACTAAGTGAGTTACACAAACTAAAGCTCTATTTCGCTGGTATAACTGAATCTACACTAAGGCTTTTCTGGTTAGAAAGCCTGCACATCCAAAGTAACATTACTATTCTGGCAAAAGTTTCAAAAGCTTCACCTCAAGCAGCCCTGCATGCATCTGCTCCATTAGTCACAAGGGATAAGTCGTGGGCATTGTTGTTGCTCAGGAGACCTGGGCTTATGAGTGATCTTCCACGTTTAACTATAGCTCTCCCCATCTTTGGCCTGACTGCTGCTCTCAGGCTGGGATAATCACATGGCCATGCAACAGCACTGCATCAGGGTCCCCTGCACACTTGTCTTCCCAGTTACTTTAACCTTGTGTCTTATAAATGCAACACAAATCAAAAATTCATCCTTTCCACTGGAGGAAGTAGGGTTCTATGGAAAAAGAGAATATCATCGTCTAGTTAGAGACTGTATCCTAGTACAGGTGCACAAGGGAGCAAATTATTGTTTCTTGGGCAGTCTTAACTCTGGCATTTTGAGTGCTTGACTTAGCCACCAACATGTTTTCATATCAACATGGTTTTTTGTAATATGATAATAAGGTTCCTAGGAGAGGGGAGCTTGCAAGTTAAGAAAGCCCCTCCCTAAACAGTCATCAGTTCATTGTTGGAGTCAGTAGTTTCCTGGTTAGTATCCCATGACAGTCTTAGGCCTGGTCTATACACACAGTTTTGGTACCGGTATAAGTATTTCCATTAGAGGTGTAACTTTTTTTTAAAACCAAAATAATTTATACCAGTCCAAGTCCTAGTGCGGATGCAGTTATACCAGTATAGAGGTGCCTTATCCCAGCTTAGCTTACTCCATTCCTGTACAGGAATAAACTACCCAGTATAAGACATTTGAGAGCTCTTCTCAGGCAAACGAGTGTTAGTATACATGAGTGATGGCTAATCAAAGAGCATAAAGTTAGCTGTTCTTCCCATTTCTGCCCATAGTTGTAAGACTACACCGGGATAGTTAAAGCAGTACAACTTCTATGTGGAGAGAAGCCCTTAATGCCTGCCTTAGAGCTATGGGCAGCAATTGGAAAGTCTCGTAGCTTTAAATTTATGCCCTCTGATTAGCCATTACTCTCATGTATTCTAAATTGGCCTGATAAGAGCTCTTGATCCTTGGTCCCTTGCTCCTAGTTTAAGGTAGTATTTATGTAAAAGAAAAAAAAACATTTAGTCTCATCATGCAAGCCACATGTGAACTTATGCAAAAGATTCATTTGCTATGTATCGCTCCCTAGTAAAGATTGTCTGACGTCTGTTTTCAGCTACATTCAATGGGGAACATTGCGAAGCGAAAAGCTGTTTTCTCCTTACATTTTGGAAGACAGGGCAATGGTCTGAGACATGTGAAAATAAATACACAGATGTAGGCCTTGATACTGCAGATCCTTGCAGGGTGGGAGGAGAAGGTTACCCAGGGCTGTGGGGTGAATGGAGGCTATGCAAGCAAGGCTAAACACTAGGCAAAGTCCTCTGAAAAAGGAATACGTGTCAATCGCCTGCTCTGAGGAGCTATAAGATTCTTTGCATGTTAGCAGTTGTGCATTTCCTCTGAGTCCTTACTCTTCAGGCAGGAGCAACAGTATTATCATCAACACAGCCTGTACTCCAAATCTGATCATCACTTGTACTCCTTACCAGGCAGGAAGAAATCTCTGCAGGGATCAATTCCTTCCTCACCCCACCCTCTCTCACTGTACATGCAAATAATTCCTGTGGGGCCATATATTTACAGCAGAGTGAAACAGACCTTCGTGATGCATGGTTATGCTCCAAACTCAAAACTACGTGCAAAGACAGCATAGATCCTACAGCTTATGATCTGCTTCCATTAATTTCTTCCATGCTATAGAAAACCCTATAGAACACTGCTCCCAAGAATTCCAGAAAAGTATTTAGAAAAGGGTGAGCGGACATAATATAAAACAAGCATTTTGTAGTAATTTTCTCACAGCTTTAAAAAACAAACAAACAAATAAAAAAACACATCCAAGCTAGGTTAAAGGCTAAAGTGGGGGCATAACGGTCACTAAAACACTTCTTCAACTTCACAAGCACTGTTGTGAGGCGAATCTGCTGTGAGGCTGACCTACAGGAAACACAGCACAGATTGTTCCAAAGTTAGCAGGAGCCGAGCTACCAAGAACTACTGCAGTGAGAAGAATACACTGTGTGCAAGCAAAGCCTGACTGCTATATTTCCTCCTCGAGGGAAATGTTCTAGTATTTGAGGGAGATAAGGGTTTGAGATACTGTATACGCTTGTTCGGCAGTAATAATTTAGTCAAATCTCTTGGCAGGAAATTGTTGACATGTTCTTTCCAGGAATGTTTCCTGGGAAAAAACAGACAAAGACATTCAGAACAGGACAATCTAATAATGCCCATGAGTGCTATCGACTATCTTCATTATGACTCTGCACCAATAGGATCTGGACAGTGGAGGCTAAATCATATTAGCACATGCTATCTGCTTACATGGAATCAATTTTTTGGCTAAGAGAAGTCTATAAGCAGGACTAGAGCAAAGTCAGCAGGCAGCGTTTCCTTTATTGTGCTAAAACTGAATCCATGAGCATCTGGATATCAGACAGAAGTAACTGACAGACACAGCCTCTTTATCCTCTGTACTGATTTCCCAGCAATTCACGTGTTCTTGGGGAAGACTCAGCCAGCTAGTAAACTGAAACTGGGGCATCAATGACTGGCTCTAGTAAGACCTCTCCTCTTACCTACTCTTGTTTAGTGGCTTCAGAAGTTAGTTATTTCTAGGAAACAATGAGAGAAACCCAGCTTCGTCCTCAGCTTGAGGAGAGAGTCCCCAGGCTAGAAAGAGGGCCCTGTCATCTGGGCCAGAATTATAAACAACTCCTCTGTACTACAGCTGCTTTAGCCCCTGTTGTGGTCGGACTGGGTTCAGGAAGGAAGGAAAAGGAAAGATAGTATAACTAAGGTTTCCTTGGTTGGGAAAAATGCTTTTTAAAGTCCCCACTGGCATGTTGGAATCAGAGCATGGAAGTAATTACTGAAATGGTCTAAACTGGACCAGTTTGGAATTCATTAGCTGTGCAAAAGGAGGCTACGCTCCTCATAGTCTCCCCTGTACTGGGAATGAGGGCATAGGGAAAATCCACCAAGTGCACTTCTGCAGTGATGAATGGCAGGTGACAAGGCAAAGACTTGCAGAAACTGAATCTTATTACACTGAACAAGGAACCTTATTTGAAAAAAGTATTGGCTCCAAAGCAGTGCAGACATCCCCAAGCATCCCCAAACCAGGGCATTAGGTCCTAAAAAATTGTGATTGGCTTAAAACCAGGAGATTTTAAAATAATCCTGGGGTCTTCCTGGTATTTAAATGTTTGGGTCTCTTACTTTCTGGTGCCTGAAGTTTTAGAGTTCACATTTTCCAGTTTTTCTCCATGACCACAAGCACTAGAAATGTACTTTTTAAAAAATTCTCATAATTGCAGAAGCTGGGTATTTAAGAAAACACCAGATATCACAGACTCAATGAAATTCTGAGTTTGCAATGCTGCCAAAGCTACCACATTTCTCTCTTTCACTGCAGAGCTTCTGCCTAAAACCCTTCCCGGGTTCCTGCTAAATAAAGAAACCGCATATCTTCACAGTGAAAGCAATCCCAAAAGGGACAAACAGGAGAGGCTTGAGAGATAATGCATCCGATGAAGTGAGCTGTAGCTCACGAAAGCTTATGCTCTAATAAATTTGTTAGTCTCTAAGGTGCCACAAGTACTCCTTTTCTTTTTGCGAATACAGACTAACATGTCTGCTACTCTGAAACTTGAGAGATAAGATAACCCTGCTCACACACAACTAGAGCTTGTCCCCACGAAAAACAAATTTGGCCAAGCTTTAAGCCTCTGAAAAATTGCAGCTTTCACATGCTCAGTAGAGACTTGCTAAAGCATTGAAGCTTAATTCCTGGAAGAATCCGTCTGCACTGAACTAGTTCCAGCGGAAAGAGCATGGCTTTTCCTGCAATTGCTGCTCTGGGCTGTTACAGGACGTGCTTGGGCCAGGCACTGAAACTGAGAGCCAGGAGCCTGTCCCTTCTGTGCCCTCAGTTCTCCCCACATGGGCCCAGGCCGCCTGAAACAGGAAGCAGCATGAATGCAGAGGGGACAAGAGCCAGACCTGGGAGAAGCAGGAGAAGTAGATTGGGCGAGGAGCCTGTTGTGGGGGGGAGACTGGAACGGGCATGGGGACTGGGACTGGTGGGGCAAGGAAAGACTGTGATTGGGACCCAGGCAGGGAAATGTGGGAGGGGGGAGATCGGACAAGGGGCGTGGGGGAGGGGAGGGAGATTGGGACTGACTGGGTAAAGAGACTGGGAATCAGTGGGGTGGGAGCAGGACAAATCTGAGGAGGAGCCAGGACATGGGGGGAGAACTGGGACTGGCTCAGCAAAGAGTCTTGGACATTAAGTGGGGGGTAAACACTGAGATTGGATGAGAAACCTGGAGAGGGAGAGTGGGATTGGGAAGCAGCAGGGCAGGAGGAATGTGGGTATGAGGGTGACAGGAGGCTGGGTTGGGGAGGATGAAGACCTGGGAGGGAGGATTTGGGACTGGCTGGGCAAGGTGACAGGGAATACTGGGAATGGTGGAGGGGAGACTGGGATGTGCAGTCCAGAGGGTGATACTAGGACTAGCTGTGCAGGGAGACTGGGAGTAGGACAAGGAGCTAGAGGAGGGGAAACCACTGGACAGGGACAGAGACAGACTGTAGAGGAGCGGGTCATGCTTGGGGGAAATGGGCAGAAGAGTCTGTGTCCATTAGAGCACACTCCCCTCCATGGCCTGGAATGGAACCAAGATTCCTAGGTGTCACCATGCCACTGCTGGCAGCAAATATCCGTGAAACCCACTGGCAAAGTATCCCATCCACCTCTAGTGCTGGTCCATAGCGAGGAAAACAACTGACTCTGGTGATCACTTCATTAACTCATCTAGGAGGGGTCTGCACAGTGGTTGTAAGGGTTCCAACCTGCTGAAGAGTAGTGTGGGTGGCAATATAATGCCACATGATGGAATTTCTGTTTCTTCAGTTTGCTTTTTTTAAAACCTAGCAAAATCTCATACAAAGTGTTAAAAGATAATGATTAAGGTTACAAAGTTAAGCACTCAGAAGTTAGGAACTGCCTGAATTAAGGCAGATGCTGTAATTACATGAAGGCTAGAAACTTTAACAACAAAAGCAGAGATTCTTCTGTAATCAACTGCCTCCAGGATCTGGGGCTTTAAATAAAACATCAAACATCCCGGGATCATCAATACAATTGGGAGAGTTGGCAACACTAAGCAAGCTTTCCTACTTGCTGCAGCTCTCCCCAAAAGACATTACAACACCCAACTAACAACAAAGCAGAATTTCTTCAAAGTCTGCCCAATACTCAAAGACTGTGAAGAAGAACTTGTAAAACTAACAGCACCATCTAGTGACTTCTGCCATAATATTTAATCAATTATTTGATGTATCTTTAATATATATTTCTGCTAAATGGGGACTGTGCTGTCAACTACTATGTGTGATCATAGAATCATAGGGTTAGAAGGGACCTCAAGGGTCATCTCCTGTGCGTTCAGTCCAGAGCAAATGTAAGTTGTTTCCTTTTCCTCTTTCCATCTGTTATTCTGGGTTTAAGTTGCTGCCTATCACCAAATGTCTGATGTGCCATTGGAACTAGTAGACATCTATTACTGTCGTGTGTGTCAAGCGCATTTCCCTTTGTAATCCTAACCCAGTTCAGATGACAGGGATGAGGAAGCAAAGATCATTCTCTTAACCAACAGTCATGTGTCATGCCTTTGTCACACCTCTCTCACACATGCCCGAACCTCTGTCTCTTCCTTTTCAAAGAATGTGTGCTAGCAAGGTACAGCATCATCAACATGATAAGTACAATGGGTTATAAGGAAAGCTTGTCACCTACGAAAGGACTTTTTATGAGTCCCTAGGAAATTTGATATAAGGGTGAGGCTGGTAATCTCAGAAGGAGATGAATTACATGTTACAACTTGATGGCAGCTTTTAAAAGGAAATTGCAACGCAGCAACTGGACTGGCAGATTACTCACTTCCCAGACATGAGGGCCGGACCAAAACTGAAGCTACCAGAACAGAACTGAACAAATGCCAGATTACGGCTGTACCAGTACAAGCAGCACATTATCTTCCCGGCTCTCTACACAACGCATCTTTGATCTGACCTGACTGTAATGCAGGCCCCTTTCCACGCAAGTTAGGAGAAAATCTTGAAGATGCTGGAATCTGCACCCCACAGGATTAGGCCTAAATCCTTCACACTGCTGGGGATGGGGGTGTTTTTTCCTGTCAGAGAGAAGTTTATTTTAGTTGAATAGTTGGTGCACTAACATTAGGAATCTGAATTGCATCAAACCTAGCCAACCAAGCCCAGATGGATCTTACCCTGTTTGAATTTAAATTAACTCTGTTTTAGTTCCCCTGGATGAGAACTAATATTCTAGTTAAAAATAAACAACAGGCTATAGTGAATTGGAAGTAAATATTACGGAGAATCACTAATGTATTATTTTGGGGTCACTTGCACTCAGCTGGTTAAAATTGCATGTGGGTCAGAACTCCCCACACACGGGGCCCACAAGCAGATTCTGAAAAAACCTGAGGTGCACTTTTCATTGGAAACAGGAGGAAGGAGGAACAGAGAGGCTGCTTCATTAATTTGTTTGATTTTTCTGCATCCTTAAAATGAACAGTCACAGGAGTGAGATGCCTGCAAGTTGCATGGAAAAAATTTAAAAGGACCATAGGAGAGGCTCAAACTAAATATATACCCAAAATAATAATAATAATAATAATAATAAACCCGATAAGAGGTCCAAAAAATGCTGCCATAGCTAAACAACAGAGTAAAAGAGGCAGTTAGAAACAAAAAGACATCTGTTAAAAATTGGAAGTCTAAATCCTACTGAGGAAAATAAAAAGGACCACAAACTCTGGCAAGTCAAGTGTAAAAGTATAAATAGGCCAAAAAAGAATTTGAAGAGCAACTAGCAAAAAAAAAAACAGCAATTTTTTAAAAAATACATCAGAATAAGGAAGCCTGCCAAACAATCAGTGGGGCTGCTAAAGTAGCACTCAAAGAAGACACAGTCATTGCAGAGAAGCTAAATGAATTATTTGTGTCTGTCTTCACTGCAGAGGATGAGGGAGATTCCGACACCTGAACCACTCTTTTTAGGTAACAAATCTAAGGAACAGTACCAGACTGAGGTGTCAACAGAGTAGGTTTTGGAACAAATTGATCAATTAAACAAGAATAAGTCACCATGACCAGATGGTATTCACCCAAGAGTTTTGAAGGAACTCGAAGATATGAAATTGCAGAACTACTAACTGTGGTATGAACTCTAACATTGAAATCAACTTCTGTACCAGAAAACTGGAAGATAGCTAATGTAATAATGATTTTTTAGACTTAATCCTGGCAATTACAGGCTGGTAAGCCTAACTTCAGAACCAGGCAAACTGGTTGAAACAGAATTATCAGACACATAGATGAACATAATATTGGGGGAGAGTCAATATGGCATTAGTAAATGGACATCATACTTCACTAATCTACTAGAATTCTTTGAGGATGTCAACAAGCATGTGAACAAGGGTGATCCAGTTCATACAATTTACTTGGACTTTCAGAAAGCCTTTGACAAGGTCCCATACCAAAGGCTCTAAACCAAAGTAGGCAGTCATGGGATAAAAGGGAAGTCATGGGATAAAAGCCCTCTCAGAGATCAGTAACTGGTTAAAAGATAGGAAACAAAAAGTTGAAATAAATGGTCACTTTTCACAGTGGAGAGAGGTAAATAGTAGGGTCCCATAAGGATCTATACAGGGACCTCTACTGTTCAACATACGGAAAAAGAGTAAATGGTGAGGTGGCAAAGTTTGCAGATGTTACTAACTTACTCAAGGTAGTTAAGTCCAAAGATGACTGCAAAGAGTTACAAAGGATTCTCACAAAATTGGGTGACTGGGCAACAAAATGGCAGCTGAAATTCAGTATTAATAAATGCAGAGTAATGTATATTGGAAAACAGTCCCAACTATACATACAAAATGTTGAGTTCTAAATTAGCTGTTGCCACTCCATAAAGCGTTCTTGGAGTCATTGTGGATAGTTCTCTGAAAACACCTGTTCAATCTGCAGCGGCAGTCAAAAAAAGCTAACAACGTTAGGAACCATTAGGAAAGAGATAGCTAAATAAGACAGAAAATATCATAATGCCACTATATATATTCATGGTAAGCCCACACCTTCAATACTGTGTGCAGTTCTGGTCAGTCCCTTCTCAAAAAAGATACATTAGAGTTGGAAAAAATACAGAAAAGGGGAACAAAAAAGATTGGAAAAAGAAAAGGAGTACTTGTGGCACCTTAGAGACTAACAAATTTTGTTAGTCTCTAAGGTGCCACAAGTACTCCTTTTCTTTTTGCGAATACAGACTAACACGGCTGCTACTCTGAAAAAAGATTGGGGTATAGAACAGCTTCCATATAAGGAGCAATTAAAAATACTAGAATTGCTCACCTTAGAAAAGAGATAAGTTAGGGGTTATGATAGAGATCTATCGTGAGTGATAGGAGAAAGTGAATAACTATTATTTATCCTTTCACATAGCTCAAGAACCAGGGGTCAACCAATGAAATGTATAGGCAGCAGGTTTAATACAAACATAAGGAAGTACTTCTTACACAATGCACAGACCACCTGTGGAACTCATCTCTAGGGGATATTGTGAAGGCCAAAAAGAAATTCTATCCAGACCCCACATTTGGTGATCCGTTATGCCTGATACATGGGTGCGGAAATCCTGAAACTTACATTGTCCTAGAGTAAGCCTATTAACTTCAGCAAAGTCACAGCCAGGATAAATCTAACTGATTGGTCTTGAACAACAATAAAATACGTATGTTTGGATGACCTTCCCAGATGGGAGCAGAGGCGATGGGGGCTGGCTTGGCAAGCATTTTGGCAAGCTATTGCTGCTCTCAGAAGAGTGTTCTGAGTCAGTGCTGACCTGGAATCATACGACCCAAGCCAAGCAGCCGGGCAACTGTTTTCTTCAGAAAAGAGATGTATTGTGTACCGAGCTCTGGCCGAGTTCATGGAAGTAGAGGTGGGAAGAAGAGGCAGCTCCTGACAGGCAAACCAAAAGCCCCCGATCAGTAGCCCTTCCTCAAGCTGTCAGTAGTATGCTGTAGTTTCTCTTGAGACTCTGAGCCAGATCTCTATTGTTTTTTTTCTCTCTCTCTCTGTTGAGGAAAGAAGGAAGAGACTGCAACCTTGCTCCTATAGCATTGCACTGCTTCTCGCTATACTCTGCATTTATTACTGCCATGCAGGGAAAGTCTCAGACCAAGACACAGCCCAGGCTGACACTGCAGTCCAATGGATAGTTCCAGCAAGAACCATGTGCCGGCCCTGCCAGAAGCAGAATTCCACTGAACACAAAGGGAGCTGAGAGTGCTCAAAACTTCGCAGAAGGCCGGAAACACCAGTTAGGATCAAACTCCAGATTTGTCCTTCTTTCCAGCTCCTTATCCCTGCAGCTTGCCCACCCCATTCCCCAGAGGGTCACCACTGGGACCAGCATGTTCTGTTGTTTGAACGCAGCCATTGTGAAACCCTCACTTCCAGGGATGGAGCGCACAGTTGTGATACTGGGCAATGCTTTGACCTCATATTGCCGTCTTCATTACCAGAGCACATATCATTGGCCTCCATGGATTAAACCTCATGAGAACCCTACAAAGTGCTGCATGGGTAGGTATTATTACACCCCTTTTACTGGTGGTAATGGAACCAGTTAAAATTCAGCAGGCTCAACTCCCCTGAGGCCAATGGAATAGCAACACATTACCAGGAGGTGAATTTAGCCCAGAGAGACACAAAATGACCTGCCTAAGTGCCAGACACTGAGTTAGTAGCCAAGCTGGGCACGGAACCGAGGAATTCTGGCTTCCAGTTTTCTTAGCTAAATACCATCTGCCCTTCCCTGATGCTCATTAGTGCTTTCCCTATGCCATAGACTTCTCTCCAATTACCTTCTGTCTGAAAGGGTTTGAATCTTTGCTGTCTTAAGGTTCAAATGTCTCAGGTGTGATGCTGTTCTTTTAGAGCCAGTTTATCCCACACAAGTGCTGCCTCATGCATTTCACCTGTGATGGCTCATTGTCATCTAATTATAGAAATTAGAAAGCATGTAGATTAGAGCTGTAAATGCAATGTCAGACCTGAAGCAATCACAATTAGGAGGCGGCTGATGATCATTCAGCAGGACATTTCTTTTTGACTTGTTGCATCAAGAAATATGTGTAAGTTTAGTTCACTTTTACACAACACTAACAACCTAAAAGAAAAGGAGTACTTGTGGCACCTTAGAGATTAACAAATTTATTTGAATATAAGCTTTTGTGAGCTACAGCTCACTTTATCGGATGCATTCAGATGAATGCATTCGATGAATGCATCCTGAATGCATCCGATGAAGTGAGCTGTAGCTCACGAAAGCTTATGCTCAAATAAATTTGTTAGTCTCTAAGGTGCCACAAGTACTCCTTTTCTTTTTGCAAATACACACTAACATGGCTGCTACTCTGAAACCTAAAAGAAGAATTACAAGGAACTGATTTAACTGGTGTAATAACCACTGAGCAGGAAATAAAGTTTCAGTTTCCTGCCTGGACTGTTGTGGGTCAGAGTTTTACTATAACTGGAGCAATTACTAGGAAAATACAAGGAGTTTGGCCCATGGCTATAGCTCTGTACTCACCTGAATGAGCATTGGATTGCCTGAGGAAGGGTTGAACTCATTCTGGTGGTCCTGTGATGAGTAATGGGAAGGGTAACTGGGAGATTAGGCATATCTTCTTGTGAACAGAGGGCTACAGAGATTTAGGACAGCGTAGCTGAAATAGTGGGACAGAGAACGGAAATCAGGTGCACAAAGAACTAAAGGAAGAAAAGGGGCGGGGGGGGGGGGAGACATTCATTTGGTTAAAGTAAGAACTGGCTTGAACCTTAGGCCAAAGCAATCGGAAGCCTTTTTTCAGATCTGAACATATTTGACTAATTTGTTTGTCACATTTGCACTCCATCATCCTTCCATAATCCAGACAGGACCAGAAACTACAGGGCTGAAATACTGCAAGACAAGGTTTTGAGCTAAAAAATCCTAACAATTTTCCCCCTGTACATGAGATACTAAAGATTTTAATGGAAAATGATATGAGATGCCTTGTCTCCTGGAGTGATCATTCAGTTTCATATTGATTCTGCTGTTGGCAAATGCATCCTTGAAAACTCAATAATAAATGGTTAATTCTTACAAAAATTGTTCAAGGGCCAAGTCTAGGCTGCTTGAGAGGAGACTCATTTTGGGGCAACCTCATGATCATGAGATGGCACCTTGTAGTCATCTGTTTCATGCAAGGCATTAGTGTAATTCATATGGTTTCCCAGAAGTGATCAGAAAATTCTTTCAAGAAGCTACTAAAACCAAGCAATGGTTTTAATAAATAGAAATGTGGTCTTCCTACTAATATGTAACTGATACAAGAGCTCTCAGTTGTGACAAACTGACACTAAGAAAAGGGAAGTGGAACCTACACAGCAAAAAATCACTGTGCTTCTGGCATCGTGCAGGTGGCACATGGTGACGGCTGAAAGCAGCCGTGATTGCTCATGTCAAAAATAAATACCAAAAAACATTGTGCATTCCGTGATCCCTAGATGCTGAATGCCTCTTGCAGGATGGCCTCTTGAGGGCTCTCGGTATCAATCAAGATTGGGGCCTTAATGTCTTTGTGTTTCTATTTCCTCAAACATAAAGTGAGCATAACAACACCGTCCCTCTTCTGATAGCAGTGTCATCTCTTTGCCAAGCAGAGTAGATATTGGGGCTTCCCATTGGAAGTGAAATTAGTGATGTGGAGTCTGGATATGTTCAAAATATAACTTTCTTTATTTACACATACATACCAGTCCTTGAACAGAGATGCTGGATGATCCCTTCTTTGATCACTTGATGATTACCTGTTTTGTTCGTTCCATCTGGAGCACCTGGCATTGGCCAATGTCGGAAGACAGAATACTTTGGACTGACCCGGTATGGTCTTTATGTTTTTTTGAGAAATCTCTGCCCAACACCAGTGCCCAGTTCTCAGGGAGCAACTCTGCCTCAAGAATGGACTCCAATCTGAGATCAAAGTCAAGAGTAAACTCCCTTACTGCTCTCTCTGGACCACTGCTTCTACCAGATATTACATCGCAGCATGTCTTCCCAAGACTGAACACTTGCACGTATGCTAAGACACAAGATTTGGAAGACTGTGTAACAATTCCACTTGATGAAACTGCCAGAACAATACCAACATATACCACACTATATCCACCAAAGAAAGTTGCTGTATAAATACTAATGACATTGAAATATATTTGTAAGAAATAATTCTTAGTTCAACTTGTACTTAATTTGGACCGTGCAAAATAAATGTTAGAGACAAAGTTATGGCTTGGTTTAAAGTCAAATAGAGCCATTAGCCTCAGGACTGAAAATTATTTTTTAGGTATAAGCGGAAGCACATAAGGTAGGAACAAAACAATAGCAATTATGTATTTTTTACCTAGCAAAAAATGCTTATTTCAGTGGTCTGATACTTCTGCTTCCTGGCTTAGATAGAATCTGAAAGCACAGAGGAGTGAATACTTTGAAATTAATTCCCTCTCCAAATATGTATGTATATTACTTACGTGTTCAGTTGCCTTATCATCTGTAGCAATGAGTCACATCATATATTAGAGGGTGAAGGATCAATGAAAAGGAAAAAAACTGCTTTTTCAGAATAAGGCACAGACAGTGTGAAATCCTGGCTCCGTTGAAGTCAATGGAAAAGCTTCCATTGACTTCAATGTGTCCAGGATTTCACCCTTAGACCCCATGGATATTAGCATAGTATAAGTTAGGGGGATAGGTGAGAGTTTTCCTTTGGCTTTCAATGGAAGCCATGAGTGCTTAGCACTTATGAAAGACTTCCCCTTGATAAATGATGACAGGCGTTTCAATAGAAAAAGGAGCTATAAAATAGTTAGCAAGTATATTATAATCTACAGTCCCTGAAGAGCTCCACTGATTTCATTTGCATGTTCATATGTGTCGCCCAGCTTCCATGACCCATGACTTCCTGACCCATGTCTGATAAAGAGACAGACTTTCTGCAGTTGGTCAGTTCAAAACAGTTAAACTTTATATCAAGAAGATTCATCTTAGGGGTTTCTTTTCTGGAGCACAGAAAAAAAATAACCAAGTCTTAATCTACTGATGAAAAGCACTCTATAAGACTAAGTAGTATTATTATATTTCAGCTGAGCTCATTCTCAAAACTGATCAGGTTAACCTTCTCGACCCTCTCTCTCAATGGCTAAGAGGACATGCTCCGTTTGGGTTTTGAAAGAGCACTCTTATGCCATATCCATGTCATGCTTTATACCTTTAGGACAAATTCTCTGTTGGATCAGTGCTGCTCCACTGACATCAATGGAATTTGCAGCAGTGGAGAATTTGGCACAATGACTCTGTTTCTTTAATAACAAAACCAGAAAAAGTTTGTCCCAGCCTCCAGGTTTTATTTTGCATTCAGTAATCATATTTCTAAGAAGTCAGTGTATGTTTGACAAATGTTACTGAGCAGCCTCCTGCTGCTTCACTTTAAGACCCTGAGCTGTAGTTCATTTACTACAGAAATTAATTTCCTTATCATTCCAGGAAAAGAGGCTGTCTAAAACTCCCAGGCATTCCCTGGCAGTGCCTCATTTGCATGTCAGTGTCTGGATTTGTTACAAAGACTGTACAATCACATTTTACTACCTAACAACAGTCATTTGCAAAAGGGGAGTTTACCCTCTAATGAAAAAGATAACACGCCAGTGTCTCAATTCTTCAAAGCTGCAAGGACATGCCTTAGTAAATCATCTATTAGAATGATAAGAAATAGACAGGGACTTCCCTGCACTGTCTTTCAAGGAAATGTTTCCTGAAGGATTTTGCAACATCCTAACTGAAACAAGCACAGCAGGAGCAACAGTTTTAGATGACAAACTTATGACTTCAGTCAGTCAGTCAGTCAATGAAGCCTCCCTTGTTCATTTTTTGTGGGGATATGATGCTTTTTAAGAGATTGGACTCTCCATATCTGGGATATATTGTGCTAAGCCATACTGTGCTTGTCTTAATGCAGCCAGGAGAAAGGGATTTGCTGGTGGTATAACGCTGACATGGAGGCTGCTGTATCCTCTACACCCACAATTATAACAGAGGGTTCAGCTGAGGAAAGCAGGAGTGGCCAGGATGCCTCTAAAATGCATTAATCCCTGGCAACAGTTCAGCCCCTGGGAGCCATCTGCAGTTGGCATAAGAGTAGCCCTCATCCTGGAGGAAGGGAGGAGTGCAAAGACTAGTATTACACCACCAGTGACTGATTTGGAGCTTCCTGAGGTAATTTATGAATACTGTATCTTGACTAGCTTATTGTGATATTTACTGTACAAGTTAATTCAATAGCAGGATTGTCAGGAAATGCACTAGAGCAGACACTTGAGAGTCAATGCAAGAGCCATTTTCTTTGGTGCTCTGGCTCAACCCCCACGCAAAGTTCACCAAACAGCTATTAGGCAGGGGTCCAGCCATATGAACTGAAAGAACAAAGACTTTTGGTTGGATTTAAAGGAGTCCCTCAAGGAGGGGTGGTGGGAGAGTTATGGGTGACAGACCCCAAGAGGTTAGTGGTCTGGGATAACAGAGACTTGCCCTGCCTAGCATTCTAGATAAAATAGATATGCATGTAGCCCTTTTGTGGTTATTCTCTGTTCTTACTGTTAAGATTAAACAATGCTTTGTTTTAAGAAGGCTATTCAAGAAGACTGAAATCCAATGGCACCTTAGAGACTAACAAATTTATCTGAGCATAAGCTTTCGTGAGCAAGAGCTCACTTCATCGGATGAAGTGAGCTGTAGCTCACGAAAGCTTATGCTCAAATAAATTTGTTAGTCTCTAAGGTGCCACAAGTACTCCTTTTCTTTTTGCGAATACAGACTAACATGGCTGCTACTCTGAAACTTGAAATCCAATGGTCACAGGCTCCTGAAGGAAAGAGCTGCAGGTGCCCACACCTTGTCAGACCTGCAGGGTAAGCACAGTCAATACACGGGGTGATGTAGCCCAGGACCCACTCTAAGAGTGGGAGAATTGCATGGTTCACCCCCTGACCCCAGGAGAGATAAAGGCTTGAGGCCTGATATCTGAGGAGGTTCACTCAGAGGTGCAGCTAGTCCTGTAACCATGACACCACCTTTTCCACACATTTTTCCACACATTCCCCAAAATTGCACCGTGATCTTCAACTAAAGGCCAGGATCTGGCCCAGTGTTCTGATCCAGTTTAGAATAGGCATCTGAGTATGGGAGTTCGAGTTCAAGTTCAAATCAGGACTATGGTATGGTCACAACCAAATCTCCCCACCTCTGTTCATATGAGATTTCAGCCCAATTTAGGTTGCTTTTTGTTTTGTTTTGTTTTGTTTTGTTTAATAAACATCTGTGTGTTTTCTCTCCTGGAGCACAGAATCAATGACTGTGTTTGCAATGTAATCCCATGAGATCAGTGGGTCCTAGGATCTGACCAGAAACTGAAATATCAAGAAGAAAAGGAGTACTTGTGGCACCTTAGAGACTAACAAATTTATTAGAGCATAAGCTTTCGTGAGCTACAGCTCACTTCATCGGATGCATTTGATGGAAAAAACAGAGGAGAGATTTATATACACACACACAGAGAACATGAAACAATGGGTTTATCATACACACTGTAAGGAGAGTGATCACTTAAGATAAGCCATCACCAACAGCAGGGGGGGGGGAAAGGAGGAAAACCTTTCATGGTGACAAGTAGGTAGGCTAATTCCAGCAGTTAACAAGAATATCAGAGGAACAGTGGGGGGGGTGGGTGGGAGGGAGAAATACCATGGGGAAATAGTTTTACTTTGTGTAATGACTCATCCATTCCCAGTCTCTATTCAAGCCTAAGTTAATTGTATCCAGTTTGCAAATTAATTCCAATTCAGCAGTCTCTCGTTGGAGTCTGTTTTTGAAGCTTTTTTGTTGAAGGATAGCCACTCTTAGGTCTGTGATCGAGTGACCAGAGAGATTGAAGTGTTCTCCAACTGGTTTTTGAATGTTATAATTCTTGACGTCTGATTTGTGTCCATTCATTCTTTTACGTAGAGACTGTCCAGTTTGGCCAATGTACATGGCAGAGGGGCATTGCTGGCACATGATGGCATATATCACATTGGTAGATGCGCAGGTGAACGAGCCTCTGATAGCGTGGCTGATGTGATTAGGCCCTATGATGGTATCCCCTGAATAGATATGTGGACAGAGTTGGCAACGGGCTTTGTTGCAAGGATAGGTTCCTGGGTTAGTGGTTCTGTTGTGTGGTGTGTGGTTGCTGGTGAGTATTTGCTTCAGATTGGGGGGCTGTCTGTAAGCAAGGACTGGTCTGTCTCCCAAGATCTGAGAGAGTGATGGCTCGTCCTTCAGGATAGGTTGTAGATCCTTGATGATGCGTTGGAGAGGTTTTAGTTGGGGGCTGAAGGTGATGGCTAGTGGCGTTCTGTTGTTTTCTTTGTTGGGCCTGTCGTGTAGTAGGTGACTTCTGGGTAATCTTCTGGCTCTGTCAATCTGTTTCTTCACTTCAGCAGGTGGGTATTGTAGTTGTAGGAATGCATGATAGAGATCTTGTAGGTGTTTGTCTCTGTCTGAGGGGTTGGAGCAAATGCGGTTATATCGTAGCGCTTGGCTGTAGACAATGGATCGAGTGGTATGATCATCCAGACAAACAAGTATATAAATCTCTCCTCTGTTTTTTCCACCAAATGCATCCGATGAAGTGAGCTGTAGCTCACGAAAGCTTATGCTCTAATAAATTTGTTAGTCTCTAAGGTGCCACAAGTACTCCTTTTCTTTTTGCGAATACAGACTAACACGGCTGCTACTCTGAAACCTGAAATATCAAGGGTGGTTTTAGACCAGGAATTCAAATCCAGACAGCTTTTAATTCAAGGAACATTTTTCAGGCTCTCTCTCTCTCTACTTTAAGTTTCAAAACAGGATAAAGAGCTGTAAAAAGTATTAATGCAACTCTGGTAAAATCTCAAAAGAAGTTCTCTAAATCCTAAGAAAAGTTTATATGTAACAAAAGTAAAGGGACCTCAGCCACGGAGAGCTGGTGTTTTCAATTAAGGCTGTTAGACTGAAGGTCCCAGAATGCTAATGCAAACAGCATGTGAGAATAGTCAAGGAAAAACAAATTTCTATGGATTAGGGTTAGAGCTGATTGGAAAACGTCACGTTTTGAAATTTTTAGATGAAAAAGGACACATCTTACACAAAATCTTTGCAACTTTCTGGAACTGGGATCATGAATGGGGGGAGAAGGGCTTAAAAAAAAACTGTTGGCACCCTAAAACCACAGTGGGATCATGAGGAAAAAAGGGTTAGGCTGCTTTGGAAGAGCAGCATCACCTGGGAAGAAAGCAAGCTGAGATTTCTGAAAAGTAACTAGTGATTTGAACAGACTAGACCTAGCAGGATGATAAGATAAACCAAGGACCACATGGAAACGCACAATGGAAGCAAAACTGAAAGCTATTAAATTGTCATGGAAAGAAACTAAAACTGAAGCCAGAGAGTGTCAAACATGGAAGGAAAGTGTGCAGGCTATATGTTCCACATGGAAGAAATAGACATAAATCAAGACTACAGTGCAGTTTATGATCCCAGGCCCATGTGCTCTTCCAGGAGAAATGTGTGGTAGTAGAAAGTTCTCCTCTGTTAACTGGTCTACGCATAGGTTTGTAACTATTTCAGTTAGGGTAATGATTTTATACCAAATAGTTAAATTGATACAGTGCCTAAGGTGGATGCAGGTCTATTAGTGTGAGGTGGTCTTATATCAAAAAGAAAAGGAGTACTTGTGGCACCTTAGAGACTAACAAATTTATTAGAGCATAAGCTTTCGTGAGCTACAGCTCACTTCATCGGATGCATTTGGAGCCACCAAATGCATCCGATGAAGTGAGCTGTAGCTCACGAAAGCTTATGCTCTAATAAATTTGTTAGTCTCTAAGGTGCCACAAGTACTCCTTTTTCTTTTTGCAAATACAGACTAACACGGCTGCTACTCTGAAACCAGTCTTATTATCAGTATAGCTTATTCCCCCTTCCTTACAGGTACAGTTGTACCTCTATGAGGTGGTTTCATAGCAATATAGCTGCATCCACACTAGGGGCTGGGGTTTCTACTGCTTTAACTATAGTGATACAACGTTTGTGTGCAGACAAGGCCAATGTTGAGGGTAGTGAAGAAGAGTTAGAGGACACCTGACCTTGGAATGATGCAGAATCTCAGGACTCCTACAGCAGTGGTTTTCAACCTTTTTTCATTTGCGGACCCCTAAAAAATTTCAAATGGAGGTGCAGACACCTTTGGACATCTTAGACAGTCTGAGGACCCGCAGAGGTCCGTGGACCAAAGATTGAAAACCACTGCCCTAGAGAATCCTGCTCCCACTTCTTGGCTCTTTGGTCCTCTTCAAAAATTGACTGCCCCTCCATACTCCTACGAGTTCCTTCCACCTGGCAAAGTGCCAGACTGCCATTGGGTATACTGCCTTGGCTGCAGACTACCTCCACTGGTGAGGGAAGATTGAGAGGTGCTTGCAGCTGCTACATTTGTAAATTCTGTTCCTAATCTATCACTCCTTATGGTGGCAAATAAAATGAAATTGGTCTCTCTGCTCCTCTCCCTCCTACACACACAAGGCAAATTTTTTATTTTCTGAACGAGGACATTGTTCTTTCTCAAGGAAGTTCAGTGCTGGCTTGTAGCCACTCCTTGTCTGGCTGGTTGCCAGGTGGCAATATATCACCTCTCAAAACAGTTTTCTCTTCCAGATAACTCTCTGTGTTATTTATAGAGGAAAAGAAATGTATGCAAAAGGCCTGGAGAAAGAGAGAAGGGAAGCATCAGCTGTTCGGGATTTTTTCCCTCCAGTTACTAGTTGACATAGGAATAACTGCCAAGGTTTCTTTGAACAGCTATTAAAAAATCCAATAGATGGAGGAAAATAAGTCCACTATTCCCATCCCTGGCAGCCCTGAGATACAAAGACAAAAGATAGACTCTGGGGTTCAAAGATCAGCAGCTGCAGGGAGCTGCAGAATCTGGAATCTACTTTTTTGCAGTGTGGCCCTGTCTACAGATGGAAAGTTCCAGGCTAGAAAAAGTGCTGGAGAAGGACATAATATAGGCATAATTCTGATTCCATGGGATGTCCCAGTGACGGCAATGAGACTATTCATGTGCTTACAGTTACGCACGTACTAAATAATTTCCTGAATCAACGCCTCAGTCATTCTGGATTTTTATACCACACTCGTCAAGAAAGAATCATGGAATCATCGGACTGAAAGGGACCTCGAGAGGTCATCTAGTTTTCCAATCCCCTGCACTCATGGCAGGACTAAGTATTATCTAGACCATCCCTGTCAGGTGTTTGTCTAATCTTCTCTTAAAAATCTCCAATGATGGAGATTCCACAATCTCCCTAGGCAGTTTATTCCAGTCCTTAACCACCCTGACAGTTAGGAAGCTTTTCCTAATGTTTAACCTAAACCTCCCTTGCTGCAATTTAACCCCATTGCTTCTTGTCCTATCTTCACAGGTTAACGAAAAAATTTTTTCTCCCTCCTCCTTGTAACAACTTTTTATGTACTTGAAAACTGTTATGTCCCCTCTCAGGCTTCTCTTTTCCAGACTAAACAAACCCAATTTTTTCAATCTTCCTTCATAGGTCATGTTTTCAAGACATTTAATCATTTTTGTTGCTCTTCTCTGGACTTTCTCCACTTTGTCCACATCTTTCCTGGAATGTGGCGCCCAGAACTGGACACAATATTCCAATTGAGGCCTAATCAGCATGAATTAGGGTGGAAGAATTACTTCACGTCTTGCTTACAACACTCCTGCTAGTACATTCTAGAATTATGTTTGCTTTTTTTACAACAATGTTACACTATTGACTCGTATTTCGTTTGTGATCCAGTATGACACCCAGATTTCTTTCCGCGGTACTCCTTCTTAGGCAGTCATTTCCCATTTTGTATGTGTGCAACTGATTGTTCCTTCCTAAGTGGAGTACTTTGCATTTGTCCTTATTGAATTTCATCCTATTTACTTCAGACCATTTCTCCAGTTTGTCCAGATCATTTTGAATTTTAATCCTATCCTCCAAAGCACTTGCAACCCCTCCCAGCTTGGTATAGTCCGCAAACTTTATGAGCGTACTCTTTATGCCATTATCTATATCAATGACAAAGATATTGAACAGAACCAGACCCAGAACTGATCCTTGTGGGACCCCACTCAATATGCCCTTCAAGCTTGACTGTGAACCACTGATAACTACTCACTGGGAACTGTTTTCCAACCAGTTATGTACCTACCTTATAGTAGTTCCATCTAGGTTGTATTTCCCTAGTTTGTTTATGAGAAGGTCATGTGAGACAGTATCAAAAGACTTACTAAAGTCAAGATGTACCACATCTACCACTTCCCCCCATCCATAAGGCTTGTTACTCTGTCAAAGTAAGCTATTAGGTTGGTTTGATGTGATTTGTTCTTGACAAATCAATGCTGAATATTATTTCTTACATTATCTTCTAGGTGTTTGCAAATTGATTGCTTAATTATTTGCTCCATTTTCTTTCCAGGAATTGAAGTTAACTGGTCTGTAATTCCCCGGGTTGTTCTTTATTTCCCTTTTTATAATTGGCACTATATTTGCCCTTTTCCAGCCCTCTGGAATCTGATCCATCTTCCATGACTTTTCAAAGATAAGAGCTAATGGCTCTAATTTTTTACGTCCATGTGCGGAATGAATTTTATTATGTACACCAATATGGAGGTGATATGTGGTGGGAGTGGGGCTAAAGGGTTTGAGATGCGGGAGGGGTCTCAGGGCTGGGGCAGAGGATTGGCGTGCTGGGGGTGAGGGCTTCAGCTGGGGGTGAAGGCTCTGGGGTGGGGCTGGGGATGAGGGGTTTGGGGTCCAGGCTGTCCTGGGGAGAGAGAACTCCCCCCAGCCCTCTCTCACTGCAGCAGCTCAGGACCGGGGGAGAGGCACCTTTGCACGGCCACGGCAGCTCCAGCTGGGCTGGGCTGGGGGAGGGGTGCCTCTGCTATGTTGTGGCAGCTCTGGTGGGGGCCGGGCCGGGGGAGAGGTGCCTCTTCCCAGCTGCAGCAGCTGCGGTGGGGGCCAGGCCGGGGGAGGGGGTGCCTCTCCCCACCTGCATGGCCCTTGATAGCCTGCTGCATGGCCACACAGCTTAGAGGGAACACAGCCCACCAAGTCCTGTGTTTTAGTTGATTATTTTAGTTTATAAAAAGCCTCATCCCCCTCCTCTTCGCAGTGAGGTGGTCTGTAGTAGACCCCTACCATGACATCATTGTTTTTTACCCCTTTTATCCTTACACAGAGACTTTAAACAAGTCTGTCTCCTATTTCCATCACAACCTCAGTCCCAGTGTATACATTTTTTTTAATACAAGGCAATACCTTCTCCTTTTTTTCCCCTGCCTGTTTTTCCTGAACAAGCTGTACGCTTCTATAGCAATATTCTAGTCATGTTTTGATAGGCATCTTTCACGAAGTTTAGGGTTTTTCTAGGGCTTGGCAAATAATGAGAAAAATCTCATTGACATCTCTGTGATGTCAACTATGTCATTTGTTTTTATTGACTAGCATTTCTAATTCTTCCTGCTTATTCCCTGTACTTCTCTCATTAGTATACAGACATCTAAGATACTGATTTGAGTTCCCCCCATCTCTCCCTTTTCCCTGCTATAACAGCCCATGCTCCCCCCAGATTCTGATCCTTTTTCCAAGTCTCCATGTTTTTGACTTACCTGTGGGCTTTTGTCTCCTGCCCCCATCAAACCTAGTTTAAATCTCTCCTTACTAGGTTAGCCAGTCTGTGTCAAATATGCTCTTCCCCTTCCTGGATAGGTGGACCCCATCTCTGCTTAGCAGTCCTTCTTCTTGGAACAGCATCCCATGGTCATGAAAGCAGAAGCCTTTCTGGTGACACCATCCTCGCAGGCAGGCATTCATCTCCAGGCGGCATCTGTCTTTGTTTGGGCCCCTACCCTTGACTGGAAGGATCATCGAGAACACCTCCAGCTCCTTCACCCATACTCCCAGAGTCCTGTAGTCATTTCTGATCAGCTGAGGGTCATACCTTGCAGTATTAGTGCCCACATGGATGAGTAGCATGAGATAGTAGTCAGAGGGCCAGATAATCACCGACAATCCCTCCGTAACGTCTCGGATATGGGCCCTTGACAGGCAGCATACCTCCCAGGATGTCATGTCAGGCAGACAGATGTGTGAATCACAGATTTTGGTCTCCCCTCTCTCTTTCAGAGCGATTTGAGCCCCAATAATTTATTCAGTCATGCCTTCCGTTCAAACATAGGTAATCCACTCAGGGAACAAAAACAATGCCAAGTAATTTAGCTGACCAATCACATACCTCATCACCAAAAAAAGACTAAATGAGGAATATAGGAATCACCACACTGATTCAGCCCATCTAATCCAGTATCCTGCCTTTGACAGTGGCCATGCATTCACTGGGTAAATTAAGCAGCTCTACTCATTTGGGAGCCTTTAACCTTGTGCAACCTCCCCAAGAAGCCTGGCTGTAAATTCCTATACAGGATTGGGATTTTGCTTCATTATAAAATCACCTGTTATAAAACAAGAACGAAACTGTCTATATCAATGAAGAGTCAGTCACAATTTAAAAGGTGTCAGTGCTTAGCTTTGGCATTAAAGTTAATACAGAAGCAAGAAGGTCTGCATTTTGAAAGTACTCTAGTGCAGTGCTCTCAAGCTATCTGATGTGGGGGACCAGCAATTTTTTTTCCCAATCTGCGTGCAGACCGCAACCGATGGCTCACGGACTGCCACTGGTCCACGGACCACCACTTTGAGTAGCACTTCTCTAGTTTATCATCAAGGTACAAGAACAAACAACTCTTCAATCACTCTGTCAATATAGGTCAAGATCTGCATGCCAATTTGCAGCTAAATTCTCTAATTCTTTAAAGTACAAGGAAAAGGTGGTCAATGGTAGTTCTGCAGACTAAATACTGTAGGCATGTGCCAAGGCCAGTCAGAATAAATTAACTGCTAGATGTGGCATACTCAGTCCTGATAAACAAGTTCTGGACCAAACGTAGACGTTATATCAGTTTATCTTACCCCTTTTATTAAACCATTGCACCTTGGTGTGCAAACATTCTTATATCAGCTTAAACCTGTAAGCTAAAGTCTTTTAACCCAAGTTTAAATGGAGGTCAGTGTCTCCATACTCTGAGTTGCAATGGTTTAAATAAATGGATGCAACATTCATCTTCTGTAGTTAAACTGGTGCAACTTCTGTGTTCAGACAAGCCTTGAAATCCATTAAGGCAAGGGAAGAATTTCTGGAGAATGTATTGTTTTCATTTCATGCCCTGCAAAGTAAAGAGTGCCAATTGTTTCTGATTAGGAGGCCCAATGATTGTTTGATTCACAACGTGCAGATTTTTTTTGGTCAGACATAAATTATCTCCCTAGAGACAGCAAAGTGGAAGAAATCCACCAGAAATGTTGCCAGTTACTGAACAGAATAATTCTTCCCCCCACTATATTCCTTCTAGCAGTCAGTCAAAGGACTCTGGTGACATCTCCAGTGATTGACTTTAGATGTGTAATGTGAATTTTGTATTTTATTCATGAGACTGGATTGATTTTTTTCTCTTGTGCAAGGGAACAACACGCAGTATGTAACAATGGACTTTCACTCTCTCTCTGCTTCGGATATAATATTTGTTTCATACAAATTTCAGTGCATCATTGCCAGGGGCATTCTACAACTGCAAGAGATTATATTCCATGTTGAAGTTCCTTTCCCCTTCACCAGTAATTTATAAATAATTTATGGCAAAAAAGAAAAAGGAAGGGAAAGGGGAAAAGAATGAATAAGAGGGAAAATACATTTCTCTCTTGCTGCTGCATTACAGTAGAAGGCTAAATTCACTGTATATTTGCTTGCGGTCCTGTTATAACTGCATACTTTTGAGATTGTTTTTGATCTTGTGCCAGGGCATGTTTATATGTAGAGTTACAGCAGAGAGAGCAGCAGTGCCAGCTTCTCTCTTTCTGCCATCATGTGCCTCAGGAATGTCTGTTACATCCCAGCTTGCATATGATGAATGGAAGACTGTTATAAAATTCATGTTCATGTTTTCCTTTCACAGAATGAGGGTTCCCTTCCAGGCGGACCCGTAATGAAACAATAGCTCTTCAAATTTAAATAATCAAGGTCCTTTCCAAGTTCTCAACATGCTTGATGAATATTAGGCCTTACAACTGAGCATTTAGGGTTAAGGGACTGAATTGTGCAAAGAGCTGAGTGCCCTTAACCTCCACTGAACTCTCGTGAGGTGCCAATTACCTTGGGCCAGAACCTTTGCTTCCACGGTAACTTTAATGCCAGCTCCCTTTCAGGCAGCTAAATCCAGGGCAGGTTTAAAAAAAATGCTCAGCACCCACTGGGCTTTTTCTCAGTGACCGGCCCAAGGTCACCCATTTAGCTGGTGACAGAGCTAAGACAAGAACCCCAGAATGTCTCTAACTCCCAGTTCTTCCACTGGACCATAGCATGAGTAAGAATGAGGGGATAATCAATGCTTGTGATGTTTAAATGCCACTGAATGGTTTTAGGTAAGTAAGGAATTTTTATTTGGGAATATTTCACATCAATAATTACAAGCCATTGTTCTACACACAATGCTTTACTTCTTACTGGCTCCTCCTGTTCTCAGAAATCTTATAGTTCTTTGTTCCCACATCTGTCTTCAAGACTGAGCTGGGGTGGTAAGTAGTGAGGGATTCCAGAATTTTGGAGCCCTGTTTATGGAAATTAAGGAGCCCTACACAATGGAGGGGTGGCCCAGCTAAAACGGAGTGAGTGAAGCTGCAAGTCTGCATGCCAGGTCAAACCACCACTCACTCTCATTTGGCCCAGCTACCCAGCTGTCATGCTGGACTGCAGAGACAAACTTGAGTGATGTTGTGACACCCAGGCAGCCACAACACCACCCACCCAAATCCAGTGATCGGGGGTCCTCCCCCCATGCAAGTGCAGTGAGTGCACATTGGTTAATCTGGACCTGATGGTAAATCATTAGACTGCAGACATTTTGAAGTGGTTGTTTGGGTCTTGTTTATTACTGATTATTATTTGAAACAAGGGAAAAAACTGAATTAGCAATTTCACATGAACACAAATACAGGCCTTTGTCTCATATCCTGTGCTCTGACTCACTGAGAAGGTGGTATTTATATTCACCATTACATCATCCATCAAAATAAACTGCTCATAAAAGGGCTGATCCAGAAGTCCTCATGCCATCTTCATATAAGCAAACTTCCCAGTAAAAGTCTGCAAGTACAAGATGAGTCAGATGTTGCTACTAAAGAAGCAGCCATCAGTCTAATGGGGGAACTAGTGAAATAAATAGATGTGCGGGGGATCAGCAAAAGTAAAGCCGTGCCGCTTTGACCATATTTTGCTCCTGAAAGTTAACTTAGGACCCAAGTCCTTGCTTTCTTGCATATCCAAAACTCTCAGTGTCATCCATGCAAGTTCTAGGGATGGACGAAACATAGGGTCAGGTCCTAGAACAGAAGTGGCTGGAGTTTCAGTCGGTGACTGTTCGGGGTACATTTGTGTAGTGCACTAATATGCTTCATACCATGAGTTATCCTCCATTTCATTGCTATAACACAGGTGTGACCTTTCTGGATAAACTGTTGATCACTGGTGCAAGCCATCTGAAGTCTATCGGTAGACACCAGAGGTGAATTTGGCCCATGATGACTAGCTCTCACTCAGCCATTTCTCAGGCTCCAAGCTTTAGTTACTATTCAACTAAGGAAGATTCTTCCTCTTCCTTGCCACCTCCACCCTGCCTACTTCCTTCTTACTCTTGATTTCACCTAGAAAATGTCTATGGCGCTCTCTGTCCATGAGACAGCCCTCACCCCGCAACAAGCTGTCACTTTCTTTTGCTCCACCAGAGGACACTGACTCATACTGCCAGCAGCGTGGGTGAAGAAGAAGAAAGGAGATGGCCCCGGAGAGAGCAGGGGCAAAGGAATGAAGGTTATTTACTTGTAACCAGAGTTTGTCAAGACAACTCGGCATATTCACTCCATTGGTGCTGTGCTGCTTGGTGGTGACTAAGAGTAGAACCTTCTGCCTTGTCATATTCTGTCCTTCTGTCAAAATAGCATTAGCCAGTCTTCTTTTATCATGTAGCAAATCTTGGACAAAGAACACCCTCCTTTCCCACAGTTGGAAATAATGGGCCATCAGTGTCACTACGTGGTAATTACAAAAAGAAAAGGAGTACTTGTGGCACCTTAGAGACTAACAAATTTATTAGAGCATAAGCTTTCATGAGCTACAGCTCACTTCAAGTGAGCTGTAGCTCACGAAAGCTTATGCTCTAATAAATTTGTTAGTCTCTAAGGTGCCACAAGTACTCCTTTTCTTTTTGCGAATACAGACTAACACGGCTGCTACTCTGAAACCTACGTGGTAATTAGCCACTTTAATTCCCAAAGAAGAGGACAAGAAAATTTTTCTGTTAATTGCACCAGTTTTCATCAGCAGGAATAGACTTAGTTTGGCTGGATCTAAATCCGTTACTGGCAGCAGCCATAACCGGTGAATTTGGCACAGGATGTGTCTGAATGTAAGAAAACCATTCACAGGGAATCTGATACCGTTTGTCTGTTTTCTTGGAAACTAGCTGACGGCAAGCAGGAGTTCACCAGTCTTAGAAGTCTGCAAAAGTCCATCCAGGATAAGGAGCACATCCTATTAGTGGTCAACTATTGGTGGGAGGTTTCCCCTGCAGCCATTGAAGGTAAGTTTATTGTGGCTATCATGTGATCTATGTGGTCATGGAATTGCAAAGGATCCTTGGAAGGGTCAGAAGCAGAAGCTACACCCACAGGTTCATCAGGTGACAAATCAGGATTAAAGTCAACATCCAGTTGTTCCTCCTCAAAAAAAGAACAACCGTCTGGGCTGCCAATGCCCCCAGAGGAACTGGATCTGAAGACTGTTAAGCCACTGGATCCTTACAGGATGAAACTGCACCTCTTCATTAATAAGGAGGATGATCTGAAAATTCTTGTGGTGGAATCCAATAAGGCCATGAAGATCAGGGATGCCAGTCTCTCCAGTAACTGGGATCCAGAAACATACTCATAGGAAGAGAAGCAAAAGGATGAGGCAGCATAACCTGGAATGAATAAGGTTTTTTAATTCTTCCTCTAACCTCCTCTAAAATAGGATTGGACTTTGGATCTGCTGAGGACCGCACCAGAGATGAAACCAAAGAGTGAAGAGAGAGAAAAGGTTAGAAGGATATGCCTGGAGACCTCATATGAGTCTTAGGAGGAGGAGGCATAGATAGATCCAGAGAAAGACTAAATCACCTCTTTTCATGTGACCACAAGCAGATCACAGAACTGAAGAAAACTGTCTCTTCCTCATTGCCGGCTTCCTGTCAGTCAGATCTAAAGAATGCTCACATGCAGGAAGGTGGACATCGGCCACCACTGTTATCATGTCTTTGGATCCAAGGATGGTCCTGGAACAGGAGCAGTGGATGGAACCAGAGCCATAGGCCTAAAGAGTACAGGATCCTGATAAATATTCAGCTCCACAATTCTGGGCTATGAAGTGGAACCCAGAACCAATTTGGGTTCAGTGTTGGAACTGTAGAGGCTATGTCAGAATCGAATGGATCCAATAATTCTGACATACAGGATCTGGCACTGCTAACTGTGGCCATCTTCTCTCTCAGCTTCTTCTTTGGAACCAAAAACTTTATCCCAAGGATGGGGAGTCAGTAGCGTTAAAGATTTTGATGACATAGAACTTAGCCTTGCTGTTGGAAGCCAAAACAGGCCTCAGTCTTTGGATCCAATGATCCTCTGGACCCCAGGGGCTCAGCAGTGAAAGCTTCTTTAAACAGATGCTCCTGTAGTCTGTTCTGCCTGTCTTTGCATGCTTTGAGTGTGAAAGTCCAGCAAATTGAACACCCAGAAGGAGAGTGGTCTTCTCTCGTGCACTTAATGTGTTGCTGGGAAGACAGCTGGGCACAAAGCTCATCGCTTAAAGCCTGGCTTCTCCTTCTGTGGTTCACTATCCCATGGACCTGACCTTGCCAATGGGAATAAACTAGTTATACCTATTAAGATACTTAAAATTACCTTATACTAAAAGCTATAAACTAACACCCTATACATGGAGAAATGCCAGATCCGAAGGTTCGGAGTGGTTCACTTCCATCTGGTGCAGCAGTTGGAAGGAACTGACATGGCAGAGGGCATAGCGCCCCCTTTTGTAGCTTTGCCCTTGGAAGGTTTGAAAACACTGCGGGGAGGAAAGTAGGAGACACACGTGTGTTCTAACAGGCATGGCTTGGAGAAGGTTCTGCTGTTAGGTTCCATACACCACTAGGCTGTGCAATACCCATTAGTGGGAATATGCAGAGCCATGCAAAGAACAACAGATGGATTTTCTCAGAAGGCGCCTCTAGGATAGAAAGGACTAAAAGGGCACAGTAGTAAACATTTCTGTCAGACAAGTTCAAAAGTGGACTTATCAGCACTGATTCAAGCCAGCATTTGGATTGTGTAAGAACAAGCTCTGATTGAGCCTAACCAGAACTGTTTCTAAGACTTCTTTTCAAATCCCAGTGAGAACAGCTGCATTTAAACAAAACAACCTTCCCCTGTGGCATCCTTAGCCCAAACACTGAAGCTCTGAGAACCTGAAAGTGAAACTGAGTACTTGTGGCACCTTAGAGACTAACAAATTTATTAGAGCATAAGCTTTCGTGAGCTACAGCTCACTTCAGCCTAGAAACAAAACCTAAACAGACTCCACTGAGTTTCACTTCCAAGGTTTGAGAACTAAAGAGCCTGTTGGATTGTGGACCTTCTGAGTTTTAATCATCTCACATGCTGTTAGTGTCACAGACAAAAAGCAGCTATAAATGACGACAGCCAACCCACCTGAACTGCTAGAGAGCAGCCCTGCTGCAGACCAAGTGCAAACCATAAACTGGCCTATAGGGGGAGTTTGGACACACACATTTGGTATCCCACCAGCTGTTATCTCTAGTTGGGTGGGGAAGGGAAGGGGAGCAAAGATATTTAAATGTTTGTCTACACTGGGATTTGTCCCAATTTCAGCTGTCAGTTCAACTGTACCGGTGCAAGTGTCTTGTGTAGACAAGGTAAGCTGTGATTCTTACTGATCCAGCTGAAGTCAGGGGAAACAAATATCCTGCAAACCCGCCTAGTACAAAAGCAGCTCATACAAAAAAAAAAAAAAGCATTTTTGTTGGTATAGCTTATACTAGTTCAATAAGTAAAATAAGCTCCAGTGGAAAAAGCACCATTAAGCTAGTATAACTATTTCTACACTGGGGCTTTTGCTGGTATTGAAATGTCACCAAAAAATAAATAAATAAATAAAAATCACAGCTCTTACTATAACCCACACTGCTATACCAGCAAGAGTTTCTCTTGTAGTCCTGGCCTTAGTCTGGAAAGCAAGCATCTGAGAGCTGACCACTGATGGCTAGAACTGAGGCAGATCACCACGCAGACACGGGCTAAGGCTGACTATTCCCTTTATCTTTGCTTGCTTCTTGCAGCTTCTCAGGCACTGACTATACCACAGCTTTGAAACCAAGATGTAACAAATTAGCATCATAGTTGATTCTAAACATGGTATGTGTCTGCACATAACTTGGCAAATACATAGTCAGTAGCTGTGGCAGCTACTAGTGTTTTGCCCTGCTAGAGACCTATTCTGGCCCTCCATTGTCATTCCTCTGTCTGGTGATTTTGCAATGTAGATAAGACCTCCTCCCACCCCAACCATGCTTATGTGACCATCTGAGCTGGTCCTCTAGCTCTTTACATGCCCAACATGCTGCTGCTATGTGCACTCCCTCTGTACACTTTATTCCTTTGTGAGAAATTATGGGATAGCTGTCCAAATTGTCTCAAAATACACCGGAGCAGATACATTTAAGCAGCACAGTAGGTGCAGATGCATAAACTTGGTAAGTGTGGATGTTGTGTGTGTGTGTGGAGGGGGGGAGCAAGCTGACGCTTCGGTACAGCTCAGACGTGGTTGTTGCATTTGGGGTGAGATGAGCACGTGATGCCTTGTGTACTTGAAAAATAAGTTAGGCTTTAAGGTGAACAGCCTGTGTCTGCTTCTCCGCTGCCCTTTCCAGGAAAAGTGTGTGTTTACAAATGAAACACAATCTAGCCAATCCTGAGAGGCATTCTGCATAGCCTGCATCTTCCCTCTCCACATTGTTCTTGGCATGCTTCAGGGCAAATGAAAACAAAACAAAAGTCAAAACCAAAAACCCACTGAAGACTCTGGCGGTGGATTCAACAAGTGACTCAATAGTAAGGCACTTAGTTTTCCCTCTGCCTCTGCCAGGAGTTTTGGAGAGTTTAGGTTTCCTAAAATCTATGCCCATTTCTATGTAGAACAAGAATAAACCATTGTAATGCTGTTAATGGGTGCCATCAAGTGTTTTTTTGATCTATAGACAATCACAGACAGGGTTAAATTGGATGGTTTTCTAAGCACACTTCTTTTAGGCTAAATAGAGGAGTAATTCAAAGCTCTTCTCCGCAGTGATAGCTGGAAAAATTGGAAGCTACTGCCCAAGGCACTGGCCAGATGGTGAAGCCTTAGCAGGGCTAAGACCTGTGTGGTCTGAAGGCTTTCCTTGGGATTGGTTGTGAATGTAGAGGAGGTAAGGGATTGTTGGGCAAGCTGTGTGCATGTTTGAAACAGGCACAGAGAAAGGCAGTCATGAATGTGGCCCTCAGAGGGAGCAGAGAGACAGAGCCTTCACATGCTAGAAGGACAGGCTTAGGGATTTCGGCTGCTCATTTGTGTTGTGTTCAGGAAAACAGGGCTTTGTGTACATGCCATGTAAATAAACAGGATTGCATCAAAGAAATATCTGACTTGTATCCTCCATTTCTCCACCTAACAGAAACAAACCTGCAAGGCCCCAAATATTGGCTAACTGCTCAGGTCAAAGGGGCAATACTATTTTGATTTATCTGCTACAGCTTTTTCAGTCATTGGTCCTTCTGCCTAAGAAGTGTAGAAAAGTCCCCTCTCCATAGCAGGTGTGGGATTGCCCCATCAGCCAATCACAGTGAGCTGAGAGACACACTTCTAAAGGGAGGAAACTAGATGGAAGGAGCTACTTTGACTTTTACTGAAGTACTCCCTTCCTGGCACCTCCTTTGTGACTCCTTTGTAATGATAATTCTCAAGCAAAACAAAAGGAAGTTTGATCCATGTGCTTTCACCTATCCAAATTAAAAGTGAATCCAAAGCACCAGCAGGATCAGCTGACCCTGGCATTGTGCTAGGAGACCACTTTCATTACAGACTGGATAGCGACTGCTGTGACTAAAGTCCATTCCCTACAATAAATCCAAATACCTCAGTACCTGATTCGCTCTGATATTCCTCCCTGGCCATTTGCCACCCTCTCTGGGACTATTCTGGAAACAGACCTATTTGATTGGTTTCTAAACCATCTAATTCCATTGTTCTGCCACAGCACTTCCTAATAATTGTAAATCCGTTGCCAAAAATCTGACATTTTCATTGGCTTAAAGCCCATCCTTAACGGGCTGATAAAGAACAAAGGCTGTCAGATGATGGCATGTGATTGGTTACTTGGGTTCAGCTGAAATCCGTGCCCTCAGGAAATGCCAGCCTGAGCAAAAAACCATCGATGAATATTTCCTTGCTGAGAATTTGGATGAATTCTACTCCCTGAAGAAGCC
The DNA here is from genome assembly GCF_009764565.3 of Dermochelys coriacea. Classification (NCBI taxonomy): domain Eukaryota; kingdom Metazoa; phylum Chordata; order Testudines; family Dermochelyidae; genus Dermochelys; species Dermochelys coriacea. The sequence goes on from NC_050077.1 coordinate 23,495,034, forward strand.
TTGCTAATCCATTTAACTACTCCAGGTGTTGCCGACACTTCCGCATTCACTCGGTAGCAATGCCAAGGAGTATTTAGAAAACACTGTACATTCACTCCACATGTTTTTCTAAGACTGCCTCCTTAGTCTATCCTTTGTGCTGGGAAGACAGGCTGTGCAAGAGCCTGAGAAATGCTCCAGGAAGGGCAGATGTATGACACATCTCTAGCACAACACTGGCTGTTTCCCCCTCCTTCCAGGCACAGGTTTCCGTACTCACAGGTTTCCATACTCACCATCAGGATACTTCCACTACCCATCCATGTCCATTGCCCCCTTGGATTCAATTTGCTAACTTCCCAACCCGAAAGCTATTTAAAGCCTTCTTCTTCTTCTTCTTCTTCTAGTTTTGATCTCTCATCTCTTTCTCTTGCTGATCTCCCATGTACCATCACGCCATACATCCCCCACTCTGCCCTCCTATGGTCTCATGTACTGTCCCACCTCCTTTGTTGCTGTCCAACACAACCCTAAAACTTGCACACATCTCTGAGCAACCACATAATCCTGTTGTTTTGTCCTCCTTTCGCTACTTGATCACTCATCATGTTATGTTGGAACTTCGATTGCATAATCCTTTTCTCTCTCAATTACTGGATTTATCATGTGCCAATGGGCTAACCTAGAATAGGACCCATTTTGAGAGGCACTGTACAGTCCTCGAATAAGAAACTGCCCCTGCCCCAAAGAGTTTACAGTCTTAACTAGGCAAGAGAGAGAAAAGGCTAGGGAGTGGGACAGAACCCACAGGCGGTACGAACAATGTCATGTTTCTTCCATGGTTTGCTAGTGTTTGCTTTGTTATTCAGTCCTTTTGGTGCGGTGGTGCTAGGAGATCATGAACATCTCAGTAGAAAGACGGGGAGAGAACCTTTCAGAGTGAAACTGCAGAGAGCAGTCTTGTGACATCATCGGTGTCCAGATGTCTCTGCTTGAATGGCTTTCTGCAGCTGCTGTGTTGACGTCAGTCTCTGGCAGCTCCTTCCTCCCTCCCAGTGACACTCCCCTAAGGCCTCATGGGATCAGAGGGGGGAATGCTGCATGGCTCATAAGGCCCTGGAGAGTGGGGTGTCTCCCTTAGTTGTGGCCCCCATGCACCAAAGTCCAGTCCTTAGCCTTCTAAGTTCATAGCTAAATAGTTGTAGCCGACAGTGTCCAGTCCTGCTGCTGATGTAATTCTTCTATATTATAGTTCATTAGCTGAGTGAATTGTCATGCATTCGGTAGCCTCATGGCATGGTTGTCTGGGTGGACCAGTTCCAGAATAGGCCAGATCATATTTTTTTATTTTATTTTTTAAGTCAGAGGTTGAATTTAGTTCCTAATAAATTCCATTATTTCTCTAATTTACCCGCATGAACTTTCAGGTGCTACAGCTCCACGTACAACAGGGGAGACCCTACCTTGGAAAAAATACATAGCATGGCCCCATGTCTGTCAGTGTTTCTCTTCTTGAAGCCAAATCCCTTTTGGGAGGAGAAGAAAAATAAAGGAGAAGCAAGGTAATGCATTGAAATGTGGAACAGGCTTCAAGGAACAGAGTAAGAAAACAGCAGAAACTTCTCAAGAAGCAATGCAATGAGTAAGGTGAGCGGAGAGCTAGAAATGAACACACCCAAGGACAGAATCCTGTAAATTATTTGGAGCCTTGAGTCATTTCCAATTTCTTTTGTTTGCCTACTGACCCATATTCCTTCCTTCATCCTGCCTTCTGGGAAACCCATGCAGTAGTTTAGTAAACTCTGATTGAGGGATAAGAAGGGAAGAGAATGGAGTTTCAGTGATTAATACATCCTAGGTATTTCTAAGGTACCTCTTGTTCTGGGTATATCTGTTTACATGATGAAACACACACAACTTTGTAGTGTTCTTTCACAAAGGGGCAGGAGACTGCTGTAAATGTCCATTTAATAAGACTTGAGGGTGCCAAACACTTTGGCAGGATTAGGCCTTTAGATTATTAACATTATTATTTGCGCCATTAGAGTTATGATTCCTGCTGGGCTTAACTGTCTCTTAAAAAATCTCACTCCTGATTGGAAATTAATGTTCAAGATTCTCCATGTGACTAACCTGAAATCAAAACGATGGTTTTCCTCCCCTTCCCCACACATAGATCAGTGCAGGGACCCACCCCTACGGATCCAGTTGCAGGACTGGGGCCTACGCTGTTTCACTGAAGGGCAAGAAATATAAAGTGGATGTTATATTCACCATTCCCTAAATGGTGTTTGTTTTGTTTGGTTGGGTTTTTTAAGAGGTTTTTTTGTTTTTCTTTTTTGTTTTTTGTTTTTTTTTTTTTGGCAGGACATTGAGTCTGTAGTGGGTACTTATGTCTCTTGACACTGTGAAGAGCAAAAATTTAAAATCTCCCCCCCCTGCAAATTATTTGAAAAGAGGGCAAACTTTTTTAAAAAGAAAAAAGAAATCTGTCTTTTTATGCAGCAAAACACAATTACAGCTTAACCCAGTAAAATAGCTTAAAATGAGTGCCTGTAATGTAACCACTGAGGCCTTTCAGACTTAATTACATAAAACTGAAACAGACTTAACCAACCCCTTCTATCCAGTTTCACACAAACAGTAATCACCCTAGTAGCCATACTACAGCATCTACTCAGCACAATTAACCACATCCTAGAGGGGCTGGGGATGAAAAAAGGAAGCAACAGACTCCAGAAAATCTATCCCTTTGTACCAGACTCATTGATTTGTCGCGCTGATCTTTGTTGTGGAATGAAGAAAGCAGAATTTTAAGCAAAATACTACCTCTCTACTAACCTGGCCCTTCATCAACAGGTCTGACAAAATGTGTGCCTTGTGAATGTCATGCTTTAGAAGTATGTTGATTCACAGCTTTATAGTTAGTTGTATAAAGGGGTTGTTCTGGCTCAAATACATGCTGGCTGTGTGTGCACCTGGTATTTTTTCCTCCCTTTCAAGCTATTTCCTTCAAAAAATAATGAAGACTGGTATATAAAACCAAGCAGATTTACTAGCACACGAACAATCTTGTCAGTAAAGCCACCGTAAAGGCTATTATTGCTACATAGAAGTCCTGTTACTAGAGATAAGGTAATATTATATATATACATAGATTATATACATAGATGTATGCACTGTTTCTGTAGCCATGTGGGTCCCAGGATATCACAAAGATGAGATGGGTAAGGTAATATCTTTTATTGGACCAACTTCTGGGGCTGAGAGAGACAAGCTTTCAAACGCGTACACAGACTTGAAGGAGAGCTTGAAAGCTTGTCTCTCACCAGAAGAGATGTGTAGGAGGAGGGCATGTGGGGTCATGTTCCCCTCTCCCCCACCCCTCCAGATATCTCCCAGCATTTATGTTTTTATTTCTTTTTTTGTGGGGAGTTTTGCCCGTAGAATCTTAAATTTGTGCCCCACACCCCACTATCAACAGTTATGCATCATCTCTGTCTCTCACCGACAGAAGTTGGCCCAATAAAAAATATGACCTCACCCACCTTGTCTCTAAAGTATACATATCAATGACATTTAAAAAAAATATATGAAATTCATAGTTGAGTATCCACAAATAAATGGTCACTCTCTGGCCCTACATCCTGGGCCTCCATCTCATGTGCCTATCATTGACTTGCAGAAAAGGGTCCCCGAGAGCTCTCTCTGTGCAGTTCTGCAAAGGTCCAGGATCCCCATCACAAACAGGATCTTCTGCAATAAGGGCACAATGCTGCTCCCTCCCATTAACTTCAATGGAAGTAGGATACTGATTCAGCAAAGTACGTAAGCAGATAGTTAAGTATTTGAATAGTGCCACTGACGTCACTAGGACTTTTTATGCCTGAAGTCAGGCATGTATCTTGCTGAATCAGAGCCTAAATGAGTAGCAGATTTTAGGTCTCAGAAGATACATGATTTTTCCTGCACTGTAGAAGACAGAGTTCAGTACACTTTTGCTCCTTCTTCTCTGCAATATTGCTCAGCATTAAGATTTCCTTGCTTAGGGGATAAATCTCCTCTCATTTTCCTGTAGATCTCCTATGTAATGGTTTCTTTGATATCTGGTGCGAGTTCCAGGTCTGGCTCTCTCTGATGGCAGTATTGAAAGTCAGCCACAGGCCATTGATTAGTTGAGATTTGTAAACATTTGTGGCATAAAATGAAGAAAAGGCAGGAAGTTCATAAAGAGGCTACATATTTGTCCTTCAGACTATAGATGAGTTAAGGAGTGTTTAGCAGGCTAAATTCTGATTTTCTGAGACTGGTTTGGTTTTTTACATTATCTATGTCTTCTTTCATTAGAAAGCTGACTGAAAAGAGCTCCAGTTCTGAGCACCCCTAAACTTTGTGGAAGTTGGGACTAAAACTTTGTGGCTTGGGCCTGTCTCTGCTTTAAACAAGAGCTGGAAAATCATACACAAAATAATAGCTGACCCACCCCAAACTGTGGTGTAGGCATCTTAAAATGGTGCTTTGTCTTCTGTGTAATGCACCTTCTAAGAACTCTGCCTGTCTGCAGAGCCAGAAGCCATTTAGGTCTCAGAGTTGAAAGATACTGTGCTTTTGTTCTTTCCTGTTAACTTAATCTAAAATTAAATAATTCTGACTGAGATATGAGACAGCTCTTTGTGAATGGGAGCATAACAATGTGAACCTTGACCTGCCCTCACTTAGCCTTTATGGGTTCTGTTTTCCCCTCTTTTTTCTCATTCTCATACAATTAGGTACATCCTGGTTCCAGTCAGGACCAGATGTACAAGTACTGCAAAACCTCAAGTGATAGCTTGCATATCTGGCATGACTGGAACCAAGGAGGACTAAAAAGATGTTCGTGCAAGATTTCCAACCCAGTTTTGCAGATCAGAAAGATTATATTAGAGCTGCTCAACAAATTTTGAATGACGCATTCTCTAGTTAGAAAATAAGGTGGGTTTTTTTTTTGTCAAAATTGAGATTTTTCTAGCAGCAAAATGGAAAATTCCACTGAAACCTACCAGGAAAACTAAAACAAAGTTGAGCAACCAAGTGCCTCATGAGAGTTATAGTTCCAGGTTTCTCATATTCCCAGTCTCCCCGATGGGCCTGGTTCTCCAGGTGAACTACTTCTCCCATGATGCGTCAGACTCTGCTTGTGGCTAAGCCACTGCAGTGCATTATGCAAGATATAGTCCAATCAGAGAGCAGACCCTCGGAGGAGGATGGGGGCATGTGGACCTAGAACCACAAGTCCCATGAGACATTTTGGTGGCTCAGTTGGACACAGAACAATGTTGACCCAAAATATTTTGAGATTTATAAATCAAGTTTTTTTCTGAATTTTTCAGTCCACAAATAGTCTTGATATTCCATCCTGATTCAGGATGAAAACAAGTGTAAAAATATCAGAATGTTCTGTGGAATCGAAATTCCATTCTTCATTCAGCTCTCAGGTTTGAATAGGTCAGATAAGCTTCCAAACTTCTGAGTCCTCATCCATACTGATCCTACACACATTTTGAGGTTGCTGCATTACTAATCTACAACATACTGATCTGCTTGTGAATATGTTACACGCTGAAGGATTATATTACAATGGAGAAATTGCACTGATGCAAAATAGGGAAGCTTTTACCTAAATTTGTTTTAACATTAGATATTTGATATAATCTTGTTTCTATTCATTATTTCCTCTGGAAAATCGTAAGCAGCCACATGGCTAAAGTGCTATACTGAGACTCAGGAGGTCTGCATGTAATTCTTTGCTATGTCACGGACTTCTTGTACAACCTTATGCATTAATCAATCTATGCTTCAGTTCCCCATCTGTAAAATGGAGATAGTCATAATAGTTCCCTTCTTCCCGCTCTTTGTCTGTCTAGACCATAAGCTGTTTGGAGCAGGGCTTCTCTTAATACCTACATGTACAGCACCTAGCACAATGGGACCTCAGTCTCAGATGCAGCTTCCAGGGGATACTGGAATACAAAGAGTAAATAAAAATAAATACACATATACATGCAATTTAGCAGTGTGGCCATCTAAAACACAGAACACTGTGGATTTGTTATTTTGCCCATTAAACTGTGTCTTTAATAAAGACTTTAGTAAAGCTTTTGATACCGTCTCGCATGACCTTCTCATAAACAAACTAGGGAAATACAACCTAGATGGAACTACTATAAGGTGGGTGCAAAACTGATTGGAAAACAGTTCCCAGAGCGTAGTTATCAGTGGTTCACAGTAATGCTGGAAGGGCATAACAAGTGGGGTCCACAGGGATCAGTTCTGGATCCGCTTCTGTTCAATATCTTCATCAATGATTTAGATAATGGCATAGAGAATACACTTATAAAGTTTGTGGACAATACCAAGCTGGGAGGGGTTGCAAGTGCTTTGGAGGATAGGATTAAAATTCAAAGTGATCTGGACAAACTGGAGAAATGGTCTGAAGTAAATAGGATGAAATTCAATAAGGACAAATGCAAAGTACTCCACTTAGGAAGGAACAATCAGTTGCACACATACAAAATGGGAAATGACTGCCTAGGAAGTACTCTGGAAAGAGGTCTGGGGGTCATAGTAGACCACAAGCTAAATATAAGTCAACAGTGTAACACTGTTGTAAAAAAAGCGAACATCATTTTGGGATGTATTAGCAGGCGTGTTGTAAGCAAGACATGAGAAATAATTCTTCTGCTCTACTCTGCGCTGATTAGGCCTTAACTGGAGTATTGTGTCCAATTCTGGGCACCACATTTCAGGAAGGATGTGGACAAATTGGAGACAGTCCAGAAAAGAAAGACAAAAATGATTAAAGGTCTAGAAAACATGACCTATGGGGGAAGATTGAAAAAAATTGTTTGTTTCAAACAATTCAAAAATTGGGTTTGTTTAGTCTGGAAAAAAAGAAGCCTAAGAGGGTACGTGATAACAGTTTTCAAGTATGTAAAAGGTTGTTACATAGAGGAGGAAGAAAAATTGTTTTTCTTAACTTCTGAGGAACAAGAAGCAATGGGCTTAAATTGCAGAAAGGGTGGTTTAGGTTGGACATTAGCAAAAACTTCCTTACTGTCAGGATGGTAAAGGACTGGAATAAGTTGCCTAGGGAGACTGTGGAATCTCCATCACTGGAGATTTTTAAGAGCAGGTTAGACAAACACCTGTCAGGAATGGTCTAGATAATGTTTAGTCTTGCCACTAGTGCAGAGGACTGGACTAGGTCACCTCCTGAGGTCCCTTCCACTTCTATGATTACAATTAGAACAGAGGAAATATAAATCTTAGCATCCAACTAATAGTTAGTAAGGGATGGGGGCAGGGAAGGTGGAGTGGGGAAGCAGTGCCAAGTAAACACAGCAATGCTGGAATTACACAAGAATGAACCCATTGTCAAAGGCTACGATGTCATGATGCAGTTCACTTTCTAGGAAACACACCTTCCAGAATGTCAACAGTAAATTTTTACTCATAAATAGGCTACTTACAGCAAACAGATACTGTTACATGTTAACTGGCTGCTACTTTGACAAGTTAAACTGCAAGCAAAGTCTTTGTTTTTCTGCAACAGCTAGACTGAAATCAGGAGATGCCACATAACAATTTCAATAACTTTACCTATGCCAGATAAAGTGTGAAGCATTGCCAAAATAAATACATAAAGCGTGAGTCCTTCACGTTGGTCATGACATCTTATACAGTGCTGCATTGGTGTCTATTTCTGGCACCTGCAGAGATGGGAGTGGGAGTAGCCTTGTTGTAAAACTGTTAGAACATGCCCCCGACCAATGTTTTCCCTATTTTTTTCCTAGCTGTTCACTGGGAAATCTTTTGCTGGAAGCCACAAATCTTTACACTAGTGAAGCACTCTGATATAAATTGGCCTATCATACTGCTCAAGAAACTAAAACATCCACAGAGATGTTTTGTACAACAGACCATCCAGTTGGAATTGTACAGAGTCACTGTGATGAGAAAAGGAGTACTTGTGGCACCTTAGAGACTAACAAATTTATTAGAGCATAAGCTTTCGTGAGCTACAGCTCACTTCATCGGATGCATTTGGTGGAAAAAACAGGAGAGATTTATATACACACACACGGAGAACATGAAACAATGGGTTTATCATACACACTGTAAGGAGAGTGATCACTTAAGATAAGCCATCACCCACAGCAGGGGGGGGAAAGGAGGAAAACCTTCCATGGTGACAAGCAGGTAGGCTAATTCCAGCAGTTAACAAGAATATCAGAGGAACAGTGGGGGGTGGGGTGGGGGGGAGAAATACCATGGGGAAATAGTTTTACTTTGTGTAATGACTCATCCATTCCCAGTCTCTATTCAAGCCTAAGTTAATTGTATCCAGTTTGCAAATTAATTCCAATTCAGCAGTCTCTCGTTGGAGTCTGTTTTTGAAGCTTTTTTGTTGAAGTATAGCCACTCTTAGGTCTGTGATCGAGTGACCGGAGAGATTGAAGTGTTCTCCAACTGGTTTTTGAATGTTATAATTCTTGATGTCTGATTTGTGTCCATTCATTCTTTTACGTAGAGACTGTCCAGTTTGGCCAATGTACATGGCAGAGGGGCATTGCTGGCACATGATGGCATATATCACATTGGTAGATGCGCAGGTGAACGAGCCTCTGATAGTGTGGCTGATGTGATTAGGCCCTATGATGGTAATTAGGCCCCTGAATAGATATGTGGACAGAACGCTTCCTCAGCTCTCGTCCCCTAATGCCCCTACTCTACTTGCGCTACATTGATGACATCTTCATCATCTGGACCCATGGAAAAGAAGCTCTTGAGGAATTCCACCATGATTTCAACAATTTCCATCCCACCATCAACCTCAGCCTGGACCAGTCCACACAAGAGATCCACTTCCTGGACACTACGGTGCTAATAAGCGATGGTCACATAAACACCACCCTATATCGGAAACCTACTGACCGCTATTCCTACCTACATGCCTCTAGCTTTCATCCAGATCATACCACTCGATCCATTGTCTACAGCCAAGTGCTACGATATAACCGCATTTGCTCCAACCCCTCAGACAGAGACAAACACCTACAAGATCTCTATCATGCATTCCTACAACTACAATACCCACCTGCTGAAGTGAAGAAACAGATTGACAGAGGCAGAAGAGTACCCAGAAGTCACCTACTACAGGACAGGCCCAACAAAGAAAACAACAGAACGCCACTAGCCATCACCTTCAGCCCCCAACTAAAACCTCTCCAACGCATCATCAAGGATCTACAACCTATCCTGAAGGACGAGCCATCGCTCTCTCAGATCTTGGGAGATAGACCAGTCCTTGCTTACAGACAGCCCCCCAATCTGAAGCAAATACTCACCAGCAACCACACACCACACAACAGAACCACTAACCCAGGAACCTATCCTTGCAACAAAGCCCGTTGCCAACTCTGTCCACATATCTATTCAGGGGATACCATCCGATGAAGTGAGCTGTAGCTCACGAAAGCTTATGCTCTAATAAATTTGTTAGTCTCTAAGGTGCCACAAGTACTCCTTTTCTTTTTGCGAATACAGACTAACACGGCTGCTACTCTGAAAACTGTGATGAGAGGAATTATTCACATATATAAACATCTGAATTTATTTTTTTTGGTATTTAGCTTTCACAGTTTGCAAGAGGGAGCTTTGCATGACGACACATGGGCTACATCTACACTGCAAGCTAGGAATGTGATGCCCAGCTCACATGCTCGATGGCAGTTAATGTCAGCATGAATAGGAGTGAAGCCCCAGGAGCACAGGTGGTAGCACAACTTAGCCATGCCACGCACATAACGTCATGGGGTTTGGGAAGGTTTGGGCTTGGCACAGCTGAATTGTGCTGCTGCTGCCCATTCTCCTGGGGCATCACTACTATGGATACTCACACTAGCTCTCTTCGAGTACACGTAAGTGAGCTGGGAATGCCGCCAGCATAGGCAGTGTCCAAGGCTCTTGTGGTGCTGGCCTTTACACCAAGTTTTGAACTCCAGCTAAACTAGCTGCTGATAGAGTGTGGCTGAATCTACTATGTATCTAGTGTAGTACAGACAGGAACTCAGTGAAGGACAGGTGCTCTATGCTCCGAAACACTGATAGCCAACTGGGTAAAATCCCCAGCCAGAAGTCCTGAGAAGATGTCATAAAAGGTTGCCTTGAATAGTTTACAGCATGCAGTGAAACTATCAAGACTGCCTGGTTTGGGAATTCAGGGTTCCCAGTCATGCCTCTCCTAGCTCCCATGTAAACTGTCCTTTAAAACAATGTTTAAACTCTAGCTGAACATGAATCACACACATTTCACCCCGTGTAAGGAGAAGTACACTATTTCTTTACACCTGTAGTAGGAAGTCAGGTTGGAGGGGGCTGGAGAAGATTGTAGGCAAAACCTCTGCAGAGTGATGGAGAAAAGTACTCCAAAAAAGTTGCCTCCCATGTAATGTATCTCGCTCTTGAGGGCATCTGTTATGGGGTGGTGTGATAAATGAAGGGGGGGGCTCCATTTTATGGACACCCAGCCAGCCACTTAGCTATAAAATTCCTCTTAGTAACTGTTCTCTACTTGCTTTACCTGTAAAGGGTTAACATCTGACCAAAAGAGCCAATGGGAGGGCTAGAACTTTTTAAAATTGGGAAAAAAACCTTCCCTTTGTCTGTTGTTGTTGTTCTCCAGAGAGCAGAGACACAGAGCAGCAATGCTGTATGCAGCTTTATGCCAGGTATGATCATAAATCATCAGATCATACCTAGAACTACTTATCTGGAACTCCCAAATGTGTAAGTAGATCAGGAATGTTTAGAAAGACACGATTAGGGTTATTTCTTATGGCTAATGGACTCCTCTGTGATAACCCCCCTCTGTGATGCTTTTGTTTTGCTTGTAACCTTTAAGGAACCTCAAGACAGCTATCTTGATACTTAATTTTTGTAATGGTTTCTTTTAAGATCTAGCAAAACGCCTAAGTTCCAAATGTATTTCCTTTATTTTTGTTTTTTAATAAATTTTACCTTTTTTAAGAACAGGATTGGACTTTTGTGTCTCTAAGAGGTTTGTGCACGTTGTTTAATTAGCTGGTGGCAACAGTTGATTTCCCTTTTTTTTTTTTTTTTTTTAATTTTCTCAGCTCTTCCCCGGAGTGGGATGAAAGGGCTTGAGGGTACCCCACAGGAAGGAATTCCCAAGTGTTCCTTCCTGGGTTCTCAAAAGAGGTTTGGGTTTTTTGCACTTGGATAGTGGCAGCATCTACCCATCCAGGGTCAGAGAGAAGCTGTGATCTTGGGAGTTTAATACCAGCTGGGAGTGGCCAATATTAATTTTTAAAATCCTTGTGCGCCCCCACCTTCTGCACTCGAAGTGCCAGAGTGGGGAATCAGCCTTGACAGGTGGTTAAACTGGTCCACAGCCACTGGGTTGACCAAAAAGCTTCCAGAACAAAAAAAGGCCTATTTCATATCTTCACATCACTCAAGAAGCTGGGACTTTAAGAAAAAAACCCAGATACTGTGAGACTCATGACAAATCTATGAGAGTTGGCAACACTGGCTGACTGCAAACATGACAGAGTTCAGTCTCACACTCCAAGCAGCTGGAAAGAAGAGAGATGTTATTTTAAAACCCCCACTTATTTGGTTCTCAGATGATACAGGGATGGATGAGAGATTGGAGCTTTAAGAGGGGTAATTTAAGGACATGGCATCCATAGTGGTTGAGTGTAGGATAGAAAGACAGATTGGATGCAAATAGTCATAGTGAGTGATGGATTTTATTGCCTTTCATTACAGAAAGCATAAATACATGCAATGTTAACCAAAGAACCTCCATGCACTTTACAAACATTAACTGAGCCTCACAACTTTACCATGACTTTAGCATTGGTATAAATCAATTTTTACAGATGGGTAAACTGAGGAACATCATGGTTAAGTGACTTACCCCAGGTCTCAGGTCTCTCTAAGTCAGGCAGAGCTAAAAACAGAAGTTAGAGTTTCAGACTCCATGACAAGAACCCAGGAATCCTAACTCCCAGGCCCTAGTTCTAACTCTTGCCCTACACTTCTTTAAGTTAAGAGAGTTTGGCCAACTCTCCTTCAAAGCAATGCATTCAATGTGCAAGAGGGTCTCATTAAAAAACCCAGACCAAACCAAAACCAGCTGGAGTTACCCAATTTTAGAAAAAAAAAAACAAAAACAAGACCATTTTCCTCAGAATAACTTTGGCAGCTGTGTAAGAATTACAAATTATATAGCAGCTGCTGATCACAAACATGCTTTTCAGAGGAAAGCCTTGAGCTGATAAGCTGTGATAAGCAAATTCATGTGAAGGGCTAAATGGAGAAGCAACCAAAAAGAGTTACACACATTCAATTCCTGTGAACTTGGGATTTAAAATCTAACCTGATGATACCAGATTTTTTTTTAAATAAGAAATGGATAGGATTGTGGGATATAAATAAACCCAGTTAAGGCACATAGACTGTGCTGCAGTGAAAGGGGTAGAGTTACAGTCAGATAATTTATGCACACAATATCAATTAATGTAAATGTGGCTGCAAAAAACTGAGATCCGAGCTCCCTGTTTTTACAGTTTACTTATCTGCTTTCTGTAGAATATCTGTTACTTAACAGATAATTGAGTCTACATTCTATTTAAAAAAAATATACGCGGGTGTTTTCTTTTCTCTTCTGTTGGCCAGACACATTAGCGAATGTTGTGGCTCTAATGTGAGACTGTTTATGTTGTTATTGGAATAAGACTTTCTTTGGTTTAAAAGAAGAACTCTTCCATCCTTCACCTTCCCCCTGGACATTAGAAGCAAGAGCTGCATATATAAAAAGGTATGAGGGAGGGGGACTGCTAAAGGGTTTCTTATCAGAGGGGAGTCAAAATGGCAGAGGAAAGTTTGGGCAACTTCACTTGAAGCAAAGAGGCTTTCGTCTGACCTCAAAGCAGGGCCTAAAATGAAAAAAATATCTTCCCACTCACTCTTACACTGGAAACCGACGGTTGGGCCTGACAGATGCAGACAGTTTAAAAAATTCAGTAGTGAGCATACATGAAAGACAGATACATATATCATTGTTTATGTAAATATTAATGCATCTGGGAGGTACAGGATTATTTTAAGAAATGGTCCCACTTTTCTTTTTGTTTCCAAATTGGACAAACTATCTGAATTCATTTTCACTGGAAAATGAAGCAAAAACCTCCTGGATTGGTGATAAACAGAATTCGCCAATAAATGCTAACGTGAAAGTGTGCAATAGGTTCTTCTAATATATCGGATGATTTCTATGTGCTGAGCAGTGTCCCAGCAAGGTTTTTATTGTAAATAATTGATGTAATGAAATATTTGCTTTGTCTTTGACATGCATTTAAAGGGATGCCAGACAATGGACTGGCATTTCTACTTCACATAATTGGAAATCGTTTGTTTAGTGGTATTCTTAATTTCATTTATATGTAATACTCTGGAAGATCTAATCCAGAGATACTCAGATCTCAGTGGTTCAGGAGTCAAATTAGCAACCATCATTACCCAAAAGAGCCACAATAGTGTGAATTCATTGTTTCATTTACTATAGTATTAGATATCCATATTTAAAACAGTCTGATGGGACATATTTAATGTTATATATATTATTCTCACAAGAAAATGACTGACCAAGTATTATTTCATCAACTACAACTAGTTAGTAACATAGTAAAAGCATCCTGGTTGGTTAATAACTTTGATTGGTTGGTAATTAAATTGCACTGTGTTGTACTATCATGTGCTGCAAAGAGCTGCAGGAGACACATTAAAGATTCACTTGCGGCTTGCAAGCCTCTGTCTGAGTATCACTGATCCAATCCCAAATGTTACAGCAGAGCAAGCTTCCCCATTGTCCCATCAATGTGGCTCAGTGTGGTCTGGAGGGACTGCTGTTTTGGAGAGGTTGAAGTGGTGTTCAATCTTCCTGACTGATTCCAATTTTTAGACTCCCTGCTGAGATTTCCAACTAAAGGCACCAATGTAGCAGTGTTTTGTGTGATATGGATCAACACACTTTGAGGAACGGAAGAAAGACCCCACCAAACTCACTTCACCTACACCAATACAGGTATCTATTGGTAGGAAATTTTGGTCATGACTGACATGGGCTATGGTAAGATTGGTCACTTAGGGGGTGAAATGCTACTGTTCCCCAAGACGTCAAGAGTCCTAGCTAACAAATTTAAAAAAAAATTCCATGCACCACCAAACGTCACCCTGTCAAGCCATCACACTTAAAAACCTGCCTTCAAACAGTCTGTTAGAACATCATGTTCCAAACTGAATACAGTATCATTGATTTGATGTCTTGTAAACACACATCGGAATAGGATAGATCATGGTGCAGAGAGACAATCCGAGGGGAGATACCACAGTGATGGATCTAATTAGATTAGATCTTTGCCGCAGGCTTATATTTTACATAACCCTAAATACTTTCTCAGTGGATCAGAGAGACTGCCAGGGCAAACTTCTGAAGGTTTCCTTTGGGGTGATTTTTATTGCATAATGGTATTAAGTTTTCTGAAATGAAAAAACCCAATCCAAAAAACTTCCCAAAACCCAATCTCTTGATGAGTCCCATGCTCCAACCATAAAATCAATCTTGCCTTAGGGCCAGTTTCATTAAGCAACTCACATGGCAGCTGGTTAGGGCCTGGCTGCGTCTTGATGTTGCTTCCTGCCAGTTTCATGTTTTGTGTATAGAATGAATCCATCTATATTAACACCTGATCCTAATTAGGAATTACTATTACCTGTGCTGATTTGCTCATGCAACTATTCTTAGTTCAGGGGTGTATTTGTGTTGTGGGAGAGGGGCATAAGAGGGGAAGAGGTAATCTGAGGTAGGCTCATTTGTCTCTCAATTCTCTACAGTTCCTATAGGCTTTACTACTATCAGCAATGGAGTTATTTAGACTGTGAAGTCCTTGTGGCAGCACTTTGTATTCTGTGTCATGCACTCCACAGCAATAGCAGTTTAGGTCCTGAATCTGCAAGCTGCTCTGTTCTTGGAGAGCCCGGCACCCTCACAGAGCACTCTCGCTGGCAAGAGGGTTTACCCAGGTGGAGCAGCTTGCCTGACTGGGGCTTTAGATGGCAAGCTTCTGGCGAGCCTTTCAGGCCACTACCTTCTGTTCTTTGTACACATCTGAGAGCAAATTAGTAGAGATTAACAAAGAGTAACTCAAGAGAAGGAGTCACTTTTTTTCCTCTTGGTCTAAAAGCCCAAGAACCTTGCCATAAAACTCTGGTGTGAAAGCTACACAACTTTATTTTCTGAGATTGCTTTGTCATCCCCTCTCTCCTTTTCATTTGTTCCTTTCCATTGTCACCCCACCCCACCCCCGAAAGGCCCACAGGAACCAAAGTCAGACTTCTTTTGTTCTTCGGCCGTTCTACACCCAGCCAAATGGAGCCAGTTAATCCAAAACAGGAAATATTGTGTTGGCGGGTTGGTCTTCGAGCTATACTCTTCTTCATTTCAGTGTCATCTTGCCTGCGGGTGCTGCTAGCAATAAGGAGAAACAAATCTTGGTCATGAACAGCAGAATAAGGGAAACAGAGACATTTAAATAGTACAGCAAATAGGAAAACCAAAATGATTCATACAGAGTCAACACTGAGTCACCTGCCTCCTAGACAGAGCAGGGGATAAACAGAGCAGCAGAGTAAAAAATTATGTTAGCATGAACAGTGAAAACACACTCAAAATATAATTGGTCGAGAATGTTAGAAAACTTTCTGTAGTCAAGAAAACTAAACACTGTAGAGGGTCTTACTTTAGAGGTGACTTTTTTCTTGCAGCATTTTGACTAACATTGTTTGGGATTAAAGGGCCAATTCATCTTCAGGAAACCTTGGCAGTGTCTGCTGAAGTTTTCACCTCAACCTTCGTTTCCCAATTAGTATTCAGAACACTGATGAGTGGGAAAGGTGCACTTCTGTCCAAAAAAAGATTTATTTTTCTCCATAGATCATGCGAGCGACCAACCTACCTAGGCATCTTTCCTCATCTTGGACCTGAAACACATCCTTACATGTGATCTAAAAAAAAATGTTCCAGTGAGAAAACCTTGTATGTACTTCATGGGCATATATCAAACTCCTGAATATTAACATTGTTCCTAGACATCTTCATAATTTAGGCGAGCTGAGATGGGCCTGAATCAATATCCCTGAATCAGCAAAATATCCCTGAACTTCAGAAAAGTTTGAATCTCAACCGTGCAGCTGAAAACACATCTTTAGGCAAATTTTCTCTCAATTCATCTACATTGAGAAAATCACAAGAGTCTTGTCAAAATGGGCTGGGCCAGGCCTAACTGGCCTGCAATACTATTACTTAGCCTCAATGCATCAACACACACATAAAGCCTTTCAACTGTGAACCAAAGTGGAGAATCAGAGGGAGCAAGATTATTTGTTTCTCAGTCCTTCTAGTCTAAACAAATATAGCCTTATCCAAATTCAACTTCCCAAAATGTCCCAGCATCCACAGCACTACACTCTGTGTAGTGGTGTGGGTGTATTATCTTCTGTGAATCAATAGACATATAGGCTGATAGATAATCCTATATGACACACTCAAGTCAAGTGTGACCTGAATCCTCCTAAAGAACTTCACTGTAGCTTTTTCTTCTATTCTTTGGCTGTGGGGAATATCAGAGAAGATGTAGGTCAATGATAATTATCACATGCTAATTGCCAGGGCACCAACAAACAGATCTATCATCATATTCTCCTCTCAACAACAAGTTCTACTTCCAAAACTCACACCTCCTATTCTACTAGCAAATCAAGCCACCTGCCATTGCAGCCCTGAATGCATCGCCTCCCCCTCAAGAAATTCACCTACAAAGCTGATTGTCACCCACACTTTACTGGTCAAAGTTACCCATGCTTAAAGGTTATTACTCACCCCCCAATCTTATCTGTGGCCAAATGGAATGAGGAACTTGCTGCTTTAGCAAGGGTACAAATCTGGTGCAAAGCAAAGGACACATGTAATCATCAGCCCTCCTACACCTAACCCAAGATAAAGTACTGAACAGATGCTGCTGAGCCTGACATAACCTGCAGGGTTGCCAAATCTTGTGATTTTTATCCCAAATCTCATTATTTTGGGTGTTTTAGAGCCCGCCAACTGCCAGAATTGTATTACCTGGGAATCTGGCCCTAGTGGCTGCAGAGAAATGCTGGAAAATGTGACCCATCTGCCCCCCAACCAAGGAAATAGCACTAAGCCTGCAGAAGCAGCTTGCTCTACAGCTGTGTCTGTTTATTAGCGTTGCACCTTCTCCCCCAGGCAAGTTTTCACCAATCAGCTTGTGAGAAGAGAGCATTTTTAGGAGCTGTAATCAGCTCCAGTTTGGGCCCTTCCTGTTTCTTGGCTGGCCATAATCCCCTTCCTTGCTTCTTGGATGCATGGATATAGATAAACTGTTATCCTATAGTTATCCATTAGGGTGTTTCCTGCATTATCTTCTAAAACTTTTTGATATTGGCTACTCTCAGAGAGAATACTGGACTCGACGGACAATTCGTATGTAGTTCCCAACACGACATTTAGAAGCAATGCTCCCTCAGAAGCAGCCTTCTTTTCTCCCTTGTTTTCTTTTGCCTTTTCTTCCTCTTTCTGTCATCACCTATGATTATATATCAAATTTAGATAGCAAGTTCCTCAGAGCAGGAGCTTCTCCTCTCTATATAAAGGGTTAATTCTTAGACCATGTATTTTCCTAGCCACATAAACAGTGTTTAGAATATCGGCAGCCTTCAGGGGGTTACAGTCAGCAGAAATATAACAAAACAGTGCTAAATGAGACATGCTGGTAGTAAAAGATGGTAACTGCCATACAGTTTAGTTGTTTTCCAAAGATTTACAGAGGTGTGTGTTTGGAGGGAGAGGGAGCGGGATAAGGGTTCATGTGGTCTTAATGATGTACTGCAGAGTTTCTCAACTGCCCTGTAGAATGCTAGCTTCTGAAACAAGCTCCCAGAACTAACCCAGTCCAAAAGCAATTTGCCTACAGCCTGCATCAGGATTCTTTGCCCTAGCAATAGAACAGTATTTTTAAAAGCCAGGATGAGAATAGAACAGTCTTGCAACAGTTTGTATTTGGACATTAAAATAATGTTCAACTGTTGGGGTGGGGCAAAGGGGTGCATTTCATTCTTACCCTCCACCACTGATTGTACCTTCATCCCCACGTAGCTTGCCCACAAAAAGCAGGTGCTAAAACAAATTAAGCAGGAGACAAACCAAAGGGAAAATGTCATTGGCAGGGAAAGCCAGCCTATGCCACAGGAAGCCTCGCTAAGTGCAAATGTGGTCACTACAGCGCTAATGTTGTGAATGGTTTTGTGATGCCTGCACCATGCACTGCCTTCCCATGGGGTTGGGAGAGAAATCATGTTCTCTCCTGATGCTCTGCTTTGACTAGCTTTGAATACAGCCCAATGCACCACTATACTCCTGCTTAACATGAACTGTTTTGAAAGTCTGTCTGTATTACTAGATTAGCTGGGCAAGTGCTATATGAGGGGCCTGGTATCTAGTGGTTAGGGCAGGGAACTTGGAGTCCTGGGTGGTGGATTCTAATGCCTGATTTATTATTTGTCACTGAGTAAAAGTAAACTGCAAAGTTTTTTTTAAAATCCCCAACATTATTTTGGAAGGTACCAGAAGACGACAAAAGTCTATAGCCACTCCTTAAAAAAATAAGGATTTGCAATTTCAAGACAATTAGCATCCCAATGATAATAGTTAGCATCAAGAGCACAGATCCTTAAGACCTTGTAATAGCTGAACTTTAGCCAACCCAATTTCTCTTCCAGGGAAAGGAAGTGCTAAGAGAAGTTCCATAGATAAGGTGTAAGAGCTTCCTTCCATTCTAAACCCTCATACTTTGAGAGGATCAAAAGTTTTTTGACTATATCTTTTTCAGTAGAAAAATGCCATTTCAATGAAACTGATTTTTTTTTGCAGAAACTGTTTCACTCCAATGGAGAATTAAAATAAAATTTTAAACCTTGATATGTTTTGTAAAGCAGAATTGCTGATTTCCAGCCAGCCCTACTTGCTTTCCTTCCCCAAGCATCTAATTATGTTCATCACAAATGCAGGTAGTTTAGATTTTGATTTAAGTCCCATCCTTCACCAAGTCAAACTGCAATAACTAGTCTCCTAAACACAGCAACAAAGGCAAAGTATTTCACACAACAAAAATGTAGCAAGAAATAGAGAAAAACTAAGTGAAAGTAAGACAGTAATTTGTGAAAAGTACAGTTGCTTTATGCACAATTCATCAGCAGTCAAGCTGGCTAACTAAAAAGCACCAGAAAAAAGAAAAGGAGTGCTTTTCAACAAATCTAATCTAACAAAGTCTAACAAATTGTTAGTCTCTAAGGTGCCACAAGTCCTCCTTTTCTTTTTGCGGATACAGACTAACGTGGCTGCTACTCTGAAAAGCACCAGGTGTTTATCTCATTAGTACTCTCAGTCAAATGTCTTTTTAAAAAATTTTATTCTCAGTAGTCACAAGTTGTAACCCAGTTTGATAGTTCAGGGAACACTGGGACTGTGATAAAATATATATATATATATATTCATATTCATTCCCAAACAAAAAATATGTCAAGGTGGAGAACACACTTCAGTAATTTAGGGTAAAATACATCACAGGGATATTACAATTATCCCCAAACCAAGTGTTATAAATCCAGAAAATTCAGAGAGAAGGTTAAATTGGAAAGAAATACAAACAAACATGTTAAGAGTGGGACGTATACAGTGAGAAAACCCATACAACCTTAACTCTGCCCTATAACAACATTATACAAGAACAATATGATTATCATTTAAGCCATTTAGCACTAGTGGGTCCAAGGTTGGCTTAACCTGATTTTTAAAGATACAATTTTCCCCTCCACCACCTCAGGGTCATAATGAAAACCAAGGCAAAGAGAGGTTAAGTGACTTGCAATAGGATACATAGTGAGTCAATAGCAGAGCCAGCCTAACAAAAATGTGGATGAAGCACCAGGGACTAGGGTTTTCCAGGTGCCAAAACAAAGGACTCTTCTTCTTAGAAACCCTCATTCCTGCTAATAATTAGGGATTGCTAAACCTCTTGATTGGCCAACCACTAGTGTACCACGCTTGCGATCATTATCCCCACAGATGGTACGTTTCACTGGGAACTAGAGCCACTTACCTCTGACTGTTGGAAGCCGCCCTTCAGCAAGGCTTGGAGAGGGGAGGAATCCTGTACTGCTGCCACCGCCCAGTCTGTAGCTAGAACACTTTTTCCTCAAGGGCTGTTACTCTGGCACTAGTTGTTAAAATTCACTCAGCACAGGTGGGGAGGTGAGATGTCCTCTGATTTTCAGCCCTATGGGTGCAGCTACATTGCAATAAAGGATCTGTGGCACAGCTGTGACCAATGTTCCCTATAACTTTTGGACTGGCCTGGATTCGCTGACCTGGGCTCTCAGGCCTTGGGCTGTGGGACTATAAAATTGAAGTTTGAGCTTGGACTGGAGCCTGGGCTCCAAGCCCCAACAAGGAGGGGAGGGTCTCAGCTCAGCTCAGCTCCTGGTCTCCAGCCTGAGCCCGAACACCTACACTGCAATTTTCAGCCTTGCAGCCTGAACCAGGGTCAGCTAACCCAGTTTCTGAGACTCAGGACCACTGGGTGTTTTTATTGCAATGTAGACACACCATGTGGTGTCACTTCTCCGATATACACAGGGCAACTTTTCTAAAAATCAGGCATTTCCATGCAGGTCGGCGCATGAAGAGTAGCAATCCACGGGCTGTGTGATGGCTCTTTTGAAGTCTGATCGTATGCTTCCAAGGGTACTCCAGAGAATACAGAAATGCCTGAGATTTTAATTGAGTTTAATGTGAAATTAGTATAAGGTTCACTTGGGAAGATCTTGTGATAAAGCGATTCCGATTAACTTATTGGCTTGGAGGGGAGGGTGGAGGTGGGCCAGTACTGGGCTGGGTATGTGTTGCTTCTGATAGCACTGAATTTGTCAGGCTCTGGACACTTGAGAGTCAAGACACATGAATGTGCTTTCAGGACCCAAGGGACTAGCACAGTCTCTGTTGTCAAGTGGTGTTTGCAACAGATTTCAGGTAGGTTGTGCAGGATGCCAACCCCGCCTCAAAGGAAGGCTCTAGGAGGGGACTGCTAGTGGACTTCTGCTGAGTTCTAAATGCACCTCCCTCTTCAGATCATGGCCTCACCCAATGAGGGAAGTTTGGTTTTACTTTCTCCTCCCCTAATTTCCCAAATGTCATTTGTTAAAGGCCAAGTTTAACAACCCATTTTCAGGGCCTGCTAGGACAGGGAAGCACCTGGAGCAATCCACGCGTAGTTATTTAAGAAGGCCCTTATCTGGCTGATAAAGAATAGCAAGGAAAGTCCTTGTGGCTAACACATACCAGCTTAATATTCTCTTCCACATTCAGAAGGTTTTCCTCTGGGATGCCAGACTTCACTCTCATATTAGAGACAGGCCGTGGGATTCCTGGAGGGGAATAGTATCAGCAGGGGCTCTCATGGATTAACTGAAGGTGTGGAGATGGCCATGTACACATGTGTGTTATTGCAAATGGGATTTTGCCTTTTTAGAAAAAAACAAATCCCAACATCTCCTTTTGTTCTTCCTAGCCTCTCTCTATCCCCTATGTTCAGCCACTTACCCTACTCCGTCAGCTCCCTTTTCCCCTGGACATTCCTGCCAGATCTTGTGATAAAATGATTCTGATTAACTTATTGGATTTGAGGGGACTCTTGCCCTATTTCACTTGTTCCCACTTGTTGGGATACTAACAAGAAAAGAGGGTCATATTTAGGATCTATGATACTTTAATCAATAACAAAGTACTATACATTTCCTGGGAATTAATGACCAATTATGGAACAAGACATTAATAGTAGCCAGCTGGGAAGCCGCAGGAAATACACTACACTGTTATGAATCACAGCTTATAAAAAAGACTCCCACCATTTTTATAGTTTACCATTATGATAAATGTTCTGGCAGGGACGAGGGGATTTGGGAGAGGAAAGATATTTTATGTTGTTCTTAAACACATCTTGTCAACTTCCAGCATTCAATGTGGCTGAGCTAGCCAGACGGTTCCAGGTGAATGATGTATTTGTTTTGTTCACCGGTTTTAAGTATCACTTTCCAGCCAGTAATTCAACAGCGTGTTACAGCTTCAAATAAATTACCCGCCCCACCCAAAAAGAACAAATGTAAAATAATGATTTCTTCATCTAATTAATGTTACAAGTTACTTTGCCATTAAAGTAACTGCTAGCCTGTTTTCGCCACCACCCACCACAAAGTTTATTGGTTAAAAAAAATCTTAGTTGATGATGTATCACTAGAAAACTGATCTTGAGTATTAATCTTCTCTTATCTGTCGTCCAAACAGACTAAATAAAATTAAACTGGGGACTATGTGAACTTGTCTTTGGTGGGATGAAAAGAGGGGGAAATGATTATTTTAATAGTTTCTACTCAAGAAACCCAACCTCTGGTGACGGGAGAATGACCTTTTAAAATATATTTCACAAGAGGTCTGCAAAGCTACGTGTAAACATTCAGAAGTGATTAATGATTGAGACTATTTTAAGGAGCCTAATTTTGATACAGCAGGTGCTTGGCAATTTCTGAAACTCAGGCCCCTTTAAGGTGTTTAAAGTTAGACACTCAAAATCATTAGTAATTTCAAAATCTTGGCATTACTGTACAGAGGAAAAAGAAAAGGAGTACTTGTGGCACCTTAGAGACTAACAAATTTATTTGAGCATAAGCTTTCGTGAGCTACAGCTC
Organism: Dermochelys coriacea; assembly: GCF_009764565.3. Classification (NCBI taxonomy): domain Eukaryota; kingdom Metazoa; phylum Chordata; order Testudines; family Dermochelyidae; genus Dermochelys; species Dermochelys coriacea. The sequence continues at coordinate 23,517,957 of NC_050077.1, forward strand.
GAAAGCTTATGCTCAAATAAATGTTAGTCTCTAAGGTGCCACAAGTACTCCTTTTCTTTTTGCAAATACAGACTAACATGGCTGCTACTCTGAAACCTGTACAGAGGAAGTTGATTCTTGTGATCTTCCTGCTTTGCAAAATTCCTGTTTCACTCAGATTTAAAAACCAACAAAACTTAAACACACGATATAACAGACAAATGAGTTAACAGCATGCTGAGCCCCATGTTAAACTATTTTACAATTGTTTGAGGATAGCTTGGCATTTGCAACTGATTTTCAACACAGCCCAATGAATGTTTACTCTGTCATAATATAAAATAGCATCCATTATTGTCATCACGTAAAACAGGAAGCCATACAGTAGCATCTGTGAAAAGACCAGAGTCCTGCATGTTTCTACTTTGATTCCAAATATGGACACTTAGAATCTCCTACTTTCACCCCTTAAATAGGAAAGGTACTTGGCAAAGGGTTCGTATTAAGCACCCAAGCAATAAGCACGGGAGGGTGCAGTGTGAGCATCTGACATACTCCGACAGTGCAGATGAATAGGAAATTCCATTCTGCAGCATCATTCACCTTAAAAGGGCAGTGGTTAGCCAGGAATTTTGCACAGATGCTGTTAGTAGCCACACAGAACCCTCAAGAAGAGTGGGCAAGTTAAAGGACAAATAATAACTGGGCATGGTAAGAATTCAGGCCAAAGAGATTCCCTTGAAATACAATACTGTAATCAGCTCTCATAGCAATATTTTCCATGCATTGCACGTGCTGATTGAGTTACTGTATTCATGCTGCAAATTTTGACTTGATTTTTCTGGGGTGGGGAAGAGGGGTCATTTTTGCTGTTGAAAAGACAAAAAAAATAAATCTACAAACATCAAAGCACTGTGGGCCTTGCAATTAAGCACATGAAGGAAAACAGAGGTCAATTTTTTTCCATAGTGTTTAAGACCAGAAGGGACCCCCCTCCCCTGATCATTTAGTCTGACTTCTTGTATATCACAGGCCCCCAACACTGCCCAATACCTGCATGCTAAACCCAACAACCGAAATGAGACCCATAGAAGATTAGACTAATGTATAACACAGGGAGACAATAGGAGAGACCAAGGAGTACCAAGACTCGAGGCCCCTGCAGTGGCAGGGACAGGGAAATGCTTCAATGAGATACACCCAGCTTTCCTGAGCCCTTTGAACTGGATTGTGATGACCTTCAGGTGAGACGATGGGTTGGGGGAGGAGAGGGGGAGAATCGCATTTGAAAATCTGTTAGTTGGAAAATGGATCTCATTTGAATCCATCGATATCTGGATAAACATTTTACAATATAATTATTTGACATCATTAACATTGAGGTTTGCACTGGCCACTTTGAGCAGAATTAAAAATGGACCATTTTTACGCAAATGAGTCTATCAAGGGCTGTTGTCTCTCTGAATTGGCCATGTGCAAACAAAAATGGTTTTGTGGACTCTGAGCAATGCCTCCTGAAGAGCTAATATTCAAATGGGAGGGCAAATAAGATCATTACAGGTTGAACCTCGCTAGTCTGGCACCCTCGGGACTGGACCGGCAGTTGATTGGCAGAGCAAACCAGTATCTTACTCATTTGGAGTCCTGTACGGTGCTTTTGTGCACCCAAACTTACCATCAAAGTGCACAAAAGGCAGCAGGAGCAGGCTGTTAGTAAAGCCAATCTGCTTTTTAAACAAATCTGAGGCATTTGGCTGGATAATCAAGGTAATTACCTAGTGTTTGACTGGGAGGGATGGGGGGAGCTGTAGCCTCATCTTCTCTTAGGACCTTCTTTTCCCCTCACTATCTACACAGGACGCAGCATTCATGCATATTTGCAGTGCAAAGAAAGTGACTGGGCAGAAGAGAAACCCAGTTCCAATCTGGGAGCTGTTGGACATTCTTACAGGAAATCACATTTTCAATTCTATAGGTACCATGTGTACCCCAACCTCCTGAGAGTTATTTTAGCTAGGAAATGTGACTAAGGCCTTATCTATACACTGGTTTTGTACCAGGGTAACTACTTCAGTTAGGGTGTGATTTTCCTACCATAGTAGTGGAATCAGTATAATCCTGAGCACAGTTATCTTGTTAGAAAGGAAAAGCAGTACTTGTGGCACCTTAGAGACTAACAAATTTATTAGAGCATAAGCTTTCGTGAGCTACAGCTCACTTCATCGGATGCATTTGGTGGAAAAAACAGAGGAGAGATTTATATACACACACAGAGAACAGTTAGCGTATGGAGGATGGATTGTACTGCTTTAAGTATACTGTGACAGGGTCAGGCCAGATGTCTACAGGAGAGTGATCGTATTGGAATCCGGAAAGTGGGTGGGCAAAGCCTGTCCACTGCTAAAGAATCCCCCCCAGCCTAAGAGGGGGAACAACAGAACTGGACACCAGATAAATACAGGGGACAACTAATGAAACAACAGGGACAGGAGTGTGGTCAAAGGGTCAAACAAAGGGAACTGGACGGGGACACCGAGCAGAGAATCCCAGACAGCACCCACTGCTCCTCAAAGGCATCAAGGGAGTCAGTGGATGCCACCCAGAGAAACTCTGCCCAGATACGTGAACGGATGGAGGATCGGAAATAGGCCCCACAGTCACAGGAGACTCCATTGGCCAACCTCCTCACTCTGGTTTTATAGATGGCCATTTAACCAGGGCCAGGAGGAGGTTGACCAGGAGATCCCATGACTTTGTGGGGCCACGGATAGGGAGTTCCAAAAGGTCCCGGACCAGATATAGATTGTCAAAGATGCTGCGGCCCAGGACGGTGTAGGTCTGGTCTGGGTGGACCACGTCCACCAGCACGGACTCTAGCCGCAGCGAGATGGCTTTTGCTACAACTTTGTAGTCCATGCTGAGGAGTGAGACAGGATGCCAATTTCGTAAATTGCGGAGGTCCCACTTCTTCAACAATAAGGCGAGCATGGCTCGCCTGCACGAAAGAGGGAGGATCCCGCTCTACAAAGACTCGGCTCAGACGGTGACTAGGTCTGGGCCGAGGATGACCCAAAACACACTGTAGAACTCCACGGTCAGCCCATCCATGCCCGGAGATTTATTGGTGGGCATGTGACGGAGGGCTTCCGAGAACTCGGCCAGAGTGAGAGGCAGCTCTAGCCGCTCTGTCGCCCATGCTGACTGTAGGAAGCTCCTCCCAGGGCACTCTGTAAGCGTTAGGATCAGTCGGATCCGGCAAGAAAAGGCTTGCATAGAAGGCTCTCGCCCTTCCGCACATCTCCACTGGATCTGTGAGGGGGGGTGCCATCTTCTGCCAGAAGGTAGGTGACGTGTTTCTTGGCCCTCTTCTTTTTCTCCAGGGCGTAGAAGAAGTGGGAGCCACGATCCATCTGGCGGGGAAGGAGGCGGATGCGGGATCGAACAAAGGTATCCTGGGCCTGATGGTCCTCGAGGGCCCGGAGCTCCTCCTGCTTCTCCCAGCATGCTCCACAGCGGGGCAGATCCTCGGGGCTGGTGGCCAGATGCCTCTCCAGCTCTAAGACCTCCTGTTCCAACTGCTCTATCGCCGCATCCCTCCGTCG